>NC_133658.1:819900078-820500078 GCF_037893015.1 Macrotis lagotis | reverse complement strand
AAATGATATTTTTGTTGAAGATTTGAAAGGAATAATAATCTAGGTATTATAGATTTACAGTTTCAAGTGCAACAATCATTTTATTGTACTGTGATGGAAATGCTTTTTCAATTCCATCAATTAAAATAAAATTTAAATTAAAAAAATTGACTATTGATATACTCAATTATCCTCTAGCATGCAGATGTGAGAAGTTTCATCTACATTACTTAGTGTTCTTCTACTATACATATACTTTGTTTACTTCTTCTAAACAAATTCTTAAAACCCAGCTCTGATTTTATCACTTCTTTCTTAGCTGAAAAAAAAAGTTTAATAGTTTCATGATTTATAATAGCCTCTCAGCCTCCCTGGAGCCATGAGTTATTACAAAGGGTCTATATATATATATATATATATATATATATATATATATATATATATATATATATATATATATACATATATATATATATATATATATATATTCATATTTACATCAAACTTTTTTTTAATGACAACAATGTATCTTAGAAGATTAAGTATGATAAATAATCAAACACATTTTTGGTAGTTAGCCTGAATCAACAATGCTACACATTCGTATTATTATTATTATTATTAAACATATATAGATGCTATTTCAATGAATAACTTACACATTAATTTAAAATATTTCTGATATTTTATGCATTTTATGCATGAATTTCCCTTTCTGTGATTTCCTCAAGGATTTTACTTTTGGTATATAGAAATGTAAATAGAAATAATTTTTCCATTTTCTAATTTATAACTTTCATCTAAAGAAGGCATCCTACTTCATTCTCATATTTAGGAGTGGTTTTTATCTTATTCTCATATTTAGGAGTGGTTCTGGCACTTCCCCACTACAGTTAATGTTAGTTTTTGGTTTAGATGTATACTCATTAATCTTATTATCTAATCTTATTATACAATCTTAATAATGTAACTCTTCTGTATCAATAATTTGTGATTGTTTTTAGCTGAGTATTGCATTTTTTCAAGGCTTTTTTCCTGTATGGTTAACACATATGGCAAGTGTTCTTGCTTTCAGTATGATTTGTTATATTAATTATTTTTCAAAATGTAAACCATTCTTATGTTTTTGACACAAATTCAATTGAGATATAGTGAATTAAGCACATGTATGAGTACCCACACCTAGACATAGACTTTTTACTAAGCTGTTAATAGGTTTGTATTCATATTCATTAGCTTCTTTTAGAACAGTAACTTTTATTAACACTGTTTGCCCATATATCACTGTCATTTCTAAATACACTTTACAAAAGAATGAAACTCCTTATAACAAAGAAAAGCAAGAGAGCATGAAAAATCTTACATAATGACCATGTATAGCAATGTATCTAACATTCTGCTTTAATAATCTTTCATTTTTCTGCCAAAAACGGTGGGGGGGGGGGGAAATGTTTTATTATCTGTTCTCTGGGGTCATTTATTCTTATTTTTAAATAATTCAGAGTTTAGTTTCCTCTAGGAATCTTTTCATTGACTTTATTGAACTTATTGAAAATATTTTTATCCTAGAAATTAAGGAACCCACACCTCAGAGCTCTGAGAATAGCAGCACATCTCAGTTACAAATCTTGTTTACAGCCTAGTTTCTGCTGTCATTTTCAGGGGAACTACCCATGTGAAGAACTAATGCTATCAAAGTTTTTGGTGCTCCCAAGTAGATGAATTATAAATAGATATAATTTTATCTGCTAAATAACCCTAAAAGAGATGTTTTATTCTCTCTATATTCCAGATTAAATGTATATTTGTCATCCAAACCATTAACTGTACAGATGAGTCTCCTAATAAGTATTTTCTACATTTTGGAATGAAGGTCTTTGGAATATAAATTCTTCTTTGAGAACAGGGATTTTCTATTTGTATTCTCAGCTCTTAACACAGTACTTAGTACATTATGAGTACATACCTTCCATCCATTTATTCACGTTTTGCTTATTTCATTCAATAACAGTTAATAACAAACATTCTTTGTTTCCTTTGAGATATTATTAGAAGTCTAGATTATGAAAGAAAGATTTATAAATGATTTATTATTCTAATTTTAGTAGCTTTGTAAAGTTTTGATTTCCATGATCCAACTTTTTCCCAGTTTTTAATATGCAGACTATTTCACTAAATTTAGAAACTTTATTCTTTGAGGTTAAATAAATATTTACATTTTGCCCTTTTGAGATATAGGATTATAGATTAAGACCTAGATAAAACTTGAAAATTATCTAATACAATACTCTAATTTTACATATGAGGAAAGCTGAGAACTAGGGAAGTTAAATAACCAATCCAAGGTAGTAGTATGGTTGAATCAAAATGTGAATCTGGATTTGTTGATTCTATGTTTTTCCTTCTGTACCATGTTTTTTCTTTTGTTAGTGTCAATGTAACCAATTAACCTTTTGGTTTGAAGTTTTATTTCTTTTCAGATGTACTTACTCTAATAAGATCTGGGCATCATTGTATCCAATTGGATGAACAGGAATCTTTGGAAGACCAATAGCCTCAGTTAGATCATATCTAAAGGCATATTCTGGGGGGGGGAAAAATTCACTGTTTATAATCAAGATAATCAAGGCTTTTCAAATGATTCTGTTATAGACAGTCATACCTTTGAAATAAAAGAGAAATTATCTGCTTTACTTTCTCCAAAAATAATTCAGTATTCTAAGTAAGAAAACTTAGTCAATGCAGAATCTTTTTTATGATCAATATTTATTTTTTTTTCTGGAGAGGTAATTTTTTAATTGATTTTGGAAAGAATTAAAATTAGTATATTTGAAATACAAAAAAAAGCACATAACCATTATTTAAAATTAAATGTATGCATAGAAAAGATAGTTTGGGTATAGTTGGTTCATTCTTTATAGAAGCACAGACCCAGAATAGATTTCCTTCTTTCCACTTTCCAAATCCTCGATTTTCACAATCAACCAAAATGAAGCTCTTTGCTCCTCACACAGGGCAAGTCTTCTACCATCTCCTCTTCCAAATTTTGTTCTGACTGACCCTTATGCCTAGAATTCACTCCCTCTTTACTCACAAATGCCCTCTTTTCCTTTAGGACACTTCAATTATTATCTTCTATACGAAGCCTTGCTTGATTCCCTCAATTACTAGAGTCCTCCATCCCAAAGAACACAATATTTACTTAACTTGAATGTATTTGCATTTGTGTGTGTACACACACACACACACACACACACACACACACACATATATACTTGTCTCCTCCACTAGAATGTAAACTTGATGAAAGGAGGGAATGCCTATTTTTTTTTATATATCTCCAGAACCTGGCTGGGTGCCTAGGACACAGCAGGAACTTAATAAATACTTATTGATTGAGTCCTTTGAACCTCAGCTTAGGTGCCAAAACAGGTTTTTGCTCTCCTTCCTCAAGATCTCCCTTCACAAAAGTAACTAAGATGTTTTGTCTGACTTCTCTTCTGTATTCCCAATCACTCTCTATGTGATATTATATTTATCTTTTTACTTCATACAGCTTTTCCTTCCACTCAGTTGAAGTGTGGTACTCTAAACTTGAAGGCTTGAATTGTTTCTTTTTTGTCATTTTATGTCCAAGACCTAGCACAATTTCTTAAGTGTGAATACATATATGTGCACATACACATTTACATTTTTTGGAGGTCAAGGGGATTGATTCTTTAATATATACAGAGAGCAACTAGGAGTACAAAAAGTCCCTATGGTCATTCACTTTGGTCAATCAATGAATATTTATAAAGTACCAATTAAGTTCAAGACATTGTACTGAGTGCCAGGGATACAAAGAATTATCATTCTACATAGAACTACCATTTTACCAAAAAGAGTCCCTGATCTCAAGGATTTCACAAACTAATGGGGGAGGAAATATAAAAACCAGTTACATACCAGATATACTGGAGATAATAAGGAACCATATTTAAGCTAAATTCCAAGTTAACCTTAGAGAGAGATACCTGGGACACTGAGAATTTAATGGTTATAGAGTGAGCATTTATCAGGGATTTCTAGGTAGCACTGTGGATAGAGCACTGGCCTTGTAAGTCAGGAGAATGGTAGTTCAAAGCCAGCCTCAGACAGTTGACAATTACTAGCTGTGTGACCTTGGATAAGTCATTTAACCCTTAAGCCCATTCAGGGCTATCTCCAATTGTCTTGATTCATATCTGACCACTGGACCCTGATGGCTTTGGAGGAGGCTTGGTGACTTAGCACAGAATACCCTCACTCAGATCTAATTCATGTGCTTGTCATGGTATCACCTCTCTGATATCATGGTCTTTGAGAATGAAGGACAAACATCAATCATCGGGACAGGAGTTAAGCTCATGTTTTCTGACTTCCAAGCTGGCCTGTTATTCACCATTCCACACTGGACATAAAAGGAATTTCAAAAATATTTGTTGAATTGATTAAAATAAAATTATATTTCACTTTGGTTTTTCACAGGATCACAGAATCTGAGAGCTAGAAAGTACCTCAGCAGGCAACTAGTTCAATTCAGCTAAAGTAAAAAAGCATTCTCTTAGTTCACAGATGCTTTAAAAAAGGCATTGAAAGCACATTATATGTTACTGTTAGTGAAAGATACCTGTCTATAAGTATTTCACTTTTAAGGATGACCTTGTTTTCAAGGAATGAAATTTAGATTCAGTTGTTCTAAATCAATATTAAATTTATATCCAGTTAGCATTCCCTGAATTCTTGGCACTAAAAAACGGTTGATTATAAACTGATCACAAACCAGAATTCTAAGGTCTCTGTTCTACTTTTCAGGAGAAGAAAAAATATACTGTAGAGAAGCTATATTGCAGTTCCCTGTGCTTGCCTGCCCAAGGAAATTCAGGGACCATAATCTATTCCTTTACTTAGCAAATAACTTGTTTTGTTTTTGTTTTTTTCCCCTCCTTCTGTCTCCAGTGTTGACTGGAGGACTCATAACTTACCATTAGCTGGGTAACCTGGAGTAAGAGGGTCACCTGCACCATTGAGATTTAGTACATTTCCACGCTGGGCACCACCTCCTGGAAGGTTCCAACCCTTTGGATAAGGTTCCACCCCAGGAGAAGAATAATCAGCAGGATCAGAATAGAGGATAATTCCTTTGACTCCTGCCAGTTGAGCATTTTTAACCTGTAAAAGGAGTTGCCCTTTTTTAAAAAAATATATTCCAAGTTAGCTATACCTGATTAGAGAGCTATCACTTATCACTATTTTACCTAGAAATCTAACTACACAACATAATCAAATTTATTTTGGATCTTACTCCAATAAAAATATCCTGATCTACTTTGTCTACAAAAATGTACATTTTAGAGCATCAAGATTTGAATTGTGTTCAGATATACACAAACATGCATATACATTCACAGGTCAGGCAAATCTTCATTACTCTGGGTCCCCAAGTAATAATATTGTACATCTGTAATCATAAAAATACCATAAGTTCTAGCTACCCCACATTTCAACTTACCAACCTTTTCTTAGGGTTTTCTAATCATAGTAGGTGAGCAACTTTGAAATCTGATTTCTCTAAAAATCCTCGAGTAAATCAGAGTTAAGTTGATAGAACAGGACTCAAAAGACTGCTAAACAATGAAATTAAGCTGGGTGAAGTGAAGAGAACCAGGAGAATATTGTACACATTAACAGCAACATTGGGTGATGATCAACTCTGATGGAATTGCCTCCTCTCAGCAGTTCAGTGAGCCAAAGATAATTCTAAAAGACTTGTGGTGGAAAGTGCCATCCATAACCAGAGAAAAAACTATGGAGTCTTCTGATTTTTCTTTTACAACATGACTAACTGTAGAAATATGATGAACATGATTGAACATATATAGCCTAGATCAGATTATTCACTGATGAGGAGGAAAAAGGGAAGGGAAGGAAGTAGAAAAAAGCAGAACTCAAAATCTTGCAAAAAGATGAATGTTAAAAACTATCTCCTTTGTGTGTAATTGGAAAAAATAAAATAACATAAAGAAAAATGCATTGCCTATATCCTCTTTTCTTTACTGTTACTGAATTTTAAATGATTTCTTATAACAATATAGCAATATAATAATATTTTACATTTGTAATTAGTACTTTATATATATACATACATACATATATATACATATATATATATATATATATATATATATATATATACACATATTATTTCCATATAATAGCCCTTTGGGGAAGACAGAATAGACAACATTTGGAAGCTAGAGCTCAAAAAGGTTAGATGATTTGCCCAGGATTATATAGCAATAAGACTTAGTCAGGACTATATCTACGTCTTCAGATTCCTAGTTCAGTGATTTTATTCCCCCACCCACCCCCAGCTATGTCATGTTGCCTCTCTAAAATTAAATATTAATTCAGTTTATATGTTTCAGAATAATAAAGTATTTACAAGAAGACAATAAATGATGGCAACTTGTGCAAACTAGGAATGCACCCTCTTGAAACCACAGAAGTGAAATGAGGTGTGTATTATGTCCATCTTCACTTTCTACAACTACCTCATCTCAAATACTCTATCATCTTTAGGTAATAACATGTGATTTCCATCTCTGACCCTAGGAGGGACTTGCTTCAGAATAATAATGAAAATGATACCAGAAGCAAGAAAAACTGTGATTTCAATAAAATGAATGAAGTACAGAAAAGTGGGAGGAGGGCTGGAAGCAGGGAAAGGAAAGTGATCTTACCTTATTTCCTCTGAAAATTTTCCCATATCTAGCAATGGCAATTTTTCCAGAACAATTGATTCCTAAGTCCCGCTCCAATTTAAAGAAATCTTGGGTTCTTGCATAATTCACATATACTAGTTCACCCTATTGGAGAAAAAAAAAGATAATTTAAAACTAGAATGTACTTTCTACAGTTTTGTCAGAGAAATTACATATTAGATTTTACCACTTTGAAGCAGGTCTTTTCATATTCATTGTCTTATTTCATTTTTGCTACTAACAGAAGAGGTAGACAAGGAAGAAACTGTCAACCCACTAGACAAATTAGATAACTGATGTATAGAAGACATAAGGAATCTGATCAAAGTCACATACATTAATATGAAGTTAACTATGAAGTCAGGGTTAGAACTCACATCTGACAATTTGGTGATCTTTCCTTTTGTAGAAGGCAACTGTTAACCAGGCCAGTTTGGTAGCTCAGATTCAAAATTAGAACAAAATGAGACATAATTAGTCCATTTAACAAGTAACAAAAAAACTTTATATAGCTATAGCAGGGAAAGGATATCCAGATCAAGGAAATGATATTCATGGAAAATAAAACATACACCAGTTGATCAGAGTTTCCCTGTGTTGGTTGTGCTGCTTGGTTTATCAGCCCCAGACCTCACCCACCAAAGTTGGACCGACATTTTGTACTTCTATGTGGAGGTTAAGTTTTCCTCTTCTTTGCCAGAGCTTTGCTCTCCCTTGCCTACTGGGGGTGGGGGGTGGGGAGAGCAGGGTGATCCTGAAGAGCTTTTACTACCCTGCCTTCCATCCTGGAACCTGAGCTACTACTATCTACTATTATTATCTACTATACAGTACAAAGCAGACCGGTTTGCTCTCACATATCAGAAATTGGGAAGGTACAGAGATGCAATAGTCCATACCCTTTTCTTGATGTGGACTTATCCAAATTGTCTTTATTTTTATTATAAAAGTTATCAATAAAACCTGATTCCATTTTGAAACCCTTGCTGACCACCAGTGATAAGCCCAACAATGTGTTCTTTCACATTTGAAAAAAAAAAAAACTCTTTTAATTCTCCTTTTCCTGAGTTTTGTCTAAATTTCAGGGCAAAAGCTTGTACAAAGAATTTTCCTTTTTATCATTGTAAAGCATCATAAACATGCTAGCTATTATTTATAATTAAATTAATAAAAAGGCTATTTTTAATTTAATTAAATTTAATTAATAAAAATCTATTTATTAAGTACTTCAATATACAAAGCAGTATGTTAAGTATTGAACATAGGAAAAAGAAGACAGACTGTACTGGAGGAGTTCATATTCAAATAAGGGGAAACAATACTTATAAGAGGTTTCAGCTGTCAGATGTAATTCTGAGGGTACAGAGGCAAAGTAGATAGTAAATCATCTTCTTTAGGATAACTTCTACTGAGAAAACTACAACATCTGAAATATTTGATCATGCCAAAGCCATTGGTAGTGACAAATTTGTTATTTATTCAGTAGTGTAGAACAGAGTCTCAAGGGCTGATCTGCAGAATAAAGTATGAAGGAAATAGCTTTGAGCCAATGTTGATGCTCTAGGGCATATTTCTATGACCTGGATTCTTAGCGTTATCTTCCCAGAGGAGGCAAATTGTCAATAATTAGTGCTTGGCAGGTGTGGGGGCAGCAAAATGGCACAGTGGATAGAGCATCAGCTCTGGAGTCAAGAAAACCTGGGTTCAAATTTGGCCTCAGATACTTAATAACTTACAAACTGTGTGACCTTGGGCAAGCCACTTGATCTCATTCATTGCCTCACAAAATAAAAACAAGCAAACGACCAAATAGTATTTGGGATAGCTGAGATGACAGGTCTCCTCTCCTCATCTCCAATCAGAGGTATTAAACCTACCTTCAAAAGTTCCAAGACCAAGACAGATTAAAAGGCAATTAAAAAATTTTGAACAAAATAAAAATATATCATATAGATAACGTTAATATGTGTGGGTTTTTTTTTTAGTTTTTTCCAAGACAGTGGGGTTAAGTGTCTTGCCCAAGATCACCCAGCTAAGTAATTATTATTATTAAGTGTCTGAGGTTGGATTAGAACTTCCTCGAAGGAAATCAGTAATTCCAAGTTACAGGTCAGAGGTCAGAGTGCATTGCAGGCATGGGAGACAGCCAATGTAATTTCATGAAGATGGGAGACATATTTTTACGTATTCAGAGCAATAATAGGTTAGTATGACTAAATTGAAAGTGTGAAGAGAAGAATAATATATAAGAAAACTGAAAAGCTGTGAAGAGATTGCAATGGCAAATAAATGCATTTACATTTGATCCTAGTGACAATTAGAGTTTCTTGAGCAAAGGGTAATGAAATTTAGAAAAATCACTTTGGCATCTTATATGAAGAAAGAGGAAATAAAGTTAGGAATGATAGCAGAATAAAATCAAGCAAACACATAAGAAACATGTCTAGGAAGTCACACAATTTAAAAGTTCAGTGGCCAGTTCAAGATATCTGAAAGGATTGATATTATTGAAAGTTTTACATATTACTACTAAAAAAGTTGCCTAAGATGATACTAATCCTCATTCTTACTAAATCCTTAGGAGAATAATTTAACTTATGGACTTAATGAGAGTATTCTTTACTAAAATTTGAGAGGACACAGTAAAGTTTTTGCAAATATTCAATTGCAAATTACACTTTTACATTTAATTTTTAGAAAGGCGTAGGCAAAACAAAAGCCTGCTTTATTTGTTATCTTATGAAAAAAGGATTTCATTTCACAGAGCAAAATTCTCTTTGAAAGGCTCTCCTTCAATATGTTGTATCTCATGTATGCATAACTCCTCCTATATATCTACTTTCTGAACTCTCATTTGCATGAGGAGACTGGGTTATCAAAGGATTGATATTAATTGTTTACATCTTGGCTCTAGAGGGTAGATTTTCATAGTACTATCTATTATATGGAACCACCAGTGTGTGTTCCTCACTGATTATTTATTTATTTATTTAATTTTTAGATTTTTGGCAAGGCAAATGGGGTTAAGTGGCTTGCCCAAGGCCACACAGATAGGTAATTATTAAGTGTCTGAGACGGGATTTGAACCCAGGTACTCCTGACTCCAGGGCTGGCGCTTTATCCACTGCGCCACCTAGCCTCCCCTTCTTCACTGATTATTAACCAAAATTAACTTTTTATTAGAAACAGTATTGAATTAGTACCTTTAGCAAGAATACTTATTCTAGAAACTTCTCAAAAAGGAATATAGTTCCCCACAAGATCTCTGGGAAGAATGGTTTCAAATTTGGGAGTAAAAGTGGCCCAAAGCATAAATTCAATGTTTGTTTTAATTCAGTGACTTAAATCCATTATTATACTTTTAAATTGATTGATTGGTCAAATTTAGAAGTATCAACTGACTGAATTGTTGCTCTATCCATCTATATCATATTCTATATAGAAGATATTTCTCAACAACTTGTTAATACTTATGAATAATTAAGCTGAACCAGTTTGAACTCTGGACTGGAAATTCTTATGCTTACACATGTATTAAGGAAAAAAAAGATGCTTAGATATAATTTTTGCAATCCTCTGATTATTGATATTAAGCACAATATTACACAAGAAAATTGATATGTTTGACAAAAGGTATTTTCCACTATTTCAACAAATTTCCATTGTAGAGGTCAAACCTTGGTAATCCCATGTAAAATCAGTGCTAAAGAGGGGCTATGAAAAAGAATTAGCTGAAACAAACTAAGGATGGAAAACTATAATGAGCATCCTCTCACAGTACTTTAGTTCTCTGACTACATACAATGACCCTTTTGTATGATTTACAGTGAGCTTTTGTTTCCTACAAATAAATACACTCTTGCAGTTGTGATTTGAGGGAGAATTTGTTCTTTTCCTGTCAACCTCTTATTGTCCTGTGTCCCCATCTTTGTTTTCCATTCTAAAGAATTCATGACTGAATATTAGTATAAATGGAAAAAGTCATTACTTAAAAAAATGAGTTAAATTAAGAGTATCTAATGTCCACGTTAAGATATTACAGTCTATTCTTTCAATTTCAGGCATTATGCACTTTCTATCATACTACACAACCTCCCAGAAATGCACTACTCTATTTTTATAAAATTTCTACCCTTTTTTTCTCATTTCTATGTTAAAATAATGGAAGTTATACTTACTTCTCCAAAGTATTCTGTGGGTATTATTCAAATGACCATGCTCAGATATATCAAATTATATTAGATGAAATGTGACTTTAACCTTATAGTTTCTTTAATGACATAAGAAAAGCAGTATGTTGTAGGATACAACTTTAGAATCCTAAGCAACATTACTAAGTGACTAAAAGAGTGATAGCATTCCTCTATCTACTATCCTTTGGCATTGACATTATAATTCACCACTTTACTAAATGACATTTTTCAAAATTCAACATGTCTTTTCTCTTTAGATTGCAACATTTATATGTTATATGTTGTATAGTTTTAGGAGACAGAACAACAAAAGCTAGGGAAAACTAAGTTGCTAGTGTAGTTGTCAATTTTGGTATTTTTCTTTTCAAGAACAGTAAATAGTTGTATTTCTGTGGATTGTTTTAATGCTGGAAGATAACAGGTAAATGATCAAGGTCCCATGAATCTATAATAGCGACCTTCTATTATTTAATATTTCTTATATTTTTTACCTCTGGCATCCCCTGTGGTGAAAAAGCACTAAAAGGTGGTACCACATCTGGAACATGTTCATATCCCGGAGGAGGGGGTTCAAATAATGATGTAGTGAAAATCTGAAAAGAAATCACAGTTATTAAAATCTCTGTTCCCAATCTGATCCCTTTTTGTAGTAGTCTTAGTTTGGTCCAATCTAATATCCTCCCATTAAAATTGAAACACACGTTTTTTGGTGGTGCTTCCACAGGGATGGGGGGAATCAAACAATAAATGTCTTTTGAGCTTCTACTTACCGAATTATTACATGTCCAGCACTATACTATATACTGTGGGAGAGTTAAAAAATGGTATAAGGCATTATCTCCACCCTCAAGGAGTTTTTAGATGTTCCGAGGCAAATAATAATAGTGACTAGAAAAAATATGTTTCATAAAAATTCAGAGAAGGTTAAGAAAAAGAGAGGAGATAATAATAACTGTAAGTTTTTTGCTGAACATATTTGAATCAATATTCCAGTGAAAAAGCCTGAAATAAAAGTAATTTTTTGAAATATTAACAGGAAGTTTTGAAAAATTTGAAATAATATGTCTTAAATTGCCTTAAGAGAAGAATAATGTGTTATTTCACATTTCACAATGGCTCCATACAATACTAGGTAAAATGCAAAATTGAAACAAAATTGAAATAAACTAGAATGGGATGAGGAACAGTACTGATACAGTATTTCATGTTCACCATATAGAGCAAAGTGAGAAAATTATTCTTCAAATCCTTTCACCTTCTTAGGTACATTAAACTATACACAACCTTGTACTTTAGACTAGCTTAATCTTTTTGTCAACATTTATGACTGCTAGTAATTTTTCTTATGCTAGGAAATCTTTCTTAAATGTACTATACACTTCCCCATTTTCTCTAATATTAGGTGGCACAGTTGGGTAGTTAAGTGGCATAGTGAATAGGGGGTAGGCCTGGAGTCAGAAGATTCATCTTGATGCAGGGAATTATGGACACAGAGAATTGAATTGAAAATATTTTTTGAATCTTTACTGCACTGTTAAAATGTTTCCCTTTGACCTTTACTTTGACCCTTTGACCCTGGCTCACCTGTGGGTCAAGTTGAATTATGCAGGCATGATAGAATCCCACCTTAAACTAGAAAGGAGCCTCTCCTACAGTTACCTCTCCAATACCAACTGTCAACCACTCCTAAAATAATCACCCCTTCCACCCACCCTGGAGGGACATTTAAGGGGAATCTAGTGCTTAGCTCACTCTCTTACCTCTTATCTCTTACAATTCTCTCTCACACAGCTCTTAAACCTTGTCTTTCCTACTCGATTTAATCAGCAACTGGACTGTTGGTCCAACTCCCATGTGGTCTTTAAAGAATTCTATACTTTCTCTCTTGCTTTCTCTGTTTTGTGTTTATAGTAACTTTTTAATAAATCTGCTTTATTTTCTTTTAACTCTTGCAATCCAGGGACAGAGGGTCTGTGAATCTTTCACTTAGAACAAACCGATTTCCCTCCATCAATCATAGTGAGTTCAAATCTGGCCTTAGATACTTATTAGCTATGTGATCCTGTAAAAGTCACTTATTCCTGTTTGCCTTTTTTTCTCATCTGTAAAATGGAGATACACTGAAGAAGGAAATAGTAAATCACACTAGTATCTTTGCCATGAAAATCCCATGATGTGAAGTTGAATATGATTTAAAGGCAACTACAACATTTTTTGGTACTACAACACAATAATAACATCCATTCAGAGGATGAAAAACTTCTAGAATCTGAAGAGAAATAAAAAAAGGAACAAAGGAGGAATGAAATTTTCAGACGATAAATTACATTACAAAACAATATTCCCCAAAAGTACTTGTCATGGGTTAAAAAATAGAAAAACAGATCAGTGGTACATTTTACAATAAGAATTATAACAAACTGAAATCAATAACCCAAAATAAGATAAATACACAATAAAACTACTAGAAGATATCCCTATTTGGCAGAAACATCTGGGAAATTTGGAAAGAATTTTGGAAGAAATTAGATTTGGATAGGGAAAAAGCTTGGTATAGAGGATTAAGCCCTGGGCCAAGAAAGCGGAAGACTTGAATTCTTACCTCTGCTACTGAACCTGTTTCTTTAGATTGATAAAAAAAAAGATAAAAGAACTGACCTGGAGTCATTAAGACCTGAGTTCAAATTTGATTTTATTAGCTGTGTGACCCTAGGCAAGTCACTTAACCTATGCTTGCTTTAGTTTCCTCAAACATAAAATAAGGATGGTAATTGCACTCCCAGGGTTTTGAGAGGATGCAAATGAGTTAATATTTCTATAAATCAGAGCTCAATACCTGGCAATTAGTAGGTATTATATAAATACTTATTTTATTTTCTTCCTTTTCCTTCCCCATTGTAAGGAAGGGATAATGACAGCATCTTTTACAGGCTTGTTGCAAGGTGTAAATGAGTTATAACTAGCTATTATTAAGTTAACAAATATTATTCCTTCATGATATGTCAATGAATGACATTCAAATGAATGAATATTATAATTGTTTAGTCTTCATTCTGAATGCTACACTTCATTTGAGGATTAGTCATAAGTACCGAAAAGACCCTAAATAATTTTACTATTATCTTCACAATGTTATAGATTTTAAATGGAAAAAATGATCCAATTATAAAAAAGTTATAGTATGGCATACTTAGAGAAAAATGGGAAGTTATAGGTTTTTCAATTGTTAAGAAAAATATATAACTAGAAAATAAAAAGATTTTGAAAACTTTTGTATAATTAAAATCAATAAAGTTAGAATAAGAGAAGATATAATTTAAAATAATTGCTAACTTTGTATCTATTAATTCTCATATCAATATTTATAGTCCCCCAAGAAAAAAGTAGCCAAAAGTATTTATACAAAATGTTTATTAAGAGAGATGCAAACTATAAATATCCATGTAAAAATTATTCAAATTATTAGTCAGAGGAAAAAATTAAAACATTCACCTATCATATTATAGACTTCATATTAGCAGAGATAGTAGAGAATGGAAATTTCAGTTGTGCATGGGGTCAAATACCTGTTGATAGATTTGGGAATTGGTCAAATCATTCTCGAAAACAATTTGGAATTATACAAAAGTTATTAAAGTGATCATACTTTGATTCAGATATCTCACCACAAGACTTCCACTGGGATTTTAATGACAGGAAAGAACCAGATGTACAAAAATATTCATAGTATCAGTATGTCTGATAATGAGATATACCCAATGATGGGAGGAAATGACTGAATACTTTAGTATATACATGTAATGGAAAAGTATTTTACCAAAAAGAATAATCCAAATACTGGTGATTATTATATAACAAACCCCAAGACTCTTTTTCCTTCCTCAATGAGTTCAGTGACTTGCTTAGTCTTTTTCTCCTACCCTTAGGTCAATGGACTTTAACATACATATTAATGTTCTCTTACATTCCTTAATATTCCAGTTGTCCAATCTAGTCAATTCCTATGACTTATTCTTCCATCCATATAAACTACACATAGATATATGGTCACATCCCTGATCTTCTCATCACTCACAAGTATTCTACTTCCACATGAATAAACACTGAACTTCCTTTGTCTGATCATAATCTATTATCATTCCATATTTCCCTGAGCCTTACAAAGTCTAAACCTGATTTTCATCCTTACCATAATCACCATTTCTGTCATCCCTCTTTCTTTTGTGGGACCACACAAATAGGACAAGGGTCAAAAACAGTCTTAGCTACTGCCTAATCCCTTTCCTATCTTAACTCTTTGGTGAATCCTTTCTACAGAACAATATACTTTCTCCTTAAACTTTCCAAGGCATCCTTCCCCCAACATATCAGTCTAAGACCTCATCTTATACTTAATGAAAAATTGAAATAATTTGCTAAAAACTGTCTCTTCTCTTTTTCTCCTTATCTCATACCTCTAATACCACTGGCTTCCACTAACACTTGTGGTGTCCGATGAAGGGATGTCCTTTTCCCATGAAAATCCAAATGCCAAATATGTAATCTTGATTCTATTCTCTCCCACCTTCTCCAGCAGATGAACATCTCTTCTCCCTCAAATTCTAATCTTCAATTCCTCCACATCTACTAGATGCTTTGCTGCCACCTACAAACACATTTATGTCTTCCTCTTCCTTAAGAAAGTTTCATCTTGATCCATCCCTTTAGTCAAAATATGATTTCTTTCCTCCTCTTCTTGGCCAAAGAAAATCATCTATAGTCAATAGCTTCACTTGTTCTTCTCTCACTCTCTTTTAAACATTGGAATCTGGCTTCCAGTGACTTTATCCAAGTCACTCCCTTATCTGGATCCCAGTTTCCTCATCTAGTACTTCTCTCTTATTTGACTTTCTACTCCTAGTATTCTATGAGTCTATACAGAACATTTAAGTGACTATTATCTATCTCTGCTTTCTCTCTCTCTCTCTCTCTCTCTCTCTCTCTCTCTCTCTCTCTCCCCTCTAGAGATTTTTTCCTTCCCAGGGCTTCACAACCTTGTTCTCTCATCTTTTGTCTCATCCTTCTAGACATTCCTTTGTAATTGTTAGTTGCTCATGTTATACTCACTAAACAGGGACTTCTCTTAGTGCTCTGTCTTCATGAACCCTCTTCTCTTTTTGTTCTGTATTTTCTCACTTGGTGATCACATTAGCACCCAAGAGGTTAATTATTATCTCTATGTAGATGATTCCCAAATTTACATATAGTCTTCCTCCTAATCTACAGTCAACTTCACTTACTACCTTTTGGTCATTTTGATTTGAATATCCTGCAAGTATATAAAAATCAACATATCCAAAACAGATTTTTTTTCTCCAAACCCTCTATGCTTGCAAACTTCTTTATTATTGTCAATAAAACCAGTTATCTATGTTCCCAACCTAATTGTCATCTGTGACTCCTCACTCTCGCTCATCTCAAATCCTGTTGAGTTTACCTTCACAACATTTCTGCTATTGATCTCTTCCTCTTTAATTTAATAGTCACAGTCCCTTTCATGTCCTCATCACCTCTTATCTCAACTACTATGATAGCTTTTAACTGGTCTTTCTATTCCAATACAATCTCTGTTCATTTCCCAATGTGATTTTTCTAAAGTATGTCTGACCATGTTACTCCCTTTCATTCCACAAATTCCTGTTTATTACTTTCCAAACCAAATATAAAGTCCTCTGTTTAGCATTTAAACTCTTTAATAACCCGGCCCCTCTTCTACCTTTCCTATTTTCTCACACCTCACTCTACTTCCACATTCCAACTCCTTCTATTCATTGACACTAAACTCATTAATCTTCCTCCCACAAGACAATCTATCTTTGCATTTTCATTGACCATCCCAGACTGACAAGCAAGACTTAAAAAGAGTTAAGAAGAGAGAAGAAAGGCAATATAAGTCCCAACTCTAGATCGTCTTTTAAAGAGACTTGGCCACAAAAGGGTGTAATAATAGTTAGCAGGGATGATGGAGATATGAGATGATAATCGGGATGGAAGATTTATGAGTATGGAAAACATTTTCAGGATTATAGGTGCCGCACAAGCAGCTAGAACAGAGAGAAAGAGAGAGAGAGCAAGAGAGAACGAGAGCGAGAGCGGGAGCGAGAGCGAGAGCGAGAGCGAGAGCGAGAGCGAGAGAGAGAGAGAGAGAGAGAGAGAGAGAGAGAGAGAAAGAGAATGAAAAAGGGAACAATCTTCTGGATAAGATAGGATGAAATGAGATCATTTATTCAGGTAAAGGGATTCATCTATGCAATGAATAAGACAGCCTCTTCATGTTAGAACATGATTGAAGAGGAGATAGTGGCAAAAGATATAAGTTATAAGATGAGGAGGATGAGAAATAGGGAGCTCTGTGAATTATCTTATTTTTTTCAGTAAAATATGAGAAAAGTTTCTCAACTAAGAGGGTAGGGGGAGGAGGAGTGATGGGAGGTTTGGAGAGGAATGAAAAGATCTAGAAGAGTTAATGTGGAGACTGTGATAGTGAGTTAGAGAAGTGTAAGAGGACTGCCTAACAGCAGTCAATGTTATTTAACTATAAGCTATAATGGACCAAGTCAGAACAGTTGTGTTAATTTTTCTATCTTCATTCAGAAGTACATGTATAGAAGCAAAGGCAGAAGAGATCATAGGAGTGAAATTTGACATGAAACAATCACTGATATGACCAGGGGGCCATGGATAAAAGAGAAGACCATGTAGAGTTAAACTGTATCATGAAGGGGGGTCAAGATGAAGGAAAGTGATTACTGCATGGGTAATGGCCCAAGAAACAATGGTTTGGATCAAGAAAAGGGTGTGGTATAGGAAGGCAGGGACAGAAGGCCAATACATTGTGATCATAAAAAGCAATTTCAGAGTTCTTAAATATAGAAGTAGTGCACTTTTGGGTGATGGTAAGATCAAGGGAAAGCTAAGATAAAACTAAAGACAATATAATAAGCTTACTAAAGTTGTCGTGTGTGAAGATCAATAAGCTTTGTAAGTCTTTATTCAGGATTTCTTCTGCAGTATCCCAAAATACTAATTTTCCCTTACCTCATTTCCATCTTCATCAATTATAGAGATATAGTTCGGATTAGTCTCATTGGGGTAGGATAAGAGGACATCATAGTGAGCAAGTTCAACTGAGTCTAAGCCAAATTCCTTCCACTGGAATTGGATTTGTTTTGCAAGGTCCAAATTTTGTTCCGTTCCTGCCAGATGTGGGATTCGTGTAAAATTACTAGTTGAGAAAAATGGATAATGGTTAAAAAGCAATGTTTGATTTTAAATCATCTTTATTTTTAATTCAGCAGAAAACAGAAAAATGTAAAAGTACTTTGCAATACACAATTTTTTATGTATGGGTGAGGTAGTATATTGTCAAATGTGATCTCTCATCATATAGAGATGTGATTTTTTTTCCTACCAAATTCCTCATTTTCTAGAAATATTTCTTGATTTCTATAGCAACTGGGGAAAAAGTGAGGAAGAAAAAATCTGGGAAAGGCAGAATCTTAACTGGAGTAAGAATTGAGGAGACTTTGGTTTCCTAGTTCTAATTTTACTATGTGAAACACATAAATTTCCTGGGAATTAGTTTTCTTTTTGTATAATGGGGCTCATGGACCCTTCCCTACTTATCTTGCAGAGTCTTTGTATGGTGACAAATGTATGTGTGTTCATCCAATAAACTTATCCCAGATTAATCTTTTTTTAAATTGTATTTTATTTTTAACTAATGGAATAAAACAAGCATTTCCCCAATATAGTATAAAAAAAATTACACATGAAACTGCAAATCTATTATGTACAACTTGCCATTCCTTTTAAATATATAATTATCATGCAGATTTCAATTTTACCTTTTTTCCTTCCCTCAGATTAATCATAATATTCAAGGCTAATCATTTTCCTTCACTGCTCAAATAAACTTTCAGTTACCCTTATTACCTACTCAAAATCCATCTACAAACTTGTGCTCACTTACATTCCTACCTATTATCTCATATAAATATGAATTACAACTAATAGTATTTTCTTTCTAGGTGAAATATGACACCATTTCAAGATAATTCAACATGCATGCAGACTTTTAAATGCAAAGTTTCTTCCTGAATAGGTAATTCAATATAGGGATATTTCTAGAAAGAACAACTATTCCAAATATTACCAAGATGAATTTTTGAAAATATGCTTACTATAAAAATGCTTTGATGTTTTCAGCTTTCAGTTCATCCAGAAATGCCTTCCTCATATTTCTTTGAGGAATTATGGTATTAACTTCACTGGTGGGTTTTGCGATCCATCCTGTAACACATACCCAAAGATGATGAGTTGTTGAGACATATGTAAATATTTTTTTACATTATTAATGCTTTAAAAATATAAAGCTTAAAAAATATAGAGTTAAAATAAAACAACAGAAAATATGTTAGACAAGAAGTTTTATTCTCTAGGACTTATCACAAAACCTATAAGTGGAAGCCATCTATCCAAGATGGTCAAGAGAGGGAGTATTATCTGTAAACAAAGATAAGGGAAATAATTAATCTCCTGTCTATGAGGTTGCAAAATATTAGATATTACAATTGTTCATTAAAGACTGTCATTCTTATATAAAACTATCTAATTTTCATGCTTTTCAAAATCATTTATCTTCCTGAATTTGTAATTTATAGGGAGAAATAACATTCCATTTCTTTTAACAGAAAAAAGAGTTTTTTACTATGAATAAATATTTGAAACAATAAATTTTCTCAAAAGTTAACTAATAATTTCATGATTTTTTCATTAAAGATTTTATTTATTTTGAGTTTTATAATTTTTACCCTAACTTACTTCCCTCCCCCCCACCCCCCCACCCCCCACAGAAGACAATTGGTCAGTCTTTACATTGATTCCATGGTATATACTGATCCAAATTGAGTGTGATGAGAGAAAAATCATATCTTTAAAGAAAAAACATAAAGTATAAGAGATAGCAAGATCAGACAATAAGATATAAGGATTTTTTCCCTAAATTTAAGATAATTGTCCTTGGTCTTTGTTCAAACTCCACAGTTCTTTCTCTGGATACAGATGGTATTCTCCATTGCAGTGAGCCCCAAATTGTCCCTGATTGTGGCACTGATGGAATGAGCGAGTCCATCAAGGTTGATCATCACCCCCATGTAGCTGTTAGGGTGTACAGTGTTTTATAGGACTTATCTAGGACTTGCTAGGTTTTGCTCATCTCACTCAGCATCAGTTCATGCAAATCTCTCCAGGTTTCCCTGAATTCCCATCCCTCCTGCTTTCTAATAGAACAATAGTGTTCCATGACATACATATACCACAGGTTGCTAAACCATTCCCCAACTGAAGGACATTTGCTGGATTTCCAATTCTTTGCCACCACCAACAGGGCTACTATGAATATTTTTGTACAAGTGATGTTTTTACCCCTTTTCATCATCTCTTCAGGGTATAGACCCAGTAGTGGTATTGCTGGATCAAAGGGTATGCACATTTTTGTTGCCCTTTGGGCATAGTTCCAAATTGCTCTCCAGAAAGGTTGGATGAGTTCACAGCTCCACCAACAATGTAATGGTGTCCCAGATTTCCCATAACCCTTTCAACAATGATCATTATCCTTTCTGGTCATATTGGCCAGTCTGAGAGGTGTGAGGTGGTACCTCAGAGAAGCTTTAATTTGTATTTCTCTAATAAGCAATGATTTAGAGCAATTTTTCATATGACTATGAATTGCTTTGATCTCCTCATCTGTAAATTGCCTTTGTATATCCTTTGACCATTTGTCAATTGGAGAATTGCTTTTTTAAAAAAATATGACCCAGTTCTCTGTATATTTTAGAAATGAGTCCTTTGTCAGAAACATCAGTTGTCAAGACTACATTTCTTTTGATCTTGGTTACAGTGGTTTTGTCTGTGCAAAAGCTTTTTAATTTAATGTAATCGAAATCATCTAGTTTGAATTTCATGATTTTTTTAAAAAAAGTTTCATCATTATGGTTTTCATTGGATTCTGTTTTTAAAAGAAAAATCTTAAATATGTTATTTATATTGTCTATATTTGCCAGAATTATTTATTATCACCAAAAGATCACATCTCTGAATTACAAGAGACCTCAGTGCCAACTATACTGGAAAAAAGAACTCTCCCTATGCCATACCTGACAATTGTTCATTTAATTCTTTGGCTGAAAGATCTCTGGTGAGATGAAACCCATTACCTCCTAAGACTATCCATTATACTTCTATATATCTCTAAATATGAATAATCATGTTATATCAAGCCTAAACCAGCTTTGATGCAAGATCCATCTCTTGTTACTTGTTTTCTGCTCTCTGGCCAAGGTAGAACAAATCAGATTTGATTTTTGTACATTAGCTTTTCAGAAACTTGAAAACAGCTACTAGGGTTCTCTAAGACTTCATTTCTATGGGTGAAACATTACATTTCTAAAAACATTATCCACATACCATCATCTTCAGGCTCTTCTCCATTCTCCTTGTCTTTATTAAGCTGTTCTCTAGCTTACTAGTATTTTTCCACTCAACTGGAGATAGAGATGGCAAATATCATCATTACTATTATTATTTTTCCACTTAGCAGAAGGTATAAGAGTTTCCAGGTCCATCACTTATGGAATCACATTCAGTTGTCTAAGATTCCATTATGACTCTTTACTATCATATATCAAAATTGATTTATATTAAGATCAATCCATCAAAACTCCAAGAATTATGATGTTGTCCTTCATTCTCAAAGAATACCATGACATCAGGGACATGACCCTGATGACATCTCAAAGAATACTATGACATCAAGCACATGAATTGGATTTGAGTGAGGGGATGCTGTGTTGTCATCAGTCTTAGTTTCTCTTCCAGAGCCATCTGGGTCTAGTGGCCAGATATGAATTAGGATGATTGAACATGGCCCTGGATGCAAGGCAGTCAGGGTTCAGTGACTTGCTCAAGGTCACACAGGTAGGATTCTCAAATGTCAGAGATGAAATTTGAACTCAGGTCCTCCTGACTCTAGGGCCCATGCTCTTTCTACTGCACCATCTAGCAGCCCTCAAAGAGTATACTAAAGACTAAATTGACTAAGATCCAAATGGAAAATATCATTTTAGTTAATTATTTTTATTAGACTCTGCTCAACATAAGAACCTGTTGAAATATTTTTAAATTTCAATTATCATTCGAGACAGGAGATATTTTTTACTAATTTTATGTTACATTAAAAATTATACCATTTTTGCTTTGTACAAGTCATTAATAAAATTTTTAAAATATAACAGAACTGGCAAAGATGCTTTGGGCCAATAAACAAAGTAGAAACCTCCTTCCAACCTGAAAGCCTTGATGATTTTTGATTCATTAATAACTACTTTTTTGAAAAATGTCTGAATCTATGTTATTTAAATTTCCAAATAATCCTTATAAGACTCCTTCTGTAGTAGAATGTCTCTTTTCAAATTTCTCTTTTTTCTTTCTTTGTAGATTTTAAAATGTGCATTCCAATAATTAAAATTATTCAAGCAAGAGAAGATAATGTGATTAATTGCATTTACACTTGCCAGATTTGTACTTGCTTTGTACATTTTACATTTTACTTTGCTAAACAGCTGGACTATGATTCTTTTTAGGTTCTTTCTCTGAACAACTCTGTTGATTCCCCAGGACCAAGATGGACAGCAGGACCTTCATTCCTTGTCTGTCCTTTGGTTTTCTTTTGAAAACTTTCTTTTTGCATCTTAAAAGGTCAAACAAACTAAAAGGAATAAAATTTTAAAAAAAGCAATATTTGTGGAATGATTATATTGGCCTGTTCAACTGTTACTTTTAAAGAGAATGAATTTTTCTTTTGTATTCCTGTCTTCTTCATTTTAGATGTAGGGGTTTTCTGAATTTCATACATAATTGATTTGTCAGATACTTAAACAGACTAAAATGTTATGGGCAGGGTGTGGCAGTAAGTCAAATTTCCAAGGTGGTAGTGCCAGACTGTTCTCTAGTTATAATTTCAGAAATCTTAAAGCATTCTTTTGGTGTTACAAAGGTGTAATAAATGAAAAGAGATAAGAGAATTTGCTCATTATCCAATTGCTGTACCTCATTATTTAATAATTCATAAAATATTCACAACATAACTTTATTCATACATTATTGCCAAGTTTTTTTGTAAGGCAATCAGTGTTGTCACTTGTGTGTGATCACATAGCTAGCAAATGTTGTATGTGATCACATAGCTAGTAAATGTTAAGTGTCTGAGGCAGGATTTGAACTCAAGTCCTCTTGACTCTAGGACATTTTAATTTTATAATAGAATCCATATGCCTGACAGGCAATAGTTGATTTATAATTATAATCAGCTTATTATACAAAGGAGACTGTTTTTATGTGTAGTTTATATCTTAAAACACAAAATATAATCTAATTTTAAAAGTTTTAGAGAGAATGACAGGATATGAGTAGTATTGCCTCATAAACCAAAAAATATAAGTGAAAGAAAAAAATGAACCCAAAGATTATTTGAAATGAGGCCCAGCCCACTTAGATCATCCCAAAAGCATTTACACTAACTTAAAAATCCACCAGATCATCTGGTGCTTTGGGAGCAAGCCACCAATGAGAATGAAATCCTCTGTCAGCACATTTGTACTCCACAGATTGGTATATCTTTTATCTCTATCAGATTTAGAAGAAATGTTAAAGAATAAAAAGTACTTCTTGTCTTGAAGATCTGCCAGTACCTCAACCTTTTCCATTTTACTCAAAGTCTTTATTTTCCAAATAAAATTCCTATTGACTTAAAAGGGATTTTTTTTTGCATATGAGAAATTAAGAGTAAATAGAGAAAATTGAAACTAATGGTAAAAGACAGTAGCCTATGATGTGAATTCTATTAGAATACTTGCAAGTATCTGGGATTTTTTCAACTTTTTTTCATCATCGATTGGATAAAAGCATACAAATTTAATAAAATTTCAGTTGATATAAATTGAAATAGAAATTTTTGGAGGTGTGACATTTATAAAGTTTCATGAGACATAATTTCTAGGTAATTTATTAATAAGGCAAATAGGTCATTAATAAAAGGGTGATTATTTGCTGGTCTTTTAGATAAAAAAATTCATGGTGGTGGACTCACAATTTATATATCATTCAAAACAGTAGGTGGTCCATCAAGCAACAATGAAATCTAATTGATTAAACTGATTGGAGGAGGGCTATATTAAAATGAAGGGTTGAGAATCTCTTAGGGAAAGTATCTCTACACCAGATAACACACAGTTTTAGGCTATAAATTCAAACTGTGTACATCCTTTTCATTGGGGAACTGAAAGTGACCCTTAGAGAAATTATCTTTACTCAGACCACTCCCAAACTTCTGCTATGTAGAAAAAAGTATGTCTCCACCCAAACTAAATAGAACATTATGGGCTTATCAAGGGTAGATTAAATTCCTATCTTCTTAGGTGGGGTCTGTCCAAAATCAGAAGAATGAGTGAAATCCTATTATCAGTGAATTTCTTCAAGAAAAGGAAACTTTTTAAAATGAAACATTTAGAAAAAAAAAGGGAGTCTCTAAAATTTCCCAAAATATTAATGATTAATAATTTCTTCTAGAGGTCTGATATTAGTTCACCATAAGGAGAATTCCCTAACAATAAGTTTGCCTAAAAATGATTTGGAGTGAAATATTAATAATATCATGAAGTGAATATTCCATAATATGCCTTCAAGACTGAATGACTAGTAACTGAAAGGATTTTTAGATGGGATTGTGAAATAAATAGTGGTTTGTTCTTGTATTTCAACTCTGTATTTATGATTTTCTGATTTAATCCTCAATACACCTTTATGAAGTAGAGTATACATTATTATTCAGTTTTTCAGAAGAGAAGATTGGGTGGCTAGGTAGCATAGTAGATAAAGCACCGGCCTTGGAGTCAGGAGTACCTGGGTTCAAATCCGGTCTCAGACACTTAATAATTACCTAGCTGTGTAGCCTTGGGCAAGCCACTTAACCCCATTTGCCTTGCAAAAAACTAAAAAAAAAAAGAAGATAATAGTAAATATTTGCCAAAAATCAGAAAACTGGTAAAAGCCAGGCCTTTTATCTTTTTCTCTACACCCTATTTTTATATTACAACATTCCAAGCTTTTTTTCCCTTAATGTAGAATTTAAGAACAGTCTCATAGAAATTAGATTAAGACAACACCTTCTATCTCATGTCACAGTAAGCTACAAAAGGATACATGACTTGGATTCTTCAATTTATATGAGATACCACTTGCAACTCTGGATAAGGAAGATCCTTCTAACTTGACTAAACAAGGTATAGAAAGATAACAGATAAGGAATGGACAATTTTGACTAAATTTAATTGAAAAGAAAAACCAAAAGAGTTAAAATTAGAATTAAAGTCAGAAAAGTCTGCAGCAAGTTTCTCTGATATCCAAAATATTAAAGAACTGATATGAAAAAAGAACAAGAGCATCCTCCCAACAAGCAAATAAAAATCCAGTCAATCCTCAGCTTTCCTGGGAGCAATATTCCTATAAAACAGCACAGAAAGTTAAAAATGTGAATGTTGATACATTGAACTGATGGGAAATTGGGTCCTGTGGTCATGAAAAACTGCAATCTTTCACTAGGGATAGCAGAAAATGCACTTTTCTGTATATAATTACTTAAAACAACATTAATTCAGATATGTACTTTTCCTTCTATAATAATTATGAACTAATGAATAAAATATAGTTCATGTAATAAAATTGGTAATATGAAAAGCATTTTTTCTTGCCAATAATTTTTTAGAATTCTGTGATCTTTTGTCTTTACATCTCAATTTAAAAAACTCAATGATTTCAGACAATAGTCACAATTTTTCTAACACAAGAAATTTATAGGGCCATTGATGGAGGGAATTATGGGCACAGGGAAATATTGTAATTTGAAACAAATTTTGTAATCTTTTTCTGCACTGTTAAAATCCTGTCATCTTATGTATTGGGAACTGATCCTGGTAACCTCTGCATTATTGAAACATTTCCTCTTGGCCTTTATTTTGACCCTGACCCTGAACTCCCCTGTGGGTCAAGGCAGATGCTAGATGAGACACATGCAACAGCTGGTTGGTTCTTGTCCTTTGTTATCGAAGAAGACCAAAATGACATCACTGTGTTTGAGAAAAATTACAGTGTGTTCTACTATGGCTGATCAACCAATACAAGCATGGAATACCGTAGGTTGGGCACAAATAGTCCATGTGAACACCTGGAGTGGGCTCTATAAACTTATGAATGTCAAGTTTCCTTTGAGCTGCTTCGGTTCTGCCTTCCTTATAGAGTGCAGCCAGCCTCCTCATTGATGAGGACATGCCATGCTGGGGAGTCCTGTGCCAGTGTCTCCCATGCTGTACAATCAATTCTAAATTCCTTCAATGAAACCTTCAGGATGTCTTGGTATTGCTTTTTCTGATCCCCTTGTGAATTCTCTAGAAAATAGCTTTTTTTGACAAACATACATATCTAGCACATCATAGTTGTACTCTCTGAAACAATGTTGAAATGCTAGACAGTTTAGCTCCAGAAAGGACCTCAGTGTCTGGTACCCTCTGCTTAGAATCTTCCTAAGACAAATTAAATGGAAGCGATTCAGTTTCCTGACATGGCACTGACAGACTGTCTAGGTTTCATAGGCATATAGTAATGAGGTCAGTATAACAGCTTTGTAGACCTTCAGTTTGGTAGTTAGTCTAATATGTCTTCTCTCCCAATACTTTCTTTCAGAGTATCCCAAATACAGAGCTAGTTTTGGCAATGTGAGTGTCAACCTCATTATCAATGTGTACTTCCCTGGAAAGAACACTGCAAAGGAAGTGAATTTGTCCACAGTACTCAAACCTTCTTCATTTGCTGTGATCGATGGTTCTACATAGGGATGGTGTGGTGCTGGTTGATGGAGTACCTGTGTTTTCTTGGAGTTAATAGTACGACCAAAATTAGCACAAACAGTAGAGAATGCATCCATACTTTTATTGCACCTCAGCTTCAGGGGCTGCATTGAGTGCACAATCATCTGCTACCAGAAGAAAGACTTGTAGTCTTTTCAAGTTGAAGAATTTGCCATCAGTAGGCTTGCTGATCTTGAAGCTATATTCACCCTTATTGAAGGAGTTTGATAACATGGCTGAAAACATGCTAAAAATATGAGAGCAAAGACACATATTTGTTTTACTCCGCTAGTGAATGGGAAATCTTGAGGGTATCATCCACTATCTAGAACCTAGGTAAGCACATTTCATGAAATTGATGAACAATAGTAATTTGGTTGTTCCAGACAACCAAATTTTGACATAATTTTCCATAAACCTTCACAGCTGACAGTATCAATGGCCTGGGACAGATCTACAAATGTTGTATACAGATGTCTCTTCTGTTCCTGTCATTTTTCCTGGAGTTGTCAGGCAGCAAACACCATATCAACTGTTCCTCTACCCTTTCTGAAGCTACACTGGCTCTCAGGGAGGTGACCAACTTCCAGGTGAAGGATCAGCCTATTGAGAAGGACTCTGGCCAAAATTTTACTAGCAATGACTAAAAGAGAAATATCCCTGTGATTGTCACAGAACAATCTATTTCCTTTACCTTTATAGAGATGGGTAATGGAGGCATCCTTGAATTCTTGGGAGATAACCTCTTCATGCCATATAGCCTGGAAAATTTCAGTTACTTTTAGATGAGAAATGGGGCCCCCACCTTGTAGAACTTAGCTGGATTAGAATCAGCACCAGGTGCTTTGCCATGTGAAAGGAGCCAAGTGGCACTCAAAACCTCTTCTTCAGTTGGAACTGAATGATGACTTTGGAAGAGAGAGTGAAACAGTTGATTTCATGTAGCTTTACCTCACTTGAATCTAATTTATATACACAACAAAAGGCATAACTCATAACCATTCCTCAAAGTCCTGTGTCAGAAGGCAAGTGATAAAGCAGCAGGTGCAGATACCCTGGGAGCTGTAGTCACTACTCTGCACACAGGTGGCCCAGCAAGGGTTGTTTCTCCACTGAAAACAGCAGTGGGATTTGGCAGCCCCCTGGATGACTGACCAACACTTTTAAGAATCACCCTGCTCACTTTCTAACATGAGGAAGAGGCTAGAAAAGGTGCCCTAAAATTGTCTGCTTACCCAACCCTGGCCTGATTATGGCAGCAGGTAGGGTTACACTCTAGGATCAGAGTCAAGAATTCTTCACATGAAATTAGTGAATCAGCCTACAACTATTTTCTTCCTTTTCAGAAATAACTGGCAGACAACAGGGGGCTACAGACATTCTGGCACTAATTTTATCTAACACCTTTATTTTCCTTCTGAGACACATCACTGACTTTGCTCCCTTTTGGGGGACATAATTGTAATGCAAAACTCGAATTTTAAAAGCAAACAATAAAAATGTGAAACAAATACATGGGGAGCTCTTTAAATGGTAAAGTGAACAAGACCAGTGAGGTGCCTAGTAAGATACCAGCCACTCCAACAAACTTAAGTATATCAAGCTTTTTTTCCCTCTAATGAACGCAATATAAATGTGTGCAGATTCCTACACAAATGAAAATGAGATTACTAATAAAAATCAAGTGATTGCTTTAAGTTGAAAAAGTTAAAAGTGTAAATATTGAGGATTGACCATATAAACAAGTGTTCAACTACCATATGACAAAACACTTTAAATTTTCAATAACAAATGCAATTTAAAACAACTTAATGGTGCATATCTGAAAAATTTATAATGTATGAAAGTAATGGAATATTACTGAGTCATAAGAAATGATGAAACAGAAAGATTCACAAGAACATGAGAATACTTTTATATACTGACACAGTGTATTGAGTCAGCTGTGGGGAATAATTTTATAATAACTACAATATCATAAAGAAACTAGATATTACAATGACTATTCATAACTCCAGAGTAATAAATATAAAGTAAAGTACTCACCACCCATCAAAGAGATGGGGTCTCAAGTTAAAGACTTAAATATATATTTTTCACATATGGCCAATATGTGGATTTATTTTGCTTGGACATTCTTATTTCAAATAATTGTGCTTCCCTAATTAGAGAAAAAAAGAGAATAAGCAATAGAGGGTCAGCAATACAAAAAAAAAGGGTCATTTTTAGCATTTAAAGGGCAGCTTATGGTACAGTGGAAAGAGCACTAAGTTTGAAGTCAGGAAAATCTGAGTTCAAATTAGACATCAGACATGTTCTAACTGCATGACCCTGGGCAAGTCTCTAAATTTTATTTGCTCATTTTCCTCATCTGTAAAATGAGTTAGAGAAGGAAATGGCTAATCATTCCATTATCTTTGCCAAGAAAGCTACAAATGGGGTCATGAAGAATCAGGCATGATTGAAATGACTGAATAATAATACTATTTAAAATGCACACAAGAAAACTGAAGAAAATTCAGAAGTAGGCAAGAAGGACATACTTTAAATCAATGAGCTTAAATCATCTAATTTTGAAAAGAGATAAAATCTGCACATAATGGGGATGCATGGTTTCATGGGCAAGTCTATTTTTTTAAAATTGCATTGTAAATGGAGATGCTCATGTTTATCAATGCTTGACAAATTCAAAATAACAACAAAAAAGACAATTTCAAAAAAAATACAAACAAGTGAGCATATTCAGAATACATTCAGAAATGTGATCTACTCACTTTTGCACCATGTACCTAATACTTTAGTGCCAGTAAAGGACAATAACATATATTGTTCCTCACTCCAAAGCCCTGGGAAACAACCAAGGTCACCATGGGGACTGAACATGAAAAGGTTGCATTTTCTAACAAATAAGCAACTTCATCTTTAGTAAAACACTTTGAAGTCCTCTTACATATGATGCCATTTTCATTCCTAACAGCTCAAGCAAACCTCTCAGAAAACTCATGTCACCTATGTTCTATATGAACTCTATTAGTCTCCTCCACTCTCTCAAATCTTAGTGCATTTACAATGGGAATTCATGGCTTAGCCCTTTTCATATTAATCCAATGATTAATGTATTGAATATACATCATACCGAGGCAGAATTTTAAAGGGAAAGGAAAATCCTATGATCATTTCTATTCAATGTTATCTTTTACAACTCCCAAATTACTTCTTTTCTTCAGGATGATAAATTCCACAAAGACAGGATCCAGGTCTTACAGAACTTTCTATTTCCCTAACTTTTCATTTTATCCATAAAATAACAACAACAACATAAATAATAGCCAAATTTAGTTCTGTGAAGCACTACACATGTTATCTCATTTGATCCTCAACAATCCTGAGAGGCAGATATCATCACCATTTTCATCCTATTTTATGCTATGGAAATTGAACCTGAGAGATGTTAAGTGACTTGCCCAATGTTACACAATTATGCAATTAGAAAGTTTATGAGGTGGGATTTAAACTCTTGGCTTCCTTAATTCAAGTCCAGTCTTCTTATCTTCTGAGCCACTTAGCTTTACACACACACACACACACACATACACACACACTCACTCATACATATGTATAGTTTTAGGAACACAAAACTACTCAATAAATATTTTGGTTAACTGGCTTCTTTAGCATTTTCAGAAATCTGTAGTAAAAAAATTAATATCATAGATTTTATATATATATATGTATATATATATATATATATATATATATATATATATATATATATATATGGACCTCCAGACATGTAATTCATCACTTTATTTTATAAATCAAAAAACTGAAACTTCACAAGGACAAGTGATTTGCATCTAGTTGCACAAATAATATGTAGTAGAGTCAAGGTTAAAGTCAGATTTTTAAAAAAAATCAAATCTCTCCACTTTACCATTATCCCTGAAATGGTAAAATGATAACATATGCTATCACTAACTATATGACCCCAGAAAAAAATCACACTACCTTTAGGGAATTAATTTTTTTCAATTCTAAAATACAAGAGGCGGTAGATTTCATCTCTTCAAGTTACATACATCTCAACTCTAGTGTTCCTGGGCATTTTATAGTGAATCTGTTTATTCATTATGATATATAGCCTTCTATTTTTGATTTCATTTAAATTCAATAAACAAGAAACTGGCTAATGTATATGTGCTACAATCCGGAATTAAACCAGCACAAACAGAACAATTCCAATCTGCTATGAATTTACATGTCAAGGGAGGGAAGAAAAATATGTATCAAAAGTACAAAACAAGAAAAATTGGGTAGAGGGAAAAACAATAATAAATGGAAGTTTCAAAAAAGATTTCATAGATGAGGTGGTCACTGAGAGAAGCCTTCAAGAAAGACAAATTCTAGAGGGGAAGCCAAGATGGCAAAGGTGGGAATTCCCAGAAACATGTCCCCCCAAAAAACTCCAAGAGCTGTGAAATTATGACTCTAGCCACAGAAAGACTGAGTGATATAATTTCCTAATCCAAGACAACTTAGAAGATCTGTGGGAAAGGTCTGTTTCACTGGGCCAGGTTTGGAAAGAGTCCTAGAGCAGCTGAACCATAGCAAACCAGTTCAGTCTTGCAGGAACACCCCATAGGATGCCTGGATCCATGGTGGAGGGGGCAGTTTCCAGACCTCTTGACCCTGGGATCACCAGGGATGGCTTGAAGGGGCAGTGAGAGAACTCTTTGGCTCTAGAGTGATCATGGAGCCCCCAGCCAGTGCCTCCTAGGAGCAGCCCTGTGGTGGGAACTTGTGGAGCCATCCAACACTTCCAGAGCATTCAGCCCACAGACAATAAAGCGGTAGAGAGAGAAAATGCAGAGACCTCTCTGCTCTCCCTGGGGCAGGACTCTGCTGTTTGCCCACACTCACATCCAGGTCACAGTCTGGGACCCTACTAGCATAGAGGAACATGGACCCACCTCACAGCTCCAGGGTAGAGGGGGAGGGCTTGTGGTCATCCATAGATCAGAGCACAGGCAAAAGAACAGTGAGAGCCTCTCATAAGGTCCCTGTGGGGTGTCCCCAAAATCCCCCAAAGCCTTGGAAGTACAGCAAATTAGTCCTAGGCTGAGCAAATGAACAAATAACAGAAAAATAAACTGACTATAGAAAATTACTTTGTTCCCATGGAGGATCAAAATATATACTCAGAAGATGACAAAGTAGAAGTTTCTGTATTCAGAGCCTCCAAGAAAAATAGGAAATGGACTCAGACTATGGATGAGCTCTAAAAAGACTGAAAACCAAGTAAGGGAGGTAGAGGGAATGAGACCAATGCAGGTAAATCATGAAAACCAAGTCAGCAGCTTGGTGAAAGAAATACAAAAAACATACTGAAGAAAATAACATGTTAAAAACTACTTTAGGCCAATTGGAAAAAAGCAACTCAAAAGAAAAATGAGGAGAATGCTTTAAAAAGCAGAATTGATCAACTGGGAAAGGAGATAAAAAAGCTCTCTGAAGAAAATAACTCCTTCAAATATAGAATGGAGCTAAAGGAAGCTCATGACTTTGTGAGAAATTAAGAAACAATAAAATAATACTGAAAGAAAAAAATTAGAAGAAAATGTGAAATATCTCATTGGAAAAGCAAATGACCTAAGAAACAGATCCAGAAGAGACAACTTAAAATTACTGGGTTACCTGAAAGTCATGACCAGGAAAAAAAACCTAGGCTACATTTTTCAAGAAATGATACAGCAAAATTGCCCTGAGATCCTAGAAGCAGAGGGTAAAATAGAAATTGAAGTACTCCACCAATCACCCCATGAAAGGGATTCCAAAAGAAAATCTCCCAGGAATATTATTGCCAAATTCCAAAACTCCCAAGTCAAAGTGAAAATACTACAAACTGCCAGAAATAAACAATTCAACTACCTTGGCTCTACAATCAGGATTACACAGGATTTGTCAGTGTCTACATTAAGGGCTTGTAGGGCTTGGAATATGATATTCCAGAAGGCAAAAGAGCTTGGAATGCAACTGAGAATCAACTGCTCAGAAAAACCGAATATCCTCTTTCAGGCGAAAAGATGGACTACCTTACTTTTTCTTTTTTCTATTTTGGTTTTTGCAAGGCAATGGGGTTAAGTCACTTGCCCAAGTCACACAGTTGGATAATTATGAAAAGATGGATTTTTAATGAAACAGGGGACTTTCAGCTTTCCTGTTGAAATGATCACAATTGAACAGAAAGTTTGATCTTCAAGTGCAGGAGTCAGGTGAAGCATAGTGAGGGTGGATGAGAAGGGCAAATTATGAGGAACTTAATGATGCTGAACTATGTGGATTCCTGCATGGGAAGAAAATACTGATAATTCATATGAACCTTATCATTTTATAAGAGCAGTTAAAAGGAGTATAAATGGATAAGACACAGGAGGGAGCTGAATATAATGGTATAATATAGTATAAAGATGGAGTCAATGGATGATAAAAGAAAATACTGGGAGAAAGAGAAAGGAGAGGTAGAGTGACTAAGATATTTCACATAAAATCATCAAGAAAAAGCTTTTGCAATGGAGTGGAAGGCAAGGGGTCTCATTCTCATAAGAAATGGCTCAGTGAAGAAATAACTTACACATTTAACAGGGTACAGAAATCCATTTTATCCTAGAGAAAAAATGAGAGGAAAGGGATGAGATAAGGAGGGTGGAGAAAGGGAGGGGGATGGGTGATAGAAGAAAGGGAAGATGGTGGGTTAGGATAATCAGATACAACACACTTATGAGCAGGGACAGGGTGAATGGAAATTGAGAATAGAATAAATGGGAGTTGGGAGGAATAGAATGGAAGGAAATATAACTAGTGATGGTGACTGTGGGAAAAGATATTGAAGTAACTTCCCTGGTGGACTTAAGATAAAGAAGGCGACTCATCCTAGAGACAGCTGATGGAATCTGAACACAGATTGAAGTGCACTTTTTTCCCCTCTCACTTCATTTCTCCTGAGGTTTCTCTATTTTTTTGGGGGGGGGAGGTTATGTTTACTTTCACAACAAGATTATTGTAATAATGAAAAAAATAAAATCTAAATTAGTTTGTGAAAAAAGGTCAAATTCTGAGTGTAGAGATGAGGAAGGAATATTTTTTAAACATAGGGTACAGCTTAAGTGAATGCAGGGAAGAAAGAGAAGTATGTTGGGGTTCAAAGATCAGCTAGGACTTTTTTGGTGGGAGAAAGAATGTATGAAAGGGATGAATATAAATAAGTTTAGGTATTTTTATTTCAATTTGCCTTCCCTTGGGATTGGACACTAGACCTTCTAAAGGAATTTCTATTTTTGGAGCCTATAATCCAAGAAAGGAATGTCCATTAAAATTAGAAGAGAATGGAGAGGTCTTTTTCAATTATAAGTTGGGTAATAAATCATGAAGGTGAATCAATATCTTTTAAAGAAAAGGATAGCTGAGTAGGTGGTAGCATAAGGAAGAGGAAAGGAGAAGGAAGACAGAAATAATTTAGTAATATATATCATTTACTAAGTCTTCAAATGAATGATAAAGGTTTGATGATTCCTATATTCTAATCCAGTGCTTAATAGAATGCCTGGAATATAACAAGCATTTAACAAATTTTTATTGACTGACTATTGGGAGTGGAGGGAGAAAGTTTCAAGATAATGGGATATATAGGTAGCAAAAGACAAGGTCTAGGACTGTAACATTAAAATTTGGGGTAGTATATCTCCAGATTGGGAGAAAAGATACTTCTGAAATTAATTTATATGGAGGAGGTGTATCTGTGGTTAAATGGCCCATTCAAAATTGATTTAGTTTAGGAAAAGTTTGCCAAATGAAAGGAAGTCTTCTCTTGGGAGACTTGTTCAGGGCAGCATCTCATGCTATAATGAAAGGATGTATGACTTCCTAGGGAACCTCAGATTGTTTAATAGGACAAAGAGTCAGAGAAGGAATGGAATTGCCCTCCAGAAGAACACTTGGGAAGAAAATGGCATTTTCTGTTTCTACCTTCTAAATCTAAAGTTCTTGGGCCAATAAACTTCATAGGTATTTTTTCCCTTTCAAATCCAAACTCAGACACTTGATATTTACTAGCTATGTGACCTTGGGTAAGTCATTTAACTCCTTTGCCCCACCAAAAAAAAAGCAGACATTAGAGGGGAAAAGAAAGGTATTTGATAGTTAAAAACACAACTAGAAAGTTAAACTGCGAATTCTTCAATATACCAAAATAAAGTACATTTCAATTGCCTTATGGTGTTAAGGAGACTTATTTGTAAAAAAAGATTCTTACATCTCAAAAAGAAAATCATGCAGTATTAGCTAAACTTTAAAGCATCCATTGAACAAAAGAATTCCATTTATCAGCAGGCTATCAGCTCCATTTATAACATATTTGACAGAAAATGATAGTCTAGTTCTGCTTTTATAGTGAGCAGGGAAATGAGCAGAATTAGTTACTTGTCTCACTTAAATACTAGAATTGAATATATTAAACTGAAAAGCAACTAGGACCTCTCTTATTTTGAATGCCAGAAAGGTTCTTATTACTCCTTGTTATAATTTGTCACTTGAACTTAGGCAATTGCCATGACACCAGCTGCCTTCTGACTAATATATAACAAAGCTCAAAGAATTGTCTTGAAGATGTTAGTTAACATTTCTAAAAGTAAATATGATCATGATTGACCTTACTCCCAAATACCCTACAAAAATGCATTTTTTTAAAGTCAAACATAATCTTGAGAAAAAAAGAAAACCTTCAAGGTTCAGTAGAATGAGCTAAGAACAATGAAAAATTTTAACAAAAAAAGATTTCAATGACCATTAATACAGATGAAGAAACAGAGATACAGAGGAATTTGCCAAATGAGTAATTAAGTGAATGAATAGGGACTAGCAGCCCTATTCCAATGGTTCCCAATCCAATATTATACAAAGCAAGTGAAAAATGGTACCATAAAACAATATTCTATTACTATTCACACTATTTTCTTGATTCTACTCATTTCATTCTCCACAATTTCATGCAAGAATACCCATGTTTTTCTAAGATCATCAAGCTCATCAGTTCTTATAGCACAGTATTATTCCATTATAATCATATAGCACATCTTCTCCAGCTATTTCCTGTAACATCCATGAGTTTGACCCTAATAAAGTATTAAACATGGTCTAAATTCCAGAGTTTATTGTTATAAGGGACAATAAAATTAGGCAGAATTTAGTTTCAAAAAGGAACAAAAAGAATGAGGTTAACATTCACATTTATTAGCTTTCTCTAAACTTATGGATTATGCATGTGGACCCAACTAGAAAACTGGACCACAAATTGCAATTTGGATACAGTTTCAGAAGGTGGGATCTGATAAAGCTGCTTCTGTCCTTGATGGGCCAGGAAGTGGCCCTCAACCCAGGAAGTGCTCCAAGTTCATTCCCTAGGGGTTAAAGGTTTGAAATTAGAAATGCCATTAGGAGGAGTACTCCCTCTCAGTTATGCTAAAGATTTCCACAAAGCACAAGAATCTTACTCCTCCAGGATATCCACACCATCCAGTTGATACATAGGGAGATTCATATTTATAATTAAAAACAGAAGAGCAAACCTCAACATCTCTAATTCATGGGCATCTTTACAAATTCTAGTCTTTTGCCACCAAAAAAAGAACTGCAATAAATATTTGAGAACATAAAGGTTCTTTTGCTTTCTCCTAATCATCTAGGGAAACAAACCTAATAGTGGTATTTTTAAGTCAAGGGACATTATTTTAATATTGTTTTAAGAACAGATTTAAGTGACTAAGGTATTTTGATTATTAGAAATACTTAAGAAACTATTGGAGAAAGCTCCCCCAAAGTAAGGAAGAGCAAAAAAAAAGCTAAATTAGGTTAAAAGCACATTTATTGAAACAACACCTGAACTACAAGACTACAAAAGATATTTCCAGAAGAACAGATCTGAATTAGCTTTCATGCCACCCATCTTCTCTCTTCTCCCCTTTTTGTTTCCTCTTAAGCACCTTTTAACATTTTGTAAAGGTTCACTTACCAAAAGGGATTGCCTACTTTGATCTCTGTCAGTTCATCATCCATCTTTGTGCCCTTCCACTACCTGCCCATATCTCCTGGAAACCCGGAGTCTCCCACTAAGCCACAAAAAGAGTAATTCCTCTCTTGATAAAATTAAAGACAAGCTCTTTAACACATTTTTCTTGACTTCACTTGTATAATTGATTTACTTCTTGTCTTCTCAATGGGTGGAGGAGGGATCAGAGGGAAGAAAAGAATTTGGGAATCAAAAATTTTAAAAATGAATGTTAAAATAAATAAAGCATTTTAAAAGGCAAGCTCTTCAAGAGAAGAGATTGTTTTTGTCTTTTTTGTATCCCTAGCACTTGGCATTTTGTCTGCCAGTTAGTAGGGTGCTTAATAAATATTTATTGATTAATAAATAAGGGAAAGATGAGACAAAACTATCCTTGTTTGCTGATGATATGATGATTTGCTTAGAAAACTCTAGGGAATCAGAATAACTTCAGTGAAGTCAAATCAACCACTTATTCAATAAATACTTATTAATAATATTAATAATTTAATTAATAACAATAATAAATTAAAAATTAATAAGTAATTAATAACATGTACTATACACTGAACTAAGACTACAAAATAAACCCATACAATTCAACATGACAACAACAAAAATTCAAATGGCAATAATAAAAGGAAAGCCCTATTCCAAATAATTAAAAGAACATAAAATATTCTGGAGCATGCACAGAAATAAATAAAAGAATATTCAGTGCTTATGGCTGTACCCTGATAATATAATAAAAATGATATGTTACCAAGTTAATTTACATATTTAATGCTACGCCAATCAAATTATTAAAAGAATTACAGAGCTAAGTAAAATAATAGAAAAACTTAGCTGCAGAAACAGATTTAAATTATCAAGAGAATGAGGAAAAAATAAGAATAAAGAGGAATCAGAACTTCTAGGCCTCAAACTGTATATAAAAGCAATAATCATCAAACAATTTGTTATTGTTTAGAAATAAAGGAAAGTGGATCAATAAAAAATACTAATCTTAGAACAACATCTTATACCATATTCTACAATAAATTAAAAATGAATATGACCTGAATATTAAAGTTGCTGTTTAGTAATTTTCAGTTATATCCAACTCTTTGAGGACCCATTTGAGGTTTTCTTGGCAAAGACACTAGAGTAGTTTGCTATTTCCTTCTCTGGCTCATTTTACAGATAAGGAAAGTGAGCCAAACAAGATCATATGACTTGTCCAGGCTCATTGAGCTATTAAATGTCTGATGCCAGATTGGAACTCAGAAAGAGCAGTCTTCCTGATTTCAGGTTGAACACTATTCACTGTGCTACCTAACTTCCCTGAATATAAAAGACTATACCATTAAACAATTTCAAAAGAGAAACAGATAATATGTTTTTCAGAGTTATGGGTATGGCATTAATTCTTTACCAAACAAGGGATAGAGACAATTACAAAAAAATAAAAGTTATGTAACTTCAATTTCATAAAACAGAACAGTTTTTGCACAAAATAATTAATACATTAGGATTAAAAAAAAGTAAGTAGTTCACTGAGAAAAAAATGTATATCAAATACTTCCAAGAGTTTTTTTTAATGCATGTGTGTATGGAGAAGATACACACACACACACACACACACACACACACACACACACACACACACACGTCTGTGTGTATATATTTATAAATATCCTATATTCAGGTCATCTGCAGACACAATTAATGACCATAAAAGACCAAAAGGCTAACTCAAAAAAAATTATGGCTCAAAAGATTAAAAACAAACTTTTTTTTAAAAGAATCACAACTATATGACTATAATTATATCATACAATTATAAAAACTATATAACCAATACCAACTATATCATATGACTATATGATAGAATGCTCCAATGACAAAAAATAAGAACAAACAAAAATCAAATCAACTCCGAATGTTCACCTTATATTCGATAATGGTCAATGTTGGAGGGCTTATGGAAAAACAGACATACTAATGCACTGGTTTTATAATGAGAATTTGTCCAATCGTTCTGGAAAGCAATTTGGAATTATCAAACAAAAGTGATTTAAATGTGTACTCACTGTCAGAGATACAACTCCTATGTATAGGCCTTAAAGTAAGGTTATTCACAGGAAAGTTTCAAAATATACTAAAATGAGCCAAAATATTGATAGCAACATTTTTAGTAGTAGTACATATTTGAAAACAAAGTAGACATTCAATAATTGGGAAATGGTTAAACAAATTATACTATGTTAATATGAAATAGACTATTAATGTGACATCAAAAACAATAAACAGTGATACAAAGAAGCAAGGAGGAAGGAAACAAACCTTTATTAAGCATTTACTATGTTTTAGGTACTATACTAAGTATGCTACAAATATTTCTTGATTCTCACAACCCTGGGAAGGAAGTAAATATCAATAAGCACTCAGATAGATATGCTGACTACGATGGAGCTATGTAATGAATATTTGCACAGCACAACCTGTCAATTAGCCTCTAATCAAACCTCAAAGCTAAAAGAATTCTGACAAGCTCATGATTTTAGTACACAAGGATTATAAAAAGGGGAATGGGAGTAGAGTTTAATCTTAAACTAAATTTCTTCTGGCTCATGTGGGAAACCTTAGTCTATGAGTATGTATACTCATTTTACATTTGAGGAAACTGAGGAAAATAGAACTTAAATGACTTGCCTAGGGTCCCATAGGGAGTATAAGAGACCTGAATTGAGTTCATTGTACTCCCCATCAAAGATTGAAAGGGGGGAAAAGAAAAAGGGGGGAAGCTGAGTGGTGAATGGAGGGGAGAGAAGTGAATCTGAGGGAGGATTGAGAAGCTAAGAATGAAGTGAATGGCTCTTCCTGCATCATCTTTTCTCTGTGCATGCTGGGTAGGCAAAATGGGAGACAGGAATAGAACCTGTAGTTTTATTAATGTAGGGAATTCTTAGACTTGGAAATACTCTGGTTTGGTGAGGATCACTTAGATCCAGTATGAGTCAAAGGCTGAACCTGATCTGGTCTCTCTAACTCTGAAGGCTGTTACCTATTCATGAGGTCACTATGACTCTTAGGCAATGGAAAACTAAAGGAACATGCTTTTTCAGGCATTACTTTCAAAGTCCGAGTTGGAATGTTGGTGAAACAGAATAATAATGTTTTGATTGGCATCACACTATTATGTTTACTAGAAATCTCCCATGGGATAAGGATGGGGCACGAATCAGTAATAAGGAGACTTAGCCCTGGGTAGTTACTGAATTCTGTTGATGTCAATGGAGTGAAGGTACTTAAGAGCAATTCTTATGGAGAAATTATTTCTTGAGAAAAGCCAAGTTCAACTGCATTTCTTACCTGTAGTTGAAGAAAAAAAAAAGAATAGTTATAATTAACCTATTTTGATATTGCTCTAAGGCTTAGCAAGTTCCTTCTTCATGAGGGATAGGTAATACTAGAAGGTATTATCTCTTTTTCTCAAGTGAGGTTCAAAAAAATTAAATTAACATATTAACACATCATTACAGATTAAGCTATCAAATTAGGCAATGCCAAAGGAGTGAGTCCTTGAAAGGATAGGATAGGAAAAGTAGAGGATTGGAGGTATAAGGCTCTTAGTTCATAAAATTCCCAAGAACAGGAAATTGTATATTATATATCATATATCATATATATAATATAAATATATAATAATATATAATAATATAATATAATATTATATTGTGGTATGATATGATATATTTTATTATATATTATATTGTATCATATCATATTATAATGTATTAATATATTATATATGTGAATATATACTATATAAAATTATATATTTGCAATGCATTTATTTTTATTTTAAATATATGAAAATAAATCACATACCAGTTCATTATTAGATTATCTAGGGAATCAATTGCTTTTTTGATACTTTTAATAAATATTATTTTCCCTCAAAGAAACAACTGGCTATGTAATATGACTAAGATTGTATAACTGATCTGTTGTTCAAAATTCTATTCAATATCAATGTATTTTTCTCCAAGAATATCATATCAGGAATGTGATACCATGACACATAAGTGAATTTGATTTAAGTGAGGTTGGGGAGGGCTGCAATCAAGTCAACAATCTCACTTTCTCTGAGCCATCTGGGTCAGTAGCCAGATGGGAGTGAGTCAGGATGCAGTGGGAAACCTTAGTCTATTTAAGCTAAGGTCTTTAATAAGTCTTAGCTTGACTGAGGCAATGCTCCTTCAGTAATTAAAGCAGGCAAGAAAGAAATTAAGTAAATATCAATAAGCACTCAGATAGATATGCTGACTATGCTGGAGCTATGTGATGAATATTTGCACAGCACAACCTGTCAAATAGCCTCTAATCAAACCTCAAAGCTAAAAGAATTCTGACAAGCTCATGATTTTAGTACACAAGGATTATAAAAAGGGGAATGGGAGTAGAGTTTAATCTTAAATTAAATTTCTTCTGGCTCATGGAGGGATTCATCATGAACTGGGCGGGCTTTAAATCTTAGGATTTAGGGTTGAAAGGATTTAGAATTTAGAGATCATGTCATTTTGCAGCTGGGGAAACTGAGGTTCAAAGAGGGAGAAATAAATAGCTCAATAGTAACCAATGATTGATCATAGTTATTTAGCAGAATAATAAGGATAAGAAGCAAAGTCTAAATTGGAGATCTAATGTTCTGTTTCATATCCCCATTGCTTAGTACTGTGCTTCTAGCATATAGTAGACACTTAATGTTTATTGACTGTGATTAAGTTCTACTACCAGAGGGATGAGCAGCCTCTCATTTTCTGAACTGTGTCTCTATCTTAAACCAGTTTAGCTAAATTTACTTTCAAATAATAATCAGATATCATGTGGGGGAGGGGGAGGAAGGGAGAGCTATCTCTCCTATCCTAGCAAGAATTTGCATTTGCTTTCTAGTCAAGAATTTATATTTAAAATCTTATCTGTAATTGGAAATGAAGAGATTGTGACATTAGATAGTGATATAACTGCAGACCTCACTGATGCAGGAAGGCAGGAGGAAGGCTGCAGAAATGGAGCTCATGTTTCAGACCCTAAGTCTAGTCTGGTTCACACTAAATTGAAGTCAATTCAATTCAGTTCTAGTCAGCAATCATTCATTAGGCACTGTAGGTGATAATGAAACCTAGCCCATTCCATATTTAAGATGTATGTGAGAATATTGAACTAGATAATGATAATCTGACATTTATATGGCATGTCCCTTTGCATATATCATCTTACCTAAGCTTCATACAGTACTGTGAAATGGATATGACAGGTAGTATTAATCTTATTTTACAGGCAAAGAAGCTAAAGCTTAGAGAGGACAAGCAACTTGACCAGGGTTACAATGTTAGTAACTCTAGGTAGTGGAATATAAACTTGGATCTTACCGTGACTAAAGTTCACTACTCCTTTATTTGAAAGGGCCCTTCCAGAGTTATCATTCTATGGTTTTGAAAATCTGTAATTTTGAGTCATAACCTGAAAGTGATCTCAGGAGAAAAAAGAATTTTGGCATTTTTACTTAATGGCAAGTACTTTCAATAAGGGAGACGAGCATTAAACGGCTCCTAAATGTCAGGAAAAATGACAGCAGTTTCATCTGAACTCCCTTTATTCCCAACGAGGAAAACTGGTTGAAAGAAATTGGACAGAAATCTGCAGGATGTAAGTAAGCAAGCTGCCAATCCCACATTTTCCTAGCCCCAGCATATTGCTGCTAACAAGTGATTCAGTGAATGCAAAAAGGGCCTCAACTGTGTGTTCTCTAGGTATGGCATCTGCTCTGAAGTCTGAGAAAAAATTCCTGAAAAGCAGGTTGGGCCTCATGCACAGGTGCTCAACCCAATGAGTTCCCTGCGGAGTGGTGGGGTGGGGGGTATCACGGATTCAGAGATAGAATGGACCGGCCGCACTGATGCCCAGCCAGGGCCCAGGATGACGAATGAAATGACCCGAATCACACAGGTGGCATCCGATTGGAATTGAGGAGCTTAGACGCGCACTCCACGACGGCCTCTCAGAAGGAACCAGATATGGCCGTGGCCGTGAGGAATTCATTTTACACTTGTAGCTAAGGTGAGTTTAAGGATGCTAGAATTCCCTTTAGGTTGGAGGGGAGGGAAGACCTAAGCCCGCAACTACCCCAGGGTAAGTCTCGGGCTGGGCGAACCTTTGCCATCCCCAGCCCCTTCTCCTACCCCGCTTCCTAGGGACAGAGAAGGAGGGTGGGCAGTCCCTGGGGATGATGGGGGCCCCCGGCCCGCAGCCCAGCCCGGGGGGCGTTCTGCCTGCGGACGCCTACCGAAAAGAAAGCCGAGCAGGAAGAGGCTGACCGCCACCCCCAGGGTCCCCGCACACAGGCGCTGAGGGTACCGGCGCAACGCCACCTCCACGGAATTCTGGAGCGGGGTCCACATTGTCCTTCTCCGCCTTCTCCTCCTTCTCCTTCTCCTCCAGTCTTCCTCCAGGTTCTCGGGGGGTGGGGCAGCCGCAGCTGCTGCTGATGCCCAGGGCCTGCCCTGGCGCTTCGCCCGCTCTCCCGCACTCCGACCCTGCCCCCTTCTGAGTTGGGCCAGATTCCTGGGAGAAGCGCCTGGACTGCTGAGCCAGCTGGCCTGCACCAGCGCCTCCTCTCTTGCTTCGGGTCAGTCTGGGCGGAGTCTCAGCGCTCAGGAAAAAAGACAACCTTTCCTGGTCTTTCCATCCTTTAGCCCATCACAGACCGACTAGAGGACTGGAACCAACCCGCCTCTGGAAAAGGCGGAGTGATCCGACTGTTGCTTCTTAAGGAGGAATCCAAGCATTCTAACAAGTGGTAACCAAAAGAAAAAAAAAGCAACAGACCTCCAAAAATAAAAAAAACAAAACAAATCCACAACCAATCAGTGAAATTGCCTGGAACTTGCTTTTATATGCATACATACATACATTCATATTACATAGAGAGTGTGTTTTAAATCACCTTGATTTCCCAAGATGAGAACCACATTCTCTTGCTTCCTTATTCTTTACATCCAGCCCTCATTCTCCTATATTCCAGGGCTTTGCACTGATTCTCTCAGGGCCTATTCTACAGTTACACCTCTAGGACTACCTAATTTTCTTCAAAACTCCAATCAAGCATCACCCTCCACTTGGAGCTTTCCAGGGTTTTTTCGAGGTTTTAGGACCCTTCTTCCCTAAACTACCTTGAATTTATTTTATATATGCTTATGGATGCAAATACAGTTTATCTCTCTGCGTAGAATTTAGGTCTTTGAGAGCAGGGAATGTTTCATTTTGTGGTTTTGTTCTCCAGAGCCTAGCACATAGTAATATAGATGCGTAAAATGATTGTTGCTGATGGTTTTTCTTGTGCTTGTTCTTCTACTCTTTCTCTCTGATATTTCACTTCCAATGATAACGTTTTTATTGAAAAGTTCTCTGATAAAGGCGAGATGTATAAGATATAGAGAGAATTTATGAATCATTCCCCAGTAAATAACTAATCAAAGGATATGAGCTAGTAGTTCTTGAAAGAAGAAATTCACGCTATAAACAATTGTATGAATAAATCTAAATCTCCAAAAAGTTCTAACTAAATCACAGAATTTCTACTTTACATTCTTCTAATTTAAAAAAGATGACAAAAAAGGAAAATGACAATAGCAGATGAACTAGGAAACTCTTACATACTGGAATTTACATACTGCTTTAAGGTTTGCAAAGCACTCTTAAAACTCCATATTTACTCTGTGTATTAAATATCTTTTATCCCTGTTTTAGAGATAAGTTTATTGAGTCTCTGAAAAGTATCAGATCTTTAAATCAAACTAACTGGCATTCTGTGATCTTTCCACTTACAATATACTACCTCTAAAGATTTCTTTCTTTTCTTTTCTTTTTTTGGTTTTTGCCAGGCAATAGGGTTAAGTGATTTGCCTAAGGTCACACAACTAGGTGATTATTAAATGTGTGATACTGGATTTGAACTCATGTCCTCCTGATTCCAGGGCTAGTGCTCTATCCACTGTGCCAACTAACTGCCCCTAAAGACTTCTTGCAAAGGACAGACATACCAATGTTTTAAACATAGCTGTTCCTGCTAAGCCTTTTTTTCCCCCAAGCTAAAAAATCACTACTCTGTCAACTAATATTTTAATACATACAGACTTTCTCCACAATGATAATTCCCTTCATTCCTGGTTAACTTCCTGAACTAGCCTTAGATTAGCTTCAATTTGAATCCTCTCAATATCTATTTCACAAGTCAAATATCTTAGGAAATATTTTAGGAGAGTAAGCAAACTGATGAAAGAAACTGGTTTATCAAGAAAGGAAATCTCATCTCCTACAGGAGTCTTTCTTGGTCTTCTCCATTCTCTAAAGCTTGGTAGAAGAGAGATACTGGTCTTGTGGCTTCTACATTCAAGAAAGACCAGACTCTCATTTAATCTCTAAAGAGAGAGAAACATGGGAAGAAACCAACAAGTAGAATATCTCAATCTTGTCCTTGTTCCTACTACACTAGTCTTAGAGGAAATTCCCCTTGACAGAGATCTTATACTCCTCTCCATCTCTGTCTCTGTCTCTGTCTCTGTCTCTGTCTCTGTCTCCATCTCTGTCTCTGTCTCTGTCTCTGTCTCTCTGTCTCTCTCTACTTCTTCATTTTCTTTTTCTTGTCCTTATTTTTCTTAGCCTTGTTCTACTCTTTCTCTCTGATATTTCACTTCCAAGGGTAAAACTTATTCACTCTATTTTTTTCTTCTATATTCTCTTTAGTATAATTTATTACATTCTGTTCATTATATTGGATAAAATAAGTTTGCTATTTGCTATCTGTATTCAGTGTGGAACTAGCATTTGATGTGACAGAGTCAAGCCTTCCATATATATAGCTGGGGCACTCTTCCTCATTAAGGGAAAGTAACTAGGAATTCATTTTAAAGTTAACAATTAATTTCCTTAGATTAACAAAACTGGGGAAAGATAGATGTAACTGCAGCTAGGTGAGACTGTATAGAAAGACAGATCTTTAGTCAAGAAGACCGGTGTTCAAATATGGCCTTAGACCATATTTGAATGGGGGTAAAGTCACTTGCCTCAGTTTACACTGCTAGTTAAGTGTCAAGTGCCTGAGGACCATCTTGAACTTAGGTCCTCCTGGCCCCTGCACTCTATCCATTTCACCACCTAACAGCCCTTCCCCGCCCAAAGAAAATCAGTTCATTTTATTATTATTATTGTGATTCATTATTTTATTTTATTTTAATTTTTGACCTTTCCATTAAAGATTTTATTTATTTTGAGTTTTATAATTTTTTCCCCCAATCTTACTTCCCTCCCTCCACCCCCCACACAAGGTAATTTGTCAGTCTTTACATTGTTTCCATGTTATACATTGATCCAAATTGAATGGATGAGAGAGAAATCCTTAAGGAAGAAACATAAAGTATAAGAGATAACAAGATCAGATAATAAGATAACAGGTTTTTTTTTCCCTAAATTAAAGGAAATAGTCCTTGGACTTTGTTCAAACTCCATGGTTCTTTACCTGGATACAGATGATATTCTCCATTGCAAACAGCCCCAAATTGTTCCTGATTGTTGCACTGATGAAATGAGTGAGTCCATCAAGGTTGATCATCACCCCCATGTTGCTGTTAAGGTGTACAATGTTTTTCTGGTTCTGCTTATCTCACTCAGCATCAGCTCATATACAAATCCCTCCAGGCTTCCCTGAATTCCCATCCCTCCTGGTTTCTAATAGAACAAGAGTGTTCCATGACATACATATACCACAGTTTGCTAAGCCATTCCCCAATTGAAGGACATTTACTTAATTTCCAATTCTTTGCTACCACAAACAGAGCTGCTATGAATATTTTTGTACAAGTGATGTTTTTACCCCTTTTCATCATCTCTTCAGTGTATAGACCCTGTAGTGGTATTGCTGGATCAAAAGGTATGCACATTTTTGTTGCCCTTTGGGCATAGTAACTCATTATTTTAAATATGAAATGCTATGGACATTACCAAGCAATCTATGATTCCATGAATTCCAAAGTATTCTAATTTCTTATTCTCAAATCCCCCAAATTAATATTTGTTGGGAATTTGTTGGGAGTCTTCTGCTTTAGAATGAGACTTTACCTCTGAAGGAATGTTTTCTCACATTTATTCCTTTCTGGAGGAATATTTTCAAATAACATGTGAAGAGTTATAGAAAACTTTCACCACCTTAAATGCATGTCTACCATAATTTTAGCTGTGTGGTCCTGAACAAGTAACTTAACCCTGTCTGTCTCAGTTTCCTTATCTATAAAATGAGGTGGAGAAGGAAATGGGAAATCAATTGGCTGTCTTTGCCAAAAAAACCCCAAATAGGGTCACAAAGAGTCAAACTTGACTGAAACATCTAAACAACAATAATGATAACAAGAGATATTTCTTTTCCAATTCTATTTCTGTAAGGAGAGCAGAAAGGACAGGTTCTGGTTCTAATCTCCTATTCTTCTCCTGGCAGGAATCAAATTCTTTCCTGGAGAAGGTTGGGTGGAAAAGTCACCTTGTGAGTCACATATAGACCAGATCCATATGAACACACATCATACATTTGGTCATCACACATAATAATCCTCCTTACTCTAACAAAATCCATAGTCAGAATGAGAAGAGAAACTGAACCAAGAAAACATATTTTATTGAAAAGTTCTCTGATAAAGGTGAGATATATAAGATATAGAGAGAATTTATGAGTCATTCCCCAGTAAATAACTAATCAAAGGATATGAGTAAGCAGTTCTCAAAAGAAGAAATTCAAGCTATAAACAATTGTATGAATAAATCCAAATCACCAAAAAGTCATAACTAAATCACAGAATTTCTACTTTACATTCATCTAATTTAAAAAGATGATAAAAAAGGAAAATGACAATTGTTGAAAGGATTAATGCACATTAATGTACTGTTGCTGAAATTGAATTGAGCTCACCATTTTGCAAAGCAATTTAGGAATTAAACCCCTAAAGACACTAAATAGTGTGTACCCTTTTATTCAGGAATTTCACTATTGGGTCTATGCTCCCAAGAAATCCAATTACAAGGGCAATTATCTACAGATACAAAAAGATGTTTATAGCAACAATTTTTATTGTGACAAAGATTTAGAGGAAAAAGTCATGAAGACGAGATAAAATATCATATATGGAAATAGAAACCTCAATTTAGTTAGATTACAGAGTTCATGAAAGGGAATAATATATAGGAAGACTGGAAAAGTCAGCTGGAGCCAGTGTGGGAAAAGCAGTCCTAAATGGCAAATAGAAAAGTTCATATCCTGAAGTCACTATTATGTCACTTGAGTTTATTAATCCAACAGCCACGGGTGATCTGTAATGAAGGAGAATCTATTTTTCCCCATTTTTACTCTATTCCAATTATTTAGTAAAATTTTTTTCTCATATCAATTTTTAGTTAAAATCTCAAGGACAATAAATAAACCATAAACTGAAGTGAGGTACTGGTTGATTGGAATTCAAGTGTTCAGGCTCTTGTGTAAGGAATCTGCCTTTCTCACTGGATTAATGTGATCTAATAAACTTGCTTGTCTCCTTTGCCATTTTTTTTTAACTTTTCCCAGTTCAGAAAACTTACAAGACAAGGGCAGAGCAAACCTGTATTCTGGAGGTCACAGATAATTTATTGGGTACTGGACCCATATCCATGTGCACAGTATTTTCCTCTCAGGAACTAGTAATGATAACCTTGGTATAGGAGAGACAGCAACTGATAGATTCTGGCTTACAGGTTTCTGGTCCCTTTGCTCTATGAGATTTTTTTTTACATGGAATTTCCCCAAGTCTGAAATGAAAGTAGTTGGGGCTGACATTCTTGCTTATGTTATATAAGAGAGGGATTTATAAATATTTTTTCAGGACTCTAGCCTCCAGTGTAGAGGGATAGAGTATTTCTTACACAATGTAATTATGGAATCTACTCATTTTGTTAGAAGAGGGAGATTTCTTGGGCTTTATCAGATTTGAGAAATGTTCTGCAGGTAGTCATATTGATTAAAAGTTCAGGGATTTAAAAAAATTAACTCTGAAACCTTTTTAAAAATTTTATTCATTTAAGGCAATGGGTTTAAGTGACTTGCCCAAGGCAATTATTAAAGTGTCTGAGGCTGTATTTGAACTCAGGTCCTCCTGATTCCAGGGCCAGTGCTCTATCCACTATACCACCTGACTGCCATAGAGAATTTTTTTTAAAGAAAAGAAGAATTCCTTTAGAAGAAATCCACTAAAAAGAAAAAGAATATTCACAAGATCCACAGTGCTGGAGAAGCACAAAGAATTGAAGATCTACAGTAGGATAAGAAGATATCAATATTTTAGTAATTCTTTTTCCTTGCCCCCAATCTCCACAAACGCATTATTTCAATGAATTTCAGATGCCCCAGGTGAAACTTAAAAGTGTGTCTACCTTTTGAAAAAATGAAAAACCATAAGGGACACAATGAACCTGTGGGGAAATGGGAATCTCTAGAAAGTGAAGGGGTTACCTGCTTGCAACCCAAATCCATTTCCTTTCCAAGGAGAGTTTATGTTAAGCACCATATGAGTGCTTTATGGATTTTCTCCAATTTTTATGGATTCCTATGATTATATTTATGTTTAGTTATAGACTCCTATGTGCATTTCAGGTTTGTTACATAGAATTCTTATAAGCTGAGCACACCCATTTACCTACCTTTGGTGAAACTTAGACATGAGTAAAACTGACAATTTTCCCAGAATAAATTACAAGTAGAAACAATAAGCCAAAAAGAAATGATGACTTTCTTGGTGTCAGTCACCAAGATTATATGTAGTCCATAGGATTTAGGCAGTGTTTTTTCTGGGAATTGCAATTATATTTAAGTCACTTAGCATTTATTGTGGTAAACATTTATTGTTAATGTTCTATTTGGATAGAAGTTTTAAAAGGCAAACTATATATGTTATTCTAATTTTTTAATTTTTTTTGCAAGGAAAATGGGGTTAAGTGGCTTGCCCAAGGCCACACAGCTAGGTAATTATTAAGTGTCTGAGGTTGGATTTGAACTCAGGTATTCCTGACTCCAGGGCCAGTGCTCTATCCATTGTGCCACCTAGGCACCCCTATCCATGTTATTCTAAAAGTTACTAATTTGAAATAGGTCACATAGTAATTTGAAGCTAATTCTACAATCTATTTATATAAAACACTTTACTCAACTATCTTGTCTCAAAAATAAATAACATTTCAATTTGCCCCCGAAAAAGATTTTTCCTACTTTATTTCCCATCCTGAATGCATATGAATTTGGGTTCAAATTCTAGGAATTTTAAAAGTTTATTTCCATCTGACTAATTTTGATCTTTCCCTGTTTGAGTTACAACTTCCAAATTAAACTCAAATATAGAAATTCACTTACAGTGCATTACAAAATCAGACAAGAACAGCATTAAAACAGAGGAGCAGAGCCAAAATGGTGGTGTGAAGGCAACATTTCCCAGGAACTCCTTCCTCCCCAAACTCCAAAAGCCAACAAATTATGACAAACCAAAATTTAGAAGGGCAGAACCCATAGCCAAGATAACTTAGAAGTTCCACAGGAAAAGTGTTACACCAGGACCTGGAGTTGGAAAAAGCCTCGGTCACAGCACAGCCCCAGAACAGTTTGAAGGGGCAGGGAGAGAATTCTATTACACCAGAATGAGTGTGGAGAGAGGGAACACTGGCCCGAAGTGCAGCGAGAATCTGGAGAAAGCAGTCTGCGCCTCCAAAGACAGTAAGGGGGTCAGGGAAGACTGCAAAAATTTCTCTGCTCTCCCTCAGGGTAGGCCTCTGCTGCTGTTTGTCCACACTCAGTTCCAGGTTGCAGTTTGGGCTTCCATACTAAGCCAAGCAGGATTCCTCCTTACAGCTCCAAAGGAAGTGGGGGGGGGCATCTACATATCAAAGCACAGGCAAGAGAGCATAAAACCTTGGGGGAATGAAGGTCCCAGTGGGGTATCCTCCCCCCCCCAAAACACCCCAAAGCCTTGGAAGTTCTATAAATTACTCTTGGGTTAAGGAAATGAGTAAATAACAGAAAAAGAAGACTCTGACCATAGAGAATTACTTTAGTCCCATGGAAGATTGAAACACATACTTAGATGACGACAAAATTGAAGCTTCTGTATCCAAAAACCTCCAAGAGAAACAGACTATGGATGAGCTCAAAAAAGACTTTGAAAAGCAATTAAGGGAAGTGGAGGAAAAATTGAAAGGAGAAATGAGAGTAATGCAGAAAAATCATGAAAACCAAATCAACAACTTGGTGAAAGAAATACAAAAAATATACTGAAGAAAATAATATGTTAAAAACCAATTTAGGCCTAATGGAGAAAGCAAAACAAAAAGCAAATGAGGAGAAGAATGCCTTAAAAAACAGAATTGGCCAGCTGGAAAAGGAGATTAAAAAAGTTCTCTGAAGAAAATAACTCCTTCAAATGCAGAATGGAACTAAAGGAAGCTGAAGAAATAAAACTCTTCCAAAAAGCCAAAAAATAGAAGAAAATGTGAAATATTTCATTGGAAAAACAACTGACCTGAAAAACAGATCCAGAAGAAATAATTTTAAAATGATTGGGCTATCTAAAAGCCACGATCTTTAAAAGAGCCTAGACTTCATTTTTCCAGAAATAATTCAGCAAAATTGCCCTAAGATCCTAAAAGCAGAGGGTAAAAGAGAAATTGAGGGAATTCACCAGTCACTTCCTGAAAGAGATCCCAAAAGAAAAATTTCCAGGAATATTATAGCCAGAAACAAACAGGATCTGACAGCATCTACATTAAGGGCTTATGATATTCCAGAAGGCAGAAGATCTTGGTATACAACCAAGAATCAACTACCCAGCAAAACTGAATATCCTCTTTCAGGGGGAAAAGATGGATTTTCAATGAAACAGGGGACTTTCAAACTTTCCTATTGAAACAACCAGAGCTGAACAGAAAGCTTGATCTCCAAGTACAGGACTCTAGTGAGGGGTTGGATGAGAAGGACTAACTATGAGGAACTTGATATTTAACTGTTTGTATTCCTGCATGGGAAGAAGATATTCATAACTCATATGCACTTTCTCATTTATAAGAGCTGTTAGAAACATATATAGACAGGACACAGAAAGGAGCAGAATATAACGGTATAATATAGTAAAAAGATGGAATCAATGGGTGATAAAGGAAAGTACTGAGAGGAAGGGAAAGGAGATGAAGAAGCTAAGAAATTTCATATAAGAGTCAAGAAAAAGCTTTTTCAGTGTAGTGGAAAAGGGGAAGGCAAGGGGGAATGGGGGGGAGGGAAGGGGGGAATAGGTAATAGAAGAGAGGGAAAATCGTGGGAGAGGGTACTCAGATACAACACACTTTTGGACAGGGACAGGATAAAAGGAAAGTGAGAGAGGATAGAATAAATGAGAGTGGGGAGGAATAGAGTGGAGGTACAGCTAGTAATAGCAACTGTGAGAAAAATATTGAAGCAACTTCTCTGGTGGACTTATGATAAAGAAAGCAACTCATCCCAGAGACAGAACCATTGGAATCTGAACACAGACTGAAGTACATTTTCTCTCTGTCTCTGTCTGTCTGTCTGTCTGTCTGTCTGTCTCTCTGTCTCTCTGTCTCTCTGTCTCTCTCTCTCACTATTGTTGAGGTTTCTCATTTTCTTGGGGGGTGGGGAGGGGGTTTATGTTTACACTTATAACAAAATTATTGTAACAATAGTAATAATAAATTAAAATTCACTTACAAAAAGAAAAAGAAAAAAGAAACCAGGAGGGATGAGAATTCAGGGAAGCCTGGAAGGATTTGCATGAACTGATGCTGAGTGAGATGAGCAGAACCAGAAAAACACTGTACACTCTAACAGCAACATGGGAGTGATCAACCTTGATGGACTTGCTCATTCCATCAGTGCAACAATCAGGGACAATTTGAGGGTATCTGCAATGGAGAATACCATCTGGATCCAGAGAAAGAAACATGGAGTTTGAAAAAAGACCAAAGACTATTACCTTTAATTTAGGGGGGGAGAACCCCATTATCTTACTATGTAATTCTGCTATCTCTTATACTTTATTTTTCTTCCTTAAGAATACAATTTCTCTCTCATGACATTCAACTTAGATCAGGGTATACCATGGAAACATTGTGAAGACTAACAAACTGCCTTAAATGGGGGGGGGGAGGAATATTAGAGGAAAAATTGTAAAACTAAAACTCAAAATAAACAAACAAATAAATAAATAAAAAGAATAGCATTAAAACAACAAGATATTTCATCACAATTTAAGTGGAAAATTAAATAAAAAGAAACCATATCATGCACATTCCAAATTGATATCATTTAATTCCCTTAATTCTTCTTCCATTTGAGTAGCTTGGGAAATGAATCCTTCCTAACTCAATACATCAATAGTAAACACAGATGAATTTTAGTAGCTGATGAACTGATGACGATATTTTACCTATTCATTAATTATCCTCTATTGAGGTTATTGATCAATTTCTTTTAAAAAAATACAAAGAAAATAAGTGTGTGTGTGTGTGTGTGTGTGTGTGTGTGTGTGTGTGGTCACTTAACTGGTTTGCTTTAATTTTCTAAACTGTAAAATAAGAAGAATAATAGCACTAGCACCCTAGGGTTGTGAGAATCAAATGAAATAAAAAGTGGAAAGCCCTTACCACAGTGCTTAGCAAATAGTAGACACTGTTTAAATACTAGCAATTATTATTAAAATGTTTTATTGATATCTTTTGTACCTGTATCTGATCCCAAAATGTCATCTTTTATAGAAAATTAATTATGATGATGATAAAGAAAGTGGAGAGGAGTGGAAATTGTGCAAAAAATAATATCCAGCATATCAAAAAAAGTATGATGTTTATTTTTCAAACTCATGTACTGCCTTCTCTGAATCCTGAAATGAAATAAGAGAGGTGTCTTTTTTCTATCTCACTTTGTAGCCAAAGTTAGTCATTATAATTTTGCAATACTCAGTTTTTGAGTATTTTGTTTGTTTCTGGGTTTTTAAAAACATTGATAAAGTCAATATGTATATTCTTTTCTTGCCTCTGATGATTTCATTTTGTATTAGTTCATAGATTTATATACTTCTCTGTATGTTAATTTTTTTCATAGCTTAATAATATTTCATTACATGTAGGTATTATTATTTGATTAGTATTCCCCAGTCGATGGAAATCTACTTTGTTTCTACTTCTTTGATATCAAAGGAAGTACTGCTCTAAATATTGCGATTTATGTGGGACATTTTTTCCTTTTGCTTTGTTTATTTCTTATTTGATTCCTTTTAATTGTGGACCTCTTAAAGAGTATTAAGTGATAGGATCTCTCAATCCTAGATAATTTAACTACTTTAACTGCATAATTTTGAATAGTTGGATAAATTTACAGCTTTATGTAAAATGTATTAATTTTCTTATCTTTCTAAACTTCTCCAAAACTGACTACTCTGATATTTTTATTGCCTTTGCCCAATTTACTGGCTGTGAAAGGAAATCTCCAAGTTGTGTTATTTGCATTTCTCTTATTATTAATAATACAAAACATTTTTATGTGATAACAGTTTGAAATTTGTGAATTCTTTGTTTATTTTCTTTCACTTCTTCACTTCTGGGAAAAAGTTTGACGTCTTACATATTTATTTAGTTGCCTAAATACTTAGATATAAGACTTCCCAGAAAAAGGAAAGATTTTTTCAATTAATCATTTCTCTTCTTATCCTATTTGCATTCATTTTATTTAGGCAAAATTATTTCAATTTCATATAATCATACTTATCTAATTTATCATTTGCAATTGCCTCCTTCTTTGGTTAAGAATTCACTTTCTAGAGCTGTGCAAGGTGTGTGATCTGCTTCTGTCCCATTTTCTTTAATGGCATACTCTTAATTTTTATATCATACCTTCCATTTTGAATTATATATACTGTATAAAATGCTGCTTTAACCCTAACTTCTGCCAGATTTTTTTTGTTTTCCCATTAATTCTTAACAAATAGAAAATGATTTTCTAGGTAAATTATATTTATGTTTTATTAGATATAAGATTTTAAAGTTCAATTGTTTCTGATTTTTTAATGTTTAACTGGTTCTTTAAACTGCTTTTCAATTTTTTAACCAATACAAATGGTTTACTGATAAAAATATATTTTTTATGTCTGAAGTGACTCTTCATTTCTACGTCTCCCCCCCCTCTTATTTTCTTTGGTAGTCTGACTCTATTTTCTTAAAACAATTTTGTTATTGTCTACCTTTGTAAAAGTATCTCTTTGGTTTTGATTTCTATAGCACTAATATAAACTAATTTGGGTAAGATTATGATTTCTACTATATTATCAGTTCTCAGTCATAAACAATGACTATTCTTTAAACTATGTTTTTTTATTTCTTTAGGGAACACTTTTTAATTGTAGTTTTGTTGATCTTGAGTATGCTTTGATAGATTTACTCCTAGATATTTTATGCATTTTATGGTTATTTTGAATGGAACTTTCCATTTTTTACTGCCTCCTGGATTTTGTTCTTACTATTGTAAACATTTTGTTAATATTTGAGGGCGCGATATTTTATAGCTTACATTTTACTGAAACAACTAATTACCTCAATTAGTTGTTTTTCTTTTTCTGATTACCTAGGACTTTCTAAATATATAATTATGTAATCAGCAATTTTCTCTATATAATAAATACTATTTAAATGTTAGTTTGTTTAAAATTTAGCTGTAAAGAAGAGGAGAGCTAGGAGCTTGATGAGATAAAAAGAATAAGGAAAACATTTAAATTTGGGCACACCTAAGGGAGAGTAGAAAATATCTCTAGTGAGGGAGATTGAAGGAATGTGAGGGCTAAGAGATGATTAACCTTTTTGAGTTGATCCAGATGTCCTATAAAACCCAATTTCATCAAATCACAGAGAAGGAAGTTTGTATACTTGAAATCCATATTTCACTTGAAAGTGCTAACCTCAAAAAAATAGAGTTTTTGGTTCATTAGAATCTATAATTGAAATGAAAATGTATCTGGACTCCCCCCCCCTCCTAAGGTGTTACTTAACTCTTTGAAATATTACTCTTGGAGTTCCTGTGTTGCAGGGCAGGCATTTTTTTTTCTCCCTTTCTTCATCCCCTAAGGCAGCAATGATGGTTGACATGTGGCAATAAGTATAAGTATTGACTGAGAAAATGCTGAAATTGAATCTCAAATCTCTTGATGCCTTTGTTTTTTGTTTCTTTCCTGAGTACATGTGACTGAATAGGGATTCTAAGATTAATGTTTCTAGCTTTGTTGTCAACTTTATGGATTTAAAAGGCTGGGAGCTTCTGCAACTGAGTGGTATTTACCCCTTGGGAGATGTTTCCTACAGATTTCAGGGTTCTCAGAGGGCAAAATGATAGTTGCTGGAGGAAGAGCTCAAACTCTGCACTAGCTTGTTAAAAGTTATAGAAATTAATTGAATGCTCAGACAGTGCAAATATTAGCATGCCTTTTTCAGCAGTTGCACCAAGTACATCATGTTTTATGTCTTAAATAGCTTCTAGGAGAGTAAGAGTTATAGTTACTGTATCATGCTGTCAGTGTTTCTCAATGTGTTATCTTTTTGTGCTTTAGCCCATTGTTTTCATGACAAAAGAAATAATAATTGTACTATACCTGAAAAGAAAATAGTTGGAATATCAGATGTAGAAAGCTTTGAAAAATAACTCAGTTTTTAAGTGAACATTTTAATAAATAAACCAAAAAGAAAATAAGTAACACAAATTTTCTCCCCACTAGAATATAAGATGATTAAAAGTTTTAAAATCACCTTTAAGTTGGCAAAAACTACTAATGCAATTTTAATCTATGGAACTGAAAAAGGACAGAGTTGTTGAGATTTGGTTAAAAAAAAAGAAACAAATTTGCAAATGCATTGTGAAGAAATTGTGGGAGATGGATCACTTTGGAAAAACTAAATTCTTTTGGAAATAGCCAAGAATAAAATGTATATCAATATTACTAGAGTTATGGGTAATTTGCTTTGTATGATATTTGGAACCAACTACACCAACTTCAATTTTTTTCAACTCTATTATATTACAATTACCTTTTTAGAGATAATAAGAAAGAGAAAGGAACTAATGAGAAAGGAAAGTTTAAGGGGAAAGGGACTCATTAATCTTAATCTTGAAATGATGCTCTATTTAAACTTCATTTTTTATACTGAAATTTCACATGGTTGGGACCAATTGGACATTGTAATCACTTCCAAACTGAAAATTCTGTAATTCTGTAATACTTTTCCCTTGAAAATGGTCATAATCTATTCCCATCAAAATGCATCTATATAATCCATCATGTGATTCCCTTCATAATAAGCCTGCAAAGGGGCAGAAAGGACAGTACCTTTAGCCCAATCTCCCTTACCAAGCTGCTGTTTACTGGTACTCCTCTCATTTCCCTAGATCAGGCAGTCAGGGTACCTCTTCTGAGAGGCAACAGGGATGGAGATAAGGGTTGGGACTCACCATGGTAAATGAGAAGGACAAGGATGCTATCAAAATTGAAAACAACAACCAAATTAATTTGAAAAATAGCAAGTCAAGATGGTTGTGTGAAGGAGTTTAAGAGGGATATACTATTTGTTCTTCTAATAATATCTTTTGTGAATAAGAGGGTTTTAGGATCAGGGAGGTCAATACACTTCTCAATTTAATCAGCAGTCAATGAGTGAAACAAATTCAGCTACCCATGGGAGGAAAGGAAGAAAGGGAGGGAAAAAGAAAAGGAAGGAAACAAACATTTATTGAACACATAATTTTTCTCTTGTACAATAACATGAAAAAAGAAGACCTCAGTGAATTAATTTGCTAAATAATCATCTCCAGTTTTGGCCAACCTGGTTTTCAGAGGTTTTACATAAAATGAATAACCGAATAATTATTTGCTTTTTTTCTGTTTTATTTTTTATTTAATGCAATGGGGTTAAGTGACTTGCCCAAGGTCACACAGCTAGTCTGAGATTGGATTTGAATTCAGGTACTCCTGACTCCAGGGCCAGTGCTCTAGCAACTGTGTCACCTAGCTACCCCCTCCTGTGCTTTTTCTGGAACATTCTGTAAAAATATTTGTAGAAAGTATGTCTGGTAAGAATGGAATGCCTGTGTACTTGTCATCCCCATGCTTGATATTTTCAAAACTCAATAAAGCAAAATATATGAAGGTAACTTTTTATTGCATTTTTAAAGATTTCTATAGGAATCCCTGATGAATACCAAACTTAAGGAATTAATTAATTTGACAAATATAAATCAGCTACCATGAACAAAAATTAATTTTTAAGTCTAAAGAATTTTCCTTTAGTTTTCTGTTCAGTCTTCCTTTCATCCTTATTTTCATATTTCAATACTGGACCAAAAATACTCTCTCCAAAGTTACTTATTGTCTCTATATTGCCAAATCCAGTGGTTGTTTTTGCCCTCATGCTTTTTTTAATACCACACCAAATTTTTACATGGCTTATGAACTATCTCTCCTAAAAACTTTCCACCTATCCCATTTTTTTTCACATTTCTTTTTCGTGATTCGTTTTCCTGTCTTGTCACTTCTTTTGTCTCTTTTCTTGAATTAACTTCCACTGACCACCTCCTAAATGATGATATACTTGCGTTATTCAACATTCCTCCTTTCCTCCCTCCCCCTGATTTTTTGTAGGTTTTTTGCAAGGCAAATGGGGTTAAGTAGCTTGCCCAAGGCCACACAGCTAGGTAATTATTAATGTCTGAGGTTGGATTTGAACTCAGGTACTCCTGTGTCCAGGGCTGGTGCTCTATCCATTGTGCCACCTAGTCACCCCATCTCTCTGATTTCTTAAGTGTTTGTGAGCTCAATAATCACACACACACACACACACACATACACACACACAAACACATCTCTGGTCCCAGTCTTTCTCTTGATTTTTCAATATCACATCACCAAAACCTTTTTACTTTTTTCGATACTATTACTCAAGTAAAAAAGGAAAAAATATGTTTTAATAGTTATTTCTTTTGCTTATTTGTTAAAACCTTCACTTACAAGCTAGTTTCTGACAAGGCCTTCACACCTGGTATTCTAGTGACAATAATTTCAGAGAGAGTATATCACCTCTTATGGGATATTTCAAATTGGATGATCTATAGACAATTCATTTTAAATAATTCATCTATTTTTAATTTAAGGAATAAAACAAATACTTCCATATCAGTATAATTTGGAAAAGAAAACCACACATGTAACTGCAGAACTTAAATGTACAATATATATAATTAAGTTATCATGTAAATTTCTTTTGTTAAACTTTTTTTCTTCCTTTGACTCACCTTAGAGCTGGTTCCCATTAGACACAATTATATCTATCTATTTCTATCTACATATGTATGTGTATATTTATATACACATTATATATAAAACTGCTCTATGAATACTTCTGTTTATCAATTCTTTCTTTATATGTAGATATAATCTTCTTTCATATGTCCTTTGAAGTTCATTTGAGTATAATGGTAAAAATGATTTATTTTTTCAAAGTTGTTCTTCAAACAATATTATTGTTGCTAAATGCAATGTTCTCTTGGTTCTGCTTTTCATTATTTTATGCAAGCCTATTTATGTTTTTCTAAGATCACTTCAACTCATTATTTCTTATAACACAATAATATTCCACAACTTGTATAACCGTGTCCCAATTGATGGGCATCCCTCCAATTTTCAGTTCTCTGCCACTGCAAAGAGCTACTATAAATATTTTAGAACATAAAAATTATTTTCCTTTTTTTCCTCAATCATCTTTGAAAATATTGATATTGCTGGGCCAGAGTTTAATCTCTCTTTGAGAATAATTCCAGATTTTTCTCCAAAATTGCTAGATCAGTTCACAATTCCACCAATAATGAACTAATGTCCCAATTTTTCCACATTCCCTTCAACATTGTTACCTTCCCCTTTCATTATTTTAGCCAATCTGATAAGTATAAATGATTTCTCACAATTGTTTTAATATGCATTTCTCTAAGTAATAATGATTTAAAGCATTCTTTCATATGACTATAAATTGTTTTTAGTTTCCTCATTGGAAAACTGCCTTTTCATAACCTTTGACCATTTATCAGTTAGGGGAATAATCAAATTCTTATAGATTTTACAGAGTTCATTATATATTTGAGATAGGAAACCTTTATCTGAGAAATTGTCTATAAGATTTCTCCCAATTTTGTGTTTTCCTTCTCATCTTGGCTATATTTGTTTTATTCCTACAACCCCTTTTTAATTTAATTGAAATTTTCTATTTCACACCTTACTCTGCTCTCTATCCTTTGTTTATTCATAGTGTGCCTATCCATAAGTCTGATAAGCAATATATTCCATGTTTTTCAAATTTTCTTGTAATATTTCTCTCTATGCCTAGTCATATATCCATTTTGACCTTAACTTGTTAAATGATGTAAGATATTGCTCTATGTCCAGTTTCTGTCAAACTGTTTTACAATTTTTCTAACAATTTTTTTTTTTACCAAATAACGAATTCTTACTGCAAAACTGTGAAGTATTTATATTTGTCAAATACAGGGTAACTATATTTATTTACTCTTGTAATTCTATGTTGACTCTGTTTCATTGATCTACTTTTCTATTTCTTATCTGGTGTCAGTTTTGATAATTGCTGTCTTATATTGTTTAAAATTTGATACTGTTCTTCATTTTACATTTTTAAAAATTTTTTTAAATTTTTTTGTTCTTCTAAATAAATTGTATTTTTAATTCAATAAAATTTTTTGAGTAATTTAATTGGAATAATGTTAAACATAAATTAGTTTAGATAAATTTGTCATTTTTATTATATTGGCCCTAACTACCCATGAACAAATAATATATCTCCAATTATTTATATCTGGTTTATTTGTGTAAAATTTTTTTTCTAATTTTATTTATATAGTACCTGAATTTGTTTTGACAATTGCAACTGTAACATATTTTTATGTTATCTAGAGTTAATTTTTGAAGTTTCTGATAAGCCAGGCAGTCTGCTAAGGACTGGGAACAAAAAGAAAGGCAAAAATCATTCTTGCTCTCAACAAAATGATTTTCTTAGTACTGAAGGATTTGGGGAAGAAGCTGCAAAATTTTGTTTACCTGTTTGGCAGTAGGGAGAGGGTTACATGAGAGAGAATTGGACCAAAGGCAGGAAAAATGGTCTATTTAGTTGAACATAAAAGGAACACCTCTTTCCAGTTGCCCAAACCTGCAGAAACCCTGTCCCAGCCCTGTTATAAATATCTTAACTGCTCCTATATATTATATATATATATATATATATATCTATGTACATATATATATATGTGTGTATACACACACACACACACACACATATATATATATATTATATGGTACACTGCATTTTCTGTAACTAATGCTTGTCCCTCATTCTTGAAGAAGACCATGATGTCAGGGAGGTGATGCCATGACATGCACATTATTTGGATTTGAGTGAGGGGTTGCTACACTAGGTCATCGGGCTCACTTTCTTTTCCAGAGCCATTTGAAAGATGAATTAGATATGATATGAATCAGGACAACTGGAGGTAGCCCTGGATGTAAGGCAATCAGGGTAAATTGACTTGACTTACCCAAGGTCACACAGCTAGCAAATGACTGAGACTGTTCCATCCTCCAGGCAAGCATTCTATCCACCATGCTACCTAGCTGCCCATTTCCTGCAATTATAGATTCTTGGAGAAGGAGTCCACCCCTAGCAGGATAAGTTCAAGCAACACAGTAGATGAACAAAACAACTTGAGAGTTGTTCAGAAACTGTGGAGCAGAAGTAAAGAAAAATGGATGATTCATTAGTCACACTAAGGGTACCACATTGTAATATTCTAAATCCTAACATCCCAGGGATATATCATAAGATTATTATATCATGTTTTGAGTTTTGTTAATATATACTATGAGTCTTTTGTATTTTAAACATTTCTTTTGGGTCAAGAAAACAAATTTCTGTCTTATATCTGATTTATATTTGTATATTAAATAATCTTCTATGCCCTTCTGGGAAGAAGCTAGATGTGCACAAAAATTAAGAATGAAATGAATTTTCCCTGGGTACCAGGGATGGAATGGAATAAGCCTTAGACAATGTGAAAGAGCTTGACCCTTGTCTTTAGAGGCAAGGCTTAACATGGAATTGAACTTGCTATCTTCATGATCCTAGAATTGAAGCTGAGGGCACCACTTGCTGGGGAAAAAAAAGATCCTCCCCATTTTCCAGGATTATCAATTTTGTTATTAGGTTCATTTACCATAGTTTCTAGATCCTTTATCAACCTGGTGTCTCTTTTCTCAAATATTCCAAATTAAAAGCAATGCTTTTTAAAATATCCTTCCCACATTGAATAGCATATTCCAAATGTGGTTTGAGCAGAAGGGAATATATCCAGACAATGACCTTCCTTGATATGTGCACTATCTGTCTCTCAGTGTTACCTGAGATCATATTCTCTTCATTAACAGCTAGGTCAGGATGCTGCTTCCTATTGAATTTTTGAGTTACCTAACCCTGCCTCCTCTGATTTGGTTCATTTTATCTTTCCTTATGAGAAAAGTGTCTTAGATTCATAGATTCATTATTCTATCTTGCATGATAGGTACTGTCCATCCAATAGAGAATAAAAAATATTCAGCTTAACAGATTTTTAGAATGGCCTTTCAGATAATGAGAGCCCACAGTTTTCTGAGCACTTTTGTAGATGACAAATAGAAAGTTGCAGAGAAAAACAACATATGGGATGGTTTCTCCAAAGAGCTTCATAACAGCCCTAGTACTTTGAATTATATTTGGACAAAAAAGTTAATGCCCTACAGAAATGTGTTTCCCTGTTACTTTTTTGAATCCTAAATTCAGAGTATGACTGGTAATGCCAGGAAAGAAGACAGGTAGGGCTCTCACAGGTGCCAAGACATTGTGGAAACAAAATATCATTCAGTTCTTTCTTTTGGCTAATGTAGAAGATGAGAAGGATGGCAACAGAGAAGTCTTATAGTTCTGGCTCACTGCTCAGAGAAAAATAGTGTGTTACTTTTGACTCTGCAGGCTTTGAGACCATTAGTCATAGAGACAAATCAAATTCTCATCATAGGCAAGTCTATGAGATAAAATGAATATATATGCATATATGTATATTCATAGAATACACACACACACACACACACACACACACACACACACACAGTATGGTTCATTCAAAAATCTATCTGTCTGGGTTCATTCAAAAATCTGTCTGGGGTGGCTAGGTGGCGAAGTGGATAGAGCACTGGCCCTGGGGTCAAGAGTACATGATTTCAAATCCTGCCTCAGACACTTAATAATTACCTAGGTGTGTGGCCTTGAGCAAGCTACTTAACCCCATTTGCCTTGCAAAAAAAAAATCTAAAAAAAATAAATCTATCTGTCTATATATATTGGGCATAGAAAGGAACATCAAGGTAACAGGTTGGGGAGGGTGAACTTGAGAAATTTGTTCACAACTGAGTAGATTAAAGAAATTTAGTTACTTTTTTTTTACATTGTTGATGGTATTGATATAGCAACTCTTATCTTTTTCTACCTAGAGAAGAGTCTAATTTTCCTTCTATTCTAGTCTTCACTGGGGGACGTTTCTAATTTCCCAATTAGAAAAAAGAATAACTGTACTTACAATAAGTTAGATTGATTTAGCACTTCAGTATGTGCAAAGTGCTTTGCATATTTTAACCAATTTAATTCAATTAAACAAGCATTTATCAAATACCTTCTATATTCCAGGAACTGTGCAGGGTGCAACTTCCACCTTGGTAATTTATCTTCCGTGGAGATGGAATGACCTGTTTATATATGTTAATACAATATGTATACTAAGTGATTTCTGGGGAAGGGCACAAATCTAATAGGAAGCATGTCATAGACATGCTTTCATTTGCTAAATTATATGGTATTATAGCCATCTGTAAAAATATGTTAAGTAACTTGATTATGAAATGAAATTGTTCTCCTGATAAAAGAATGCAAAAAAAGTCTGGTATCTTTACCAAATGTGTCATAGTATTCCAATTTAACCGCCAGATGGCAGAAGTAGTCTACCAAGTACCTGCTGTTAACTGTCCTCCAATTCTTTAACTTTGGAATATTTTGGCAAAGGAACTTTGAAAAATGCCGAGAGCACTTAGATTTTCAGGTTGCTTTTTGGGGGGAGTGAGATGGTAACTCTTGGACAACTTCAACTTTGTCAATAATAGCTAATATTTATTACTGTACTATACAACTTTACTTATCAGCTCATTCAATCTATACAACAATCCTATGAAGTCGGAGTTATACCCCCATTTTATAAGAAATATATTAGAAAGCCCAAGTGACTTATTTAAGATCACACAGTTAGTAAATGACTGAGGCAGGATTTGAACTCATCTTCCTGATTCCGAATCAAATTCTCTACTTAATATGCCATCCAGTTGCTTAATATTTATGTGACCTTGGAGATATCCTCTTCCCTGTTGGTGCCTATCTACATGGTGAGGGGACTGGGAAAAACAGTTTTTGAAGGTTTATTTTTATTTTTTATTTTTAGCAAAGACATTTTATCTTTCTATATTTTCCATTCATCTAACTGCTCAGAAACTACAGAGGGCATGCTCTGTTAGGGACCAGAAGCAGAGAGATGTGGGGAAAAAGTGAAATTTCAAAGAATTTGCAATTAGGTAGATATCTGAGATTTCATCTAATTCAGCTTTCTCATTTTATAGATGAGAAAATTGAGAACTAGAGAGTGAAAGTGACTTGCTCAAATTCAAAAGGAATAAGTGATAATGCCATCATTCAAATCCATGTCTTCTGATGTAAAATCCAATTGTTACACATCTTCCCCCTAACCAACTGGTCCATCTGGGGAATGTGAAAATGATGTTTAAGACTACAATATTCTATATATGCTTTAATGCTTCATATAACCTCAAATTTATCTGTAGCAAATTATCCTATAATGTTTTCTCTTTAGATTCCTTTGATATTCTAGTTTAAATTGCCTCCTGGCTCTCTAGAAACCATTTGAGAATAGTAAATTCTGAAAGGTACCCTTCCAAGGATTTATCAACTCCATAAGTTGCCCCAGGAAAAGGACAAAACTGATAGTAACTATTCTCTAGACAATCCCAAAGGGTAGAGTTGATCCTCACGTGTATGTCTTTGAACCTCTGGGCTCTGTTCTGCCTGGGCGAACAGAGCCTTAACAGGTTGAAGAAGTTTAGTTGCAGAAGTTCAATGCTCTGAGAATGGAAAACAGCATCACATGGCAAAAGGCAAAGTACAGTGCCCCTTGTCTGGGTTCACGAGTGCATGAATGACAGAGTAAGGTCTTAGCAGTTCTGTAAATAGCCCTATAGTACTTTAATATTTACAGATGAGCCAGAAAATATTTCTATTATGACAGCACATCATAAACTTTTTAAAAAAGTCAAAACTAAGGATTGAGCGCAGGTTATGTGATGAAATACTCTTTGAATCTATCTTCAAAATTGATGTGACTGGTGAGATGTGACCCATAATATAAATTTTACTGGAAAGTTATATTTTATTTAAGAAAAAATTGAGTAAAAATGGGATGAGGTAGAATTATATATATTAGGAAATCTAGAAAATGAGAGGGGGGTTGTATGAGGTAGGTGAAGTATTTTGATAAAGATGGCAAAGCCAGAAACAATGCTATCACTGGAATATATTGCAGACCACCTGGACAGAAAAAAATAATTAGATGAAGAGTTTGGCAAACAGGATTAAGTGATTTGTGTAGGATCAAATGGCTAATAAACATCCAAGATTGCATTTGAACTCAGGAAGATGAATCTTCCTGATTTCAAACTTGGCGCTCTTATCCACTCTACTACCCCCCCCCCCCCCCCCCCCCCCCAGTGATAGAGGATTATAATTGTGTGATCATTGGCTAGAGCTCTCTCTATCCAAAGCAAAGGAACTATCAAATTGCTTGACTTTCTTGCATTGCATTCCTTTTCCATTTGGTTGAGATATATATTTGATGAATTATTCTCTTTTCATTTGGTTGTTTTTGCTTTAAAAGGAATTGATTTCTTCAATATTTCATAATTCTCCTGTATGTTCTTATTTATTTTTTCCATTTTTCTTCTTCCTCTCTTTGATTTTTAAAATCCTTTTTTAAGCTCTTTCATGAGGTTTTGGATTTGAGGCCAGTTCATAAACTCCTTTGCGATTTCACTTGTAGGCAACTGTCCTTTCTTTCTTCTTCTGAGATGGTATTTTTACCATCCCTATCTGAATAGTAGCTCTCTATGGTTAATATTCTTTTTTTTGTTCACTTTGATAGTCGAGGTCTACTCTTGGGAGTATAGTTCCAAGTTATTTATGTTGGGACCAGGATCTGGTCCCTGGCTTATTGTTTTCAAGCTATTGTTTATGCAGAAGTTTGTTTCTTCCTTCAGACTTTGCCTACGCAGTGGTTTGTTTCCAACCCAGTCCTGTCTGTTGCCCCAGAGTTCCCAGGGCTCAGACTTTGTCTGGGGTTGGGACCCTCTCTCTTGGTCTTCACACTGTGCCTACAGCCTTCCACAGGCTTTCTTTCTCTCTAATCTATGCTGGGCTATATTTCCCCTTTCCCTCTAAATTGACAGACCTTTTTTGTAGATATTCCATGATATCTTGAGTTTAGAACTTGTTTCTCTCTTTTTGGGTGGAATCTGTAGCTTTGGGATCTGTGTAGAAGTTTCATTTAAAGTTTTGTCAGTAAAAGCATTGGGGGTATTGCTAACTTCATGCTGCCATCTTGGCTCCTCCCTGGAAGTCCTTGACGTTCTTAATAATTTCATCCTTTAAAGTTTAAACCATGGAAGAAAAAATTAGGAAAAATTATTTTCTGAATCTCATTCTTAACAAAAAGGAGCTATTTTAGGGGTGGAAATGATGGAAAATTTGGTGGACATGATCATTATATCAGAGTTTGTGATAGAGAAAGAGAAGAAAGTTGGGGATAGTTTGACATTCACCCTATATTTTGATAGAGCAGATTTAAAAGTGCTAAGAGAAAGCATCGTAGCTAGGTAGAACAGAAGATAGAGCACTGGACTCTGAATCAGGAAGACTTAATCTTCATGAGTTCAAATCTAAACTCAGACACTTACTATGAGAACCTGGAGAAGATATTTAACCCTGTTGCTTCCATTTCTTCATCTGTAAAATGAGCTGGAGAAGGAAATATCAATAATCTGCCAATAAAACTCCAAATGGAAGCAACAGGGTTGCATCATGAAAAGTTGGACATGACTAAAAGATGGCTGAAGAACAAGAGAAAGGAAAGCTATCATATTATAGACTAAAAGCCACATGGGAAAAATAAAAAGCAATTGAAAACATAATTTTGAAGAGACATGGAAACATTTCAATATGGAGGGGAAAAAAAGACTTGTCTAACAGACAACTACAAATGAACTAAGAACCCAGAGAATTCATAAACCAATTTATTCTAAAAGGACATATGCAGAAGATGGAAATTAACCAAGTATTGAAGGATATATAAAAAAAGAGTATAATGGTCCTGTAAGGGTATTATCAGAGTGACCTAGGTTGGGGAAAGAAAGCTACTGTCTTTGTTTTTTACTATTTTATAGCTATATTTGGAAAAAAGATGAGGACCAAAGAAAGGTTAGGACTACTATTTGGGGTTGATATAACTATGATGCTTGACAGTGGTCTGACAATAGGGCTACTTAATTCTTAATTTACTTCTTTCTATTCTGCCAAAGAAAAAGAGCTTTGGATTAGAAAGAGCAAAATAAAACGAATACTTTATAGTTCATAAAACATCTAATCTAAGTGAAAAGACATTTCTTGTATATACCATTCCATCTTCCATCACCATCCTTTGCACTTTTCCATTGATAGAATGTATGCTTTCCTCACCTTCATTTCTAAGAACCTAAGACACTTTTAAGGATGTGTTTGTTTCCCATTCAATTTGAGATCTAACATGATCCTTAAAGTTGATAATACTCCACTCCATGTTACTTTACTTTGTATATGTCTCTCATAGACGTATTTGTGCTTGTACTATTTTCTCCTCAACAAATTTTAAATCCTTCAGGGTAGGGACTACTTCTTTTCATCTTTGTATCCCCAGATCCTAGCATGGTCTTAATTCTTTAGTAATCTTGGTCATGTCTGACTCTTTGTTGACACTCTCTGGGTTTTCTTGGCAAAAATCTTGGAGCAATTAGCCATTTTTTTCTCCAGTTCATTTTTCAGATGAGGAAACTAAAATAAACAGGGTCAAGAGACTTGCCCAGGGTTACAGCAAGTGTCTAAAGTTGGATTTGAACTCAGGATTTCTTATCTCCAAGCCTGTGCTCTATTCACTGCACCACTTAGCTGCCCATCCTAACATATAAGAGACAATTAATAAAGGCTTATTGAATAAATAAGGCTGAAATATCACATAGTGCCTTACCCTTTGAGTTCAAAAGTCAATATTCCAAGTTCAAGATAGGGAGGGGGTATAAATAAAAGTATCTAGTTTGTCTGAATAAATTATAAATTGTCTAAGAAATTTTCGTGGTTCTATAAGTCAACAGTTTTATATGATAGTTATTAATAGTTAAGGCAAACTCATATTGGCTGTAGCGTCCTGTACTAGAGAGCTAATATCCCTGGTATACTTTGTCTTTGTAAGACTTTTTCCTTCACTACATATTCTGTTCTGAGAATCTCATTTTAGGAAGAATAATAATTTCTTAAAGAGTTTTCAGAGGGGGAGCATCTATGTAGTGAAGTGGATAGAGTACTAGCCCTGGAGTCAGGAGGACCTGAGTTCAAATGTGGCCTCAGACACTTAATAATTGCCTAGGTGTGTGACTTTGGGCAAGTCACTTAACTTTATTGCCTTAAATAGATACTAATTTTTAAAAAATTATTTTAAAAAAAAGTTTCTGGAGGAAGACAACAAGTAAATGGTTGGAATTCATGCCAGATATCAATAAAACTTGAAAGAATTGGAAATATTTAGTATGGACAAGGTTGTGAGGAATAAGCATTTATATAGAGCCTTTTGTATGCCAGATGCTGGTTGTTTTTTTTCTTTTTGGTTTTGTTATGTAAATATCATGCCATTTGATCTTCTCTTGAACAAGAGAAGATTTTATGAAGATATGATAACCACCTTCAAGTATTTGAAAGGGCTTTGCATAGAAGAGTTATTTGTTTTTCTAGGTCCCAGAAAGCACAACTAATAGCAACCAGTGGAGGTTCCAAAGGAAATATTTAAACTTGATGATGGGAGAAACTTACTAATGCTTAAAGCTTTACCAAAGAGAATGGACTCCTCCTGAGTTAGTGGGTTTTCCTTTAATTGGCATGTTCTGGCAAAGACTGGATGACTATTTTGTATTCTATCCTTTGTAGAGGAAAGGGATTCTTTTTTTTTTTTTTAGATATAGGTTAGATTACATAGCCACTGGGCTTTCTTCAACTCTAAGGCTCATTTGTCACAAGTAAATATTTGTTGGTCTATTGTCTTCTTTTAGTCTTTTATTGACATAAACAGAATCTTAGTTTTCTGTAGGAAAAGACTTTTAAACAAAGAGGCAGAAAGGCTTAATCAATTCTTTGGCTGATTTTTAAAGCAGGTATGAATTATTTACCTTGCAGAAATAGACTTAATGAACTTTAAACAGGCACTTTGCATCTGACTGTGAGCTGAAGTTATTATTAAAGGGCATAAAGAACAGGGAACAAAATGGGGAAGCCAAGAAGTTTCATATTTTCTCTTGAATCTGATTTCATTATTTAGTTTAGTGTTGTGAATCTTTGAACAGTAAACACACCCTTATTTAGATATAAATTCAAAAAGCACAATCTAAGCAAAATAAGGAATAATTACTTTCTGGATTACTTCGGTTGAAGCTCCCCTCCACTAGAGCAGATAATTGAGATCTCACTATTTGAATGGACTGCAGACAAGTCACACTCGAGTTATAAAAGGGTAGCTAACTTAGGTTTCACTCTTTTTTTTTTTTTGAGTGAACTCATTCCTCAGATTTTCTTTGTTGATGTTCCATAGTAAAATTATGGAGGTTAAGGTGATGTTGATCTTTTTACATTCTTTTTTTTAAGGTTTTTGTAAGGCAAATGGGGTGAAGTGGCTTGCTCAATGCCACACAGCTAGGTAATTATTAAGTGTCTGAGGCCGGATTTGAACTCAGCTACTCCTGACTCCAGGGCCAGTGCTCTATCCACTGTGCCACCTAAATGTTCCTGATCTTTTTACATTCTTAAGAAGAAATAATGATAGAGACCAGTTATATGATTTCTTTCTCTATAGAAAGAACTCATGAATGAACAAACTCCCTCCCAAAGGCATGGGCACCTTCTCTAAGAAATCTTAAACAGTTGCCTCTCAAAATAAGAGGTTAAGGGTCTTTCTAGTAAAACATATCAGAAATGTCTATTGAACCTAATTCCTTCAGGGTACAAACAAACTCTATTTTACCATAGATGGTTCATTTAAAGATTCATGAGCATTAATAAAAACAAATTCATTGAATACTGGTTTTTGCTAAAACATAACACAATAGCTTTATATTAGTACTCAATTGAAATGTGAAAGAGACACCAGAAAATGGGTAGAAAACCCACTGATTTAATCATTTCCCTATTTAGATTAAATCCTACTTTATTAAAGAATAACAAAATCATAAAATCTCAGAGTAGGAAGGGACCTCATTTAGTCCATGCCATACTTGAATAAAGAATTCCCTACTACAAGTTATTAGGTGGTCTTAAGACAAGCTTCTGCTTTAAATCTAGAAGAAAGATGTTAAAGGATACAGAACTTAATGAAACCCAGAGAAGCAGAATTCCAAGTCTTCTTCCCATGATATAAACTGTTATAATTTTTTTTTGTATAAGACATCTCTCCTTTAATTGTAGTTTCTTGAAGACAGGGATATTACCATATTGTATTTTCCCAATGGCTACCATTTGACATATATTCAAATCTATTCAGGATCTGTGAACAACCTCTGTTTCAGAAACTCCCTTCACCAACAAAGTTGCAGTTCAAATAAGTCTTAGAGAATTTTCTGGGGGGTGGAGGGAGAGATCACTCAAAAGTTAAATGGCATGCCCAGGGTCACATAGCTCATAGGTATCAGAGGAAGGACATGTATCTAGGTCTCCCTGAATCCAGGCCTCTGTGTAGTATTACATAAGTCTCTTAGAATTTGCAGATAGAAGGGGTCTAAGAAATATTATTTGAATTCTGAGTAAAGAACCCGAAATACAGAAAAATTAAAGGAATTATCCAGAGTCACAGATCTCATTTGTGGCAGAGTTGGAATGAGACTCAAATCTCAGTCCAGTGAATAATTTAATTGTAATTTAACTCAATTTTAATATCTATTTCCTAACCTTAATTAAATCCACATAAGGAAAAGGCAAAGGTTATATGAAAACATCTCCATGCTCAAATTAGAAGATTTCATCTTCCCTTTCAAGTCATCTATTTTACTGAAAGCCTGAGAGCAAGACAATATTGAGCAATAGAATTTTGAAAAAGGTGATCCTGCCATGGCTATAATATTTATTCACTTTTCCATAGTACAATAAGATTTACAAAAGTTTGCTCAAAGCAATAGTACAAATATTTTCCATTTTACAGGTAAGGAAATGATAACTCAGTAGGATTAACTGATACGTCTGAGATCAAAACTATTGCAAATGTGACAGCTGGGATCTGCATCCAGATTTTCTTACTCCAGGTACAATAGTTTATTCACTTTATGATGCTGCCAGGTTTCTAGACATTCATAAATGTCATAGTCATTTTTTAGACACTTTCAATGTGTTGTTTATGCAATATTGAACAAGTCATGGAACCTTTTAATCTCCCCAAAAGCATGTGTATTTGTAGGTCTCAAACTTATATGAATGTGAAAATGTCATATTCACCATGAATAATTATCTTTTACTTGTTTTATGATCAGTTCACCTTTCCTGGTTCTGTCTATTAAAATCTTTAGCATCGGGGCGGCTAGGTGGCACAGTGGATAGAGCACTGGCCTTGGAGTCAGGAGTACCTGAGTTCAAATCCGGCCTCAGACACTTAATAATTACCTAGCTGTGTGGTCTTGGGCATGCCACTTAACCCCACTGCCTTGCAAAAAAACAAAAACAAAACTAAAATCTTTAGCATCTCATGCATTATTCTTTATTGATAATCTTTCACTGTCTATGTTCCCCATGCTTATCTCCCATGTCCTTGGGTTCACTTGTAATTTTGATTCTTCAGGGATTGTTAAATTCTGACTCAACCTTATGCATAATCACAGGAATATTGGCTTCAAAAAGTTGAGATTTCTTTAATTAAAGAACTTTGGAGTCAATTCAATCACTCTTACCATTTATCTTTGAACTTTCTTCACTGTTCATCTGCTTGTGTAGCATACACATGTGTATATATACATATATGCACATATATATGTGTGTTTACATATATGTATATATATATAAATATATAATATTCATGTTGTCATATATTAGCAGACAACCCCAAATTGTCCCTGGTTGTTGCACTGATGAAATGAGTAAGTCCATCAAGGTTGATCATTGTCCCCATGTTACTGTTAGGGGTACAATGTTTTTCTGGTTCTGCTCATCTCACTAAGCATCAGTCCATGCAAATCCCTCCAGGCTTCCCTGAATTCCCAGCCCTCCTGGTATCTAATAGAACAATAGTGTTCCATGACATACATATATCTCAGTTTGCTAAGCCATTCCCCAATTGAAGGACATTTACTTGATTTCCAGTTCTTTGCCACTACAAACAGGGCTGCTATGAATATTTTTGTACAAGTGATTTTTTACCCTTTTTCATCATCTCTTCAGGGTATAGGCCCAGTAGTGGTATTGATGGATCGAAGGGTATGTACATTTTTGTTACCCTTTGGGCCTAGTTCCAAACTGCTCTCCAGAAAGGTTGGATGAGTTCACAGCTCCACCAACAATGTAATAGTGTCCCAGATTTCCGACATCCCTTTCAACATTGATTCTGGTCATATTGGCCAGTCTGAGAGGTGTGAAGTGGTACCTCAGAGATGCTTTAATTTGTATTTCTCTAATAAGTAATGATTTAGAACAATTTTTCATATGACTATGGATCTCTTTGTTCTCCTCATCTGTAAATTGCCTTTACATATCCTTTGACCATGTGTCAATTAGGGAATGACTTTTTTAAAAAATTTGACTCAGTTCTCTGTGTACCTAAGATTATTGGAAGTGACTCAGTTTCCTGGCATGGCACTGGTAGACTGTCCATGTTTCATAGGCATATAGTAATGAGGTCAGCACAATGGCTCTGTGGACTTTCAGTTTGGTAATCAGTTTAATAATTCCTCTCTTTCTTTCAGAGCCTCCTCTGGCAATGAGTGTGACAACCTCATTATCAGTGTGGACATCCCTGGAAAGGACATAGCCAAGGTAGGTGAACTTGTCCACAGTATTTAAAACTTCTCTTTTTGCTGTAACTGGTGATTCCACATATGGATGGTGTGGAGCATCTGTGTTTTCTTGGTGTTTATTATTGGACCCAAATTAGCACAAGTAGCAGTGACTCAATCCATGCTCTGTTGCATCTTGGCTTGAGAGGCTGCACTGAGTGCACATTCATCTACAAAAAAGATCATGTGCCAACAGTCCCTGCACTTTGGTCTTGGTTTGTAGTCTTTTCAAGTTGAAGTATTTAAGTCAGTGCAGTAGCTGACATTGATGCCATGTTCTTCCTCAGTGTAGGCATTTGATAATAAGGCTGAAAACATCAATCTGAACTTAAGAAATAAAATGAAGAGATGAATTATGTTCCCTGTGTCATCCTGACAAGTTTCTTATACACCTGAAGTATGTGTATTCCAAAATGGTGACCCATGTACAATATACCATGCAAAAATTGAGGCTGTAGGGGCGGCTAGGTGGTGCAGTAGATAGAGCACCAGCCCTGGAGTCAGGAGTATCTGAGTTCAAATCCAGCCTCAGACACTTAATAATTACCTAGCTGTGTGGTCTTGGGCAAGTCACTTAACCCCATTTGCCTTGCAAAATCCTAAAAAAAATGAGGCTGTGAATATCAGTAATTGAATGAAAAACCTATCATCATTTACTACATGACAAGCTATATGTTAAACATGATACAAACGAAGATAGTTCCTACTCTTAAGGAATTTATATTTTTGAAGGTGGGACTACCACACATTTCCCTGTCTGAGAGAAAATGTTGATTTGGAGAGTTATAGGATTGGTGAATAGAACAATTATAGGGTAGATATAGACTTTCTCAAGATTAAGTTTGATTGGTTTGAAAACTTGAAAGAGGGGAGCAGAGGAGTGTACCTATAATAATCATATTGTGGCACCACATGGTGGCAAGTAAGAGATGTTTCAGAAATGAAATGAAATACCCTAGAGCAGATACTAGATGCAGAGGGCAACTGAAGCAAAGACCCTTGAGTAGTTCTGGGGATGAAAGGTTAGATCCTTCAGGTCTAGATTTTTCATCTAAGTGGCATGATTGCAACATAGAGAAATTATAAGTATTTCATTCCTATTTCATTGTGATCCACAATAAACTCATTTAATCTTTGATATTCTCACCTCCAATTAACAAAGAGAGCCCACATTAATAAGTGACCAAATTAATTGAAATTAGTTCTCCTAACAATTTCTTCCTTCAGCAATTCCTCTTATTTTTAAAAAAAGAGCTATTCAAAGGGGAAAAATAACCCAATCTTCAAAATGAATTCTGTCATTAGAAAAAGACAGGGAGAAGATTTTAAAATTTAGCTCTGTGTCTAATCTGCCTCCTTTATAGTAAACTGCAAAAGAGCAGATACTATATTTTATTGACACTCTATTTCCTCTAATTCTCAGATGTTCTATGTTGTGTTATACGAGGCTGTCTTTTCTTTCAAATTTCATTTCTGAGTTTAAGGAATTTTGAACTCCTATGGATTAGACAACTACTCTATATACTGGTGACTTGTTGTTTAGTTGTTTTCAGTCTTATCTCACTATCTCTGATTCCTTTTGGGTTTTTGTTCGTTTGTTTTTGAAGTTTGCCATTTTTCTCTAGCTGATTTTACAGATGAGGAAACTGAAACAAAGTTAAGTGAATTGCCCAGGGTCACATAGCTAGTAAGTATCTGAAATCAGATTTGAACTCAAGAAGATGAATCTGCCTGATAGCAGAAACAGTACTCTATCTACTGTACCGCTTATTGCAGAAATAGACATAAACTAGATGCTATAATAGAGGCAGCCTTGGAGTATTGGCCTTGGAGTCAAAAGTTGAGAATTCAAATCCAGTCTCAACACTTGATACTTAATAGCCTTGTTAACTTGAGCAAGGCACTTAACCCTGATTGCCTCAAATTCAGGGTCATCTCCAGTCATCTTAATTCGTATTTGGCCACTGGACCCAGATAGCTGTGGAGGAGAAAGTGAAGCTGGTGTCATAGCACAGCATGCCATCACTCTAATGCAGTTCATGTGCTTGTCATGGTCTTCTTTGAGAACAAAGAACAAACATTATCACAGTAGAGCTAAGTCCCTAGCCAAGAGACATTGGGAGACAAAGGACGAAGAGCCATAATTGAAGAAAGGAAGGGACTTCAGAAAAGAGTTCTTTCCTCTCCTCTAGAGGCAGCTAGATAACCTAGTAACTATTGTGCTAGAGTTAGGAAGACCTGAACTCAAATTGTACTTAAGTTACTTAGATGTATGGTCTTGTAAAATGGGCATAATAATAGCAGATACTTCGAAGATAGGATTGTGAGAATCAAAAGGAATATGTGAAGTGTTTTGCAAAATTTAAAGTACTATGCAAATAATTTTTATAGTTATTCTAACAAAGACAAATAACTAACCACTACTTAAGTTTAACCCTTTGTCTAGGTTTCTGAGAAAAGTCTTTACTGGTCCTTTTAATGCTGTTTCAAAACTGAAAAAAAACCCCATAGTTTATTTACAAGGATGAATTAAATAGAGGAAACATCTAAATTAGGTTCTTTTCAAAATATGCACAATATTTTCTTTCATATACACGTGCAAGATCCTCATATTTTACAAGTATGTATATACATGCTTTTACATATGTTTTAAAAGAAAAAATATTATGTATATCCTTTGGTATGGAAGTTATATAATACCTTTTATTATTTCATGTGCTTGTCTTATCTTTCCAAGGAGATTTTAGGAACTGAATCTTATAACAATGATAATATTAATAACTAATCTTTAGATAGCTTTTATAATTCTAAAATCCCTATATTTTCTCACTAGGTCTTCACAATAATACTCAAGAAAGGTAGTATTATTATTTCCATTTACAGATGAATTTACTAAGGTACAAATAAATAAAGAGATTTCTCCAGAGCCACAAAAATATTGCATCACCTATCATGTCTAGAACTGTGCTCTGCACAAATAAAGTTAAAAAGAAATGTTTGCTATTGAATTTACTTTATTATTTTATTTTAGGTTTTTGCAAGGCAATAAGGGTTAAGTGGCTTGCCCAAGGCCACGCAGCTAGGTAATTATTAAGTGTCTGAGGATGGATTTGAACTCAGTACTCCTAACTCCAGGGCCGGTGCTCTATTCACTTCACCACCTAGCTGCCCCTATTGAATTGAATTTAAGAAAATATTCTCCAGCAGCAAAGTCTATGGCAAAAAATAAGCCATAGTGTTCTTTGTACTTAATGGAGTATTCTATCAGTACCCTTTTTTGCTTATTAATACAGTTTTTATTTTTCTTCCCTCTGTCTCAAACACTGAAGTGATGGTTTCCCATAGGGCTGATTGGGGTCTTGGAGGGGAAGGTGCACTTGACTGAATGTAACAGAGGAGGACACAAAAAGAACAATGGGGCATAGAAACAGGTTCTTCAAATGAAGACCACCAGCAAGTCCTGAGTCAGGGCAAAGTCTAGGATGGTGCAGGAGAAAATCAGCTGCTTAAGGAAGAGGCTTCTTGCATTACCAATACTGTGAGCATTCTTTAACCCAAACCAGGTGTCAACGACTCCCACAGTGGCAGCCCCAACTCCCAAGAGCTTTGCTGCTGTGTCAATGTCCCTCAAGATGGCTATGTTTTGGAAGACCCATTTGGGTATAAGTGAAGTCAGGGAACCTGATGCTTCCAAGATCCTTTGAATCTCTGTTTGGTTCACCACACTGCAGATGAGGGTTGACTCAGCAGTTGAAACTGCATCTCACAAAGGCAGGGTAGAGATGAATTTGGTCCAGTTGTACATTCTCATGGGTCAGGGGCCAATAGAAGAGCTGCCTGCTGAGTAGAGAAGACTAAGAGTCTGTTCTTATATACCTCTGTCTGAGCTAAGACTTTTCAGATAAAAGTTGGATGAAGTAATAACCTGGGTACTAGTAGACCATGACATTGCTTAACATTTGCATCATTACCATCATCCTCATCCTCATCTTCATCATTCTCATCCTTATCTTCATCCTCATCATTGGTTTACCCCTTATCTGCTTCACTTTTCTTAGGGCGGGTATAGCAATCAATTCAATTCAGTAAACATTTATTAACCACTAGACCCTGGCACTATAAAGACAATGACAAAATAGCCTCTGACTTCTGGGGGTTTAATCTTACATTAGAATCACTCAGTGTCAGATCTAGAAGTGACCTTGGAGAATAAATAGCTTGTTAGATTTGAAAAAGACATTATCAATGATTTACTGATGAGGAAGCAGGGGTCAGAGAGGTTAAATAACTGGCACCAGTCACATACCTAGTTAGTGTTTGGGCTGGAACATGAAGATAGGTCTTCTGACTCCAATTCCACTATTCTATCCATTATACTAAATTAACTTTGATGCACTCTGATACTGGATGCCATTAGTTTCCAATCTAGACGTGATCTTGGAGAAATCCATTAGTTTAATTGTTTGAAGAAACTGATGTAGAGTAGGAGTAATGATTTTTCCAAGATTACTTGGTGAGTTAGTGGGAGAGTCAGGACTGACTAGAACCCATGTATTCTGACTCCAAATATTGTACTCTAATATGTATCAGTCTAGAATTCTGACAGGGTACAACATGAAATTGATTTTTTCATTCTGTTGAAGAGATTTTATATATATATTATATATATATATATATATAATTGGAAAATATATGAATAGTTCATAATATAAATATTATCCTTAGCCAATAGTTAGGGCTATTGAAGGATTTCTAATTCAGGCAGACTAGGTTTAATCCTGTGAGGCTGAACCCAGAGGATTCATTTCTTTTTTCTTTACCTCATACTTCTACTCTGGGCAGGGGGAACTTAAGTAAAGCTCTAAAATCATGTTTGGTTATGGCTCCTTTCTAGACCTCCCAATTCCCATGCAAGGTAATAGTAAGTATGCTCTCTTGCTTTACCATTACCAAACTAGAATGCTCACAGCACCCCTCAGCATTATAGATATAAATTGAGGTGTCTTTTTTCTACTGTCAGTAGCTTTCAGTACCAATTCCAGTTGGGTCCTCTGCACTATTATTTATACCAGTTCCATTTAAACAATTAAAATAAATTAGCATTTATAATGGAATAAGTGTTTTGAAGATATAGAAAGAATAAAAGTATAAACTTTGCCCCAAATGCCTTGGAAAAACATTCTTCCTTATGTCCTTTTTCTTTGGAAGAGTGGGCTCAGACTTAGTATGGTTTTCAAAGAGCATTTGTCCCACTATATTTCAGATTTGTCATAACTGTTGGATGAGTTTGCATACCAGCTTCTGCTAGGCTTAGTTTTGAAAATAATTTCTAGATCCTAGGAGCATCAATATTTAGGTTTGTTTGCTTGCCTTTTTTTTTTTTTTTTGCAAGGCAACGAAGTTAAGTGGCTTGCCCAAGACTACACAGCTAGGTAATTATTAAGTGTCTAAGGTCGCATTTGAACTTAGGTCCTCCTGACTCCAGGACCCATGCTCTATCCACTGCGCCACCTAGCTGCCCCTAGGAGCATCAGTATTGAGCTGACTTCAAAACCCTTCATGAATGTGATTCTTAGACTTCCTGATGCCTAAAGGACTCCTATAAACTCACCTTCCTGATGTTTTGAAGCTCAAAAGGTTGGAACTTCAGAGTAATCTCATTCACCTAAATCAAATGAAGGCAAAGGTTCATTTGCACATGTTGATTTCAGAGGGAAAAGACTAAGGGATCTCATACCTTAGGGCATAGTCTCATGGGATGCTGTCAGTAAAATAAGAAAAGAGATATCTATCAAGAGTGAAAGTCAAGAAAAAGGCTGAAGCTTTGGTTGGTAACTGTTTCCCATTTTTTGCTGTGCAACCATGCAATCAGTCAAGAGAATTGCTGCCATTTACCATAGGGATAATATGATGGAACCAAAATCTCTATATACTCTCCAAATTGTCTCTGGAGCTTTGATTACATTTCCTCCCATAAGAAGGTTCTGGTATAGGGACCCACAGTCCTCTGTTATGTGGGTAAGAAGTGTCTCCTTCAGCTGTGATACTCAATATACAATGTGGGTATCAAGGATGGAACAACTTTTTAAAAAATTTTTTCTACCATAGAAAATGCAAAAGATACAAGAGTCACCAGAACCCATGCAACAAAATATTCAAGTAGCACATTAGATTCATTGGCCATCTCCAGGAGGAATGTACAAAGTAAGAAGGGTATACATACTTGTGGCACTATTGATCAAATATTATCCATTTACCTTAGGTCTGTGCTGCCTAAGAAATTCACAGCAATATCATGGAAGGTTGGCAAGATTCAGATCCCCTGGCCCTTTCATCATGGGATTATGTGATTTCTTTAGATGAGGGTAAATAGTTCCCTGGTTAAGTTTTTTTTTATCTGAGAAATATGTTGCTAAGAATATTTTATTCTCCTTGGAGTATGGTAATTAACTCTTTAATTTAGGAGCTCTCTAAATGGGTATGAGCTCACACTTTATACATTGAGTTTTCTTGGCAAAGATACTGGAGTAGTTTGCCAATTCCTTCTACAATATGTCTACATTTTGTAGATGAGGAACTCAGAAAAATAGGGGTTAAGTATTTTTCTTAGGGTCACACAGCTAATAAATGTCTGAGGTCAAATTTGAACTCAAGTCTTTCTGACTTCTAGTCCAGTGGTCTATCCACTATACCGCCTAGCTACCCCACTGGGGATTACTTATAATATACTGGAGATTACCTAGTACTCCAAAAGAGAGAAATATTTTCTCAGCATTCTGCTTAATATGGCTTTGAGTGATTAGATCCTGATATCATACAGTAAAGAAGAATTAACCCTGAGTTTTTAAAGAAGTTATTAGGGGTGGCTTGGTGGTGCAGTGGATAAAGCACTGGCCTTGAAGTCAGGAGTACCTGGGTTCAAATCCGGTCTCAGACACTTAATAATTACCTAGCTGTGTGGCCTTGGGAAAGCCACTTAACCCCATTTGCCTTGCAAAAACAAACAAAAAAAAGAAGTTATTAAACAAGAGAATTGGACCAACAGAAATGCCATTGACACCAATTATTATACCAGGAGCCAAACTGCTATATGTAATTGCTACAACAAGGACACCAATGCAATTATATATATATATATATATATATATATATATATATATATATATATATATATATATATATGCTTTGCTTCTCTCTCTCTCTCTCTCTCTCTCTCTCTCTCTCTCTCTCTCTCTCTCTCACTTTTACTTTTGAAGTTAAGTGACTTGCCCATGTAGTTAGGTAAGTATTAGGTGTCTGAAGCCAAATTTGAACTTAAGTCTTCCTGACACTTCAGGACCATTGCTCTATTCATTGCATCACCTAGCTGCCCCTCTCTCTCTTTCCTTTTTTGACCTATTTTTTTAAACACTGTTGAACACTCTGTGTTCTTGATTATTCTATTTTCTCTGGATCTTCATGGTACCACTTTCTGATTATTCTTGCTGCTGTTCAGTCATTCAGTTGCATCCAACTCTTAATGAACCCATGAATCACAACATGACAATCTTTCTTATTTTCCATTGTTTTACATCATCTGTTCAAGTTCATGTTCATCATTTCCATCATACTATCAATCCATCTCATTCTTTGCTGTCCTCTTTTCTTTTGGACTTACATCCTTTTGGAAGATATCTTTTCCAATGAATCCCATCTTCTAATTATATGGTATTTAAGTTTTAGCTTCAGTCTTTGACCTTCCAGTGAATAGCTTTAATTGATTTATTTAAGTATTGACTGATTTGATCTCATTGATATCCAAGGGACTCTCAAAAAAGTCTTTTCAGGAATCTCAGTTTAAAATTTGTTGATTCTGTGGTACTCAGCTTCATTTATGGTCCAATTTTAATAGACATACATTGTAACTGGACAAACTATAGTTTTGACTATACAGGTCTTTTGCAAGGTGATATCTTTGCATTTTAGTGTGTTGTTCAGATTTGCATAGCTTTCCTTTTAGAGGAAGCATCTTTTAGTTACATAGCTGCAGTCACCATCTGCAGTGATCTTTGAGTCCAAGAATATAAAATCTGATACTACTTTCATCTCTTCTCCCTCTTTTTTGACAAGAAGTGATGGAGTCAGTTACTAAGATCTTAGGGACTTTTAAAAAACATTTTTGATATTTTTAAATATTAAATTTAATATAAATAATATAAATGAATTTAAAAATATTTTTAAAATATTAAATTTCTCCTTTCACCCTCATCAAAAAGCTACTTAATTCTTCAATTTCTTCTGTTAGAGTGGTATCATCTTAATATCAGAGATTGTTGATATTTATCCTGACAACCTTAATTCCAGTTTTTGATTCATCCAGTCTGACTTTTTCAATGATGTATTCTGCATATAAATTAAATAAGGTGACAATAAATAGCTTTGACATAATTTTCCAATGTTAAACCAATTCATTTTTTCATATTAAATTCTAATTGTTGCTTCTTAAACTGAATACAAGTTTCTCAGGAAATCAATCTTGTACTCTTATATTATTTGTTTAATGGTTCCTCAGTCTCATTTATTGGTTCATCATTCAGATCATGTTGCTTAACTATAGATGTTTCTCCTTTCTCAGACCCCTAATCATCTCTCTCTCTCTACAAAGTCTCTTGATAACCTAATTAGTTCCCCCAAATTTATTTATCATCTCCATGCCAATGACTTCCATATTTATATATCTAAAATCCCCCCTCCTGTGCTTCAATCCTGCATCATCAGTTGTTTATTGGACATTTCAAATTGAATATCTGAGAAATAACTCAAAACTCAACATGTCTAAAATAGAACTCACTATTTTTCTTCAACTTCCACCCATTTCACAATTTCTCTACTTCTGCTAAAGGCAACACCATAATCTTAGTATTATCTTTGACTTCCACATCTATCTCACTTTGCATATCCAATCAGTTGCCAAACCTTGATATTTCTAATTCTCTAGCATCTCATGCATTCTCTCTATTCATAAAGCTATCATCTTGGTTCAGGTCCTCACCACCTTTTCCCTAGATTATTGCATATGTTTCTCCTTGCCCCAAGTGCTTTCACACTTTAGTCCATCCTTCAAGGTATTTTCTTAAGTTCAAATCTGATCAGGTCTCACCCACTCAGACAGCTTCAGTGATATTCTATTGCTTCTCGAATCAAATATAAATACCACTTTTTAGCTTTTGAAGCCCTTTGTGGATTTGCTTCAGTTTATTTTCCCAGATTCATTGTACCTGATTACCTCCTTTGCATTCTGTAATTCAGTCAAACTTGCCTCTTCACAGTTCCTCAAACACAATGTTCTATCTCCTTTATCATGCCTTTGTACTGGTTTTCATCATGCTTGGAATGCACCCTTTTCTCATCTCTTCTTAAAAACTATTTCTTCCTTTAATACACAACTCAATACTATGTTCTATATGAAGCATTTCCTTATTCTTTCACAACATGGTGCTTTCCATCTGTCAATATCTTGTCTTTTATTTTCATTCTATTTAATCTTATATGTATTTTTTACTCAGAATATAAATTCCTTTTGAATAGAAATTGTTTCATTTATGGTAAATCAATCATCAGTGTCTTGTACAATGTGTGACACAAAGTGGCCATTTAATAAATATTTTTGATTAAAAGTTGATAGAACAGAACAGTAACAGAAAATAACTCTATTCAATGATGCTATACTAATAAATGTGAGTAGAGGCATAAAACAGTGAAATATTTTGCCAAAAAATTAGTAGATGCAATAGAGGAGATGCAAAGTTGAGTCCCTGTCAAGGAGGAACTCTTACTGGATAGTAGTCTTCTAGATTAGCAGTGTCAAACTCAAAAAGAAAAGAGAGCAATAAACTGTAGAAATTTATATATTAAGTTTCTTTCATTTTATTTTAATTAATTTTTAAAATAATTCTCAATCTTATGTTTAATGTAGTTTGGGCTCCATTCAGGAGTAATGCTAGCTGCCTGTTTGATGCCTCTGTTCTAAATGCCCTTGTTTGTACTTCCTGTCTAAATAAACCATTAGATTAATGTTGTATAACAAAATTAATAACCCATGAAAGAGATGTTTATCAGTGAAGATTTAAGATAACTGGCATATAAAAATGACCCTTTTATATGAATTATTTTGATTCTGAACTTAAAAAAACTATATAGAGTTTAAATGAGTACCAAAAATTGGATCATTATTGCAGTCTACCCTACTACTCACATTATACTTCAATGCATCCTGAGACCAGTAATAGTTCAAGCATAATCCTCACTCCCCTATCCTCCCATCTATTGGAAACATTCTGCAGGTACTCTAGGAAAATAGTTTATACTGTGAGGGTTCCTTACTTCTTTAATGCCTGCAAATCGGCTAACAAGCTACAAATATATCTATATCATCTATATCTATATCTATATCTATATCTATATCTATATCTATATCTATATCTATATCTATATCTATATCTATATCTATATCTATATCTATATCTATATCTATATCTATTCTATATCTATATCTATATCTATATCTATATCTATATCTATATCTATATCTATACCTATATCTATATCTATACCTATACCTATATCTATATCTATACCTATATCTATATCTATACCTATACCTATATCTATACCTATACCTATATCTATATCTATATATCTATATCTATATCTATATCTATATCTATATCTATATCTATATCTATATCTATATCTATATCTATATCTATATCTATATCTATATCTATATCTATATCTATATCTATATCTATATCTATATCTATATCTATATCTATCTATCTCTATCTCTATCTCTATCTCTATCTCTATCTCTATCTCTATCTATCTATCTCTATCTATCTCTATCTATCTCTATCTATCTCTATCTCTATCTCTGTCTCTGTATCTGTATATGTATCTGTATCTATATCTATATCTATATATCTAAAACTTCATTTTCAGAAAAAAATTTTCAGTATCATTTGATAGCTGATACCTGGAAGTTAGAATATGAATGCTTTGTTTGTCTATAATCAGTAGAGTCCTACAAAGCATGGAGATGCCTAAAAAGGCCTTGGGCCTGCTTCTAGGGTCTAAAGGCCAGTACTACTCACAATGGTTATGTAAAATAGATAGTACAATTATTAGAATTGTTTTATTAATTAGTATAATTTTCCTAATTATACTAAAAGAATATTTTACATATATTATAGTTAAAATAATTACGCTATATGGAAATTAAGATTCAGATTAAAGTATACACCATAATCACTTAGTTAGGAAATCTTGGAGGCAGATTTTTGACCTTAGCCTCCTTTTTCTAAATACCATACTCCTTAAAGCAGCAATATTGAAGGACAGCTGAATGATGGCAGAATCAGCAGAAAAAAGGTCATATTTGAGAGATGCTGAAAAAGTATCATTCAAAGATTGGATATATGAAATGAGATGCGGTAAGGTAATGAAGATGGCACCTAGGTTTTAGGTCTGAGGAACTGGAAGCATGATGCTGCCCTCTATAGCAATAGAAAGGCAGGAGATGGGAAGGGTTTAGGGGAAAAAACAGTGAGTTCAGTTTTGGACATGTTGGGTTTAAGACACTATAGGACATCCAGTTTAAAATAATTGAAAGGCAGAGATCTGAAGTATGGAAGAATAAATAGATTTGGGAATTATGAACATATACATGATAATATTTTTATTAATTCATGGGTGCTGATGAGATCAACCAAGTGAAGTTGTAGAGAAAAGTGAGAAGAAGACCCAAGATGAGACAGGGCTTAGAATTTTATCAAGTTGAACAATCCCATTTTCCATTTTTTTTGTCAACAGGTCATTCCTTCCATATCCTTGCTCCATATGGACTTTGTTTAGAAACACAGGCATTACCCTCTAATTTTTCTCGGTCAGAAGGAGCTCCACTTCTGTAGGAAAAAATTACACCTAGGGTTTTTTCATAATGATCCCATGAAGAAGACAATGTAAGCATTTATTAACCTAATTTTATACATGAGAAAATTAATTCTCCTATAATTTAAATAACTTGCTCAAAGTCACTCAGCTAGTAAATATGAGATCTAAGTATTAAACTCTTACCTCTTGATTTTTCAGGGTCAGTTTCTTTCCATTAATATAGCATCTCTTTTACCTTTTTCAGCTAGACCTATTAATTAATCTTCAAAAATAGTAAGTCATTTTCTTATATTGAAGACTATAACTTTATATAGTCTTTCAGAGAACATTTCTGTGATACTGTGAAAATTAATTGTGAAGTAAACATATATATCCTTGGCAAATATCATAAACTTTCAGTAGAAAAAGTATGGGCTAATGAAGAACCCTGTATTTGAAGCTAAATGACCTAGGGCTGACTCTTAACACCAGTTAACTTGGGTAAATATTTATATTCTTATTCTCATTTGAAAATATAATTATATTGGAGTAATTATACTATCATGTCATATGATTGTTGTTAAAACAAAAACAGGGTTTTGTATCTATAGAAATTTGGATACACTGTTAAATTATACAACTTAATTTTATAATTAAACAATGGAAACAAAATCACATTAAAATTTGATTTTTAAGATTAACAACCAAGTCATACCTCTCCCAATAAATATTATGAAATAATTTTACTGTATCAATTTAAGAATAGTTAATTATTTCATAGTACTTTGTTTGACTTAGCACTTTTCATATATTATCTTATATTATGGGTACAATAGCCCTGTGAGCTAGATGCTATATCAGCCTTTTAATAGATGAGAAAATTGGTTCTGAGAAAGGTTAAATGACTTGGTCAGTCATACAACTAGTAAATGCCTGAAGTATAATTTAAATAGATTTTTTTTCTTATTCTTCTGATCTGTGCTTTATCCACTAAACCACTTAATTGAAGGTAGTGAAGTAATATGAAAACTAACCACTGATATCAAATGGATTTGAGCATTATATTTGAGCATGGGTTCAATATTAGCCAATGAAACTGAGAAACATGAACCCTAGAGAGATTAAATGCGTCACTTAGCTTTATATGGAGAGTAAAAATAAAAGTTAATCCTAAAATAGTAAAATTAGATGAGCTCTAAAATTTCTTCTCTATGCTTTATGATCTTAAAAATCCAGGTCATTCCCCTGAATGAACCAGCCTTTTCCGTATTCAGGTACATCTTGCATGTGTTGAGGTTGAAAGGAAGTTTAGTAAAGGAAATGAACTCAGTAAGAGGAAAACTTTTGTCTGGTACCATGTTTTTTAAAGCTATGTTGCTCTACAGACAGATCTGTGACTTCCTCTGATAGATTCACATGTGAAGGTCCCTTGCCTTGTTTGGAGACAATGCTTTCGTCTCTTTAGCAGGCATCATCAGGAACAAATTATTTGTCATGTTCCACCAAGAGCCAATAAAACAGATTACCAAAAATCCAAATTTAGGAAGGTTCTCAGGTGTAGGAACTTTTATTATTTGGATCTTTTCCTGAGCATGTTTACCTTTTGGAACCTGAGAATCTGATGCTACTCAAGTGTTTCTATATAATTAAGAGAAGAATGAATTGGATAGAGGTAAAGAATTTGGAATGTCACAAACCTCTGAGGAATAAGTAATATATTGGAGACATAATCAGCCTCCAAAAATATCTCAAAGTCTATAACACTAATCCATCATTTTATCAGTGACTATCTTTCCAGTGTTAAAAATTATAACATACATACACACACACACACACACACACACACACACACACACACACACACACACACACTTATCTTCATCCTGTACAACTCTAATTCATATCCTTTGGTAAATTTTCCAAAGGAAGCTCACTCTTCCTTCACTATTTAAAAAGAGGCTTTCTCGAATGAATTAGGTAAAATCTGGAAGTGCCTTCCATATCTTTATAATGCCAAGTCATTAGTCCCCCTTTATCACTCTGTATTTTCTTTCCCAAAATGAAAAATACAGATCATTTATCCCATCAAAGACAAAAAGCTATCTGTTTTACTCCTGAAGTGATGAGCTCCAATGCAAATTCTTAAATTTTACCTTCCCAGTGTTCTTAAAGTGTTCTTCCCTTGTTCTTAAAATGGTTCATTGTCAATGTTATTACTATAGAGGCAGTGTGCATCCTTTTCCCAGAAAATGATATGTTCATTTAAGCACTCAGGGACAAACCTATTTAATAAATTGGAAAACTGTCTGCATATCCTTCTAAACAATGGTATTCTTATATATATAACAAAGTATTTTTTCTCTAATATCAGAGTTATGACAGAGCCCCAGGCTTATTTTCCCAGAGGTATTTCCCTACTGATGTTTATAATATTATGAATGTATCCTGGAATGAACCCATGCATTTCCTGCTTAATTCATTGTTAGAAGAGCAAAGTGAGGAAACTATAGATGGAAATGACATCACAATCATTGTGCAAAACTTTTCTCCCCAATTCTGTTCCCTTCTCCTATATCAAAAAAGACTACCCATTGATTCTGCTTTTCTTCTAGTTTCTTATGATATTCTTTGTGCCCCAATATTTTCCCTTGATTTCTGTGTAAGCTGGTAAACATTTATGACATCCCCTTAAAAAATAAAATAATAAAGAATGATTAGTTCACTCACAGGACCAATTAATTGTACCTGGAAATGATTGTTTGAGGTATGTGGGATAAATAAGATGCCAAAAAAAAGATGATCAGAACTCTGGTCTCTTATGGGTTATTTTTTCAGGTTCTTTCAAAAGTCTCAGTGGCATGGAATTAAACTGCTTGCTTATTTATATTGGTGAAAGATGAAAGTAATTAGTGCCTTCTAGGACTGTCTGCAGGAATTGCATACTAATGAGGCTCTCTAAAAATTTATGGGACATGAAAGTGTAGATAGGGAAGAACTCAACTATCCCTCTTTCTGTCAGTTACTGAACTGTCAGTCAGAATCAGGAGTTTCAATAATTCCATAACAACTAGTTAAAAAGACCTGATACTGATTGATAGTTAAGTCAGTCAGCAAACAGTGATAGAGAATGAAAAACTAACCTAAAAGGGAATAGGTAAAGTTTTTCTTATCTTTACTTTCTATGGGCTTCCCCCCACCCCCCCAATGCCAAGCTCTATCCTAGACAATAGAAGAATAATGACTCAGGCAGGTGGTCATTGATAGGATCATAGCATGAATTTTGTTTTCTTCTGTAACAAATAGAAGAGAAGTAGTAAGCTTAGACTGCAGTGTAGGGCCCTCAGGGGGGGCAGGGGGCTTTTAGCTAGGGTCCTTTGAACCTAAATGGTTAATTGTCATAATTTATTCAATGCAATTACGACTAATTGCCAAGGATTTTATGACATAAATGCAGGAAATTTTTTCCCTAAAGAGAAAGCAATTCATTATCTTGCCTAGGATATATCACCACTACTACTCCTACAGCTGCTGCTGCTACTGCTACTTTGACTAGCATCACACACACACACACACACACACACACACACACACACACACAAACACACACACATATGTGTATATATATATATATATATATATATATATATATATATATATATATATATATATAATATATATGGAGATTGGGAAGGGTTTCTTTAGGAAGATGGGATTTTAGCTTGATCTTTAATGAAACCAGGGAAGCTAGATTTGGAGATGAGGAAAGAAAGAATTCCAGGAATGGGAGTCAGAAAGTGAAAATTCCTGCTACTAAGAGATGGAATGTGTTAGCAAAATAACAAGTGTCAGTGATTTGAAGCATATAAGGGAGTCTAAGTTGTAAGAAGACTGAAAAGGTAAAAAGTGGTCAGTTAATGAAGAGCTTTAAACACGAAAGAGGATTTTATAGTTTATTCTGGAAATGTTAGGGAAACACTGAAGTTTATTATTTAATAGGTGGGTCACATGATCAGACTTTAAATTTAGGAAGATTAACTTGATAGTTGAATGGAGGATGAATTGGAGTGGAGAAAGACTTGAGGCAGGAAATATTATTATCTGTGATCTTGAGGCTCTTCAAGATCCATCCTGGACTTTCTCCTTGAAATCTTCAGTTTATTAAAAACTCTCCTAAAATGTCTTATTCAAAACTAGACAATGGTCTGGAAAAAAAGCTATGATATTTGATAGATCTAGTGAATCAGTTATTAATACATATGCTTATGTTAATAATGTATTCATATCTCTTCATCTTGTTAACAAGATCATTGATTATGAAATCGACTTTCTAAAAGTAGGTGATTTTCCCTTTGTAATGATTTCATGTTTTTCATTTTGATTTTTCTTATCAGTCTTCAAAGCCTCTTAAGTTTTTCCATTGTTTTTATCTTCTTAGCTTAAATTTTATGCTCAATTCAATTTCAAATCATGCTCCAGAACTATTTCTCATTCACTATATCAACAAATCTTTCCTGTATTTCCATTCCATTATCTTTCCCTCTTCTTCCTCAAGTGGGTAATTCATGTATCAATAGTAAATAATGGCTTAATATAAGATCATAAAATAAAAAAGATGGATGTTTAGCTATTTTCTCTGATCTGCTTGTTCCCTAAAACCTCTCCAGAATAAGAATTATTAATAAGCTGATTCCATAGTCCAACCCACCAAGAATGCTTTTGGGGTAATAATCTGATTAACTAACATCAGAGAAGATCAATTACTAAACCCAAAAATACTCATTCAGGACTCCCTCTACCCCACAATAACAAGGCTCTAAAGAGGCAGAAGAAGAGAGTCAAAGTTTAGACTTTAAGATCTATTCAATAGTCTCTTTTCACTGAAGTCTTTTCCAGCTATTCTTCTCCCTTGCCCTTTCTCTACTACCTTGAATCAATAACTAACATGACTCAATTGATCCCATTTCCTTTATGGCAGAATTTGAAGCATTGAAAAGCAAAAAACATGCTCTTCTTGGAGTGATAGTATCCCTGTTGTTCTATGGTAGTTATCATTCAAAGAACTAGGAAAGGGAATGAACTGGAATAGTGCATCAGCATGTGCATGGTTTGACCAGAACTGATGGGAAAAAATGAATTCCTTAGTGTGGAAGGAAGTTTATGTTCACTTGTGTAACCACTCTGAGGAAAAGTCAGAAGGTAAGTAATAGGGGAGTATGCAACAAAGAGAAAAAAAAGAGCAAAATAATAAAGATCTCAGGAAGAAGAAAAAAATTAGTTAAAAATCTTAAGCAAGGCAGATAAAGTGCAAGGCAGAGAAAATAATTGATAGCAGAAGGCAATGTAGTATCAAGATCATCTAAATGTATATAAGCATCTCTGAATATCTATTTCAATACAAAGGAAAATAAATCAATATCTGATGTGACAGATGAGTCTTAGATTCCTAAAAGAGCATGGGACCATAGCAGTATGGTCCCCCAAAATACTAAAGAACAATAAGGATTGTAAAATCAGACTTTGTGACTTGCAAAGAGGAAAAAATCAGCAGAATAAAAAACTTGAATCCATCATTGCAAAGCTAATAAAAGAGAGAAAAAAACTGATTGGAAATGCAAATTTGAGGAGAATCTGCAAGAAAAGAATCAAAAATAAATAATGTCAAAGGACATATGAATTCAATATAGGCAAAACTTATTGATCTCAAATACAGGGTTGGAAAATTAATTTAAGTATAGGTCTCCCAGAAGAAGCAAAAATAAAAAAAAGCCTTTGAGTAACATAATGTGAGAAAATACATAAGTAAAATATTTAGAACTTCTTAATACAGAGAGCAAAGATACATTTGAAAGATGTTCTCCAGAAAAAAAGCCTAATAAATATTCTGCAAATTCCAAGACTCATAGGGATTAAAATGAACTATCCTAACCTACCCACAAATGCTCATAATGCTGTAGTATGAATCTGCAAACTCATTATTCCCTAGTATACAACCTTATTTCTCTTCCAATCTCTGGGCTTTTTTTTTTAATTCTTTCTGTTGCATATTCCTGGCCAGACCCTATCATTAGTGTCTACAGACCTCTCTCTGTCTCCTAATGTGAACCAAGGCTGGAAAAAACAATCCTGTGATTTTTTTAAACTTGGATTTTCCCATCAGGATTCAGTCTGGTGCATTTACTAATCCTCTTTGGATGATTTTTATTTATAGGGAGAACTTGCTTCAAGTCTTCCTGTGCATCTGTGACATTTTGGTGCTATTGAAAACACCATCGGGGCGGCTAGATGGTGCAGTGGATAAAGCACCGGCCCTGGAGTCAGGAGTACCTGGGTTCAAATCCGGTCTCAAACACTTAATAATTACCTAGCTGTGTGGCCTTGGGCAAACCACTTAGTCCCATTTGCCTTGCAAAAAAAAAAGAAACTAAAAAAAAAAGGAAAATACCATCTAGAAGGGCAGGAGGGCATGTGACCAGAAAGAAGATTTCGTGGTAAATAAGGAAAAAAATAATGGGAAGGACAGAAAGTAGTATTGCACAATCAGGAATACAGAAAAGTTCCTACTATGGGGCAAAGTTCCTATCCTCTTTATTTCTTCCAGGAATTGATATGTGTAATAGAGATATAATAGAAAGGAGGGGGGGGACGAAGTCTCCAACACAATAAAACTGGAAACAGCTAACTTTCTATGAGGAACTAGAACCTCAATAAATAGAATAGAGCAGAATTAATGAAGAGAAAAAGGAAGGATAATCTTTTTTTTAGAAAAAGGTGTAGAAAATGAAGTAAAGAACCCAGCAAAAATTTAAAAGGACATGAATATTAAGAAAGAGAGGGTTTTTATTTGACTCATTAACTGAGAGACAAAAGGATAGAAGCATCAGATAATCAGATAATATAAGGAAAAATATGAATAAACTAAAAAATTTCAAAACTAGGCGAAAAGATAATGTGGTAATAGAAGGTCTTGAAGGGAATAGTAGATTAAGCAAAAATAACTGAATAAACAATGTACAGTCTTTATAAGGGAAGAAGATCCAAAAATTTCTAATTCAGAAAAAATAGACACAAATGGAGGAATATATAAAACAAATTCTCAAAAATTTAAATGTAATTGAATTGAATGATCTAATAAAATTTAAAGGCATGTTAGATTGGCTAAGAAACAAAATCCTGCAATGTGTTCCTTATGAGAAATATAGCTAGACAGCAAACATATATAAAGGATAAAAATGAGGAACTGGAATAAATTAAGTGAATCTACAAAAATTTATTGCATTTATGCTCTTTGAATAAACAAAAATAAAAAAATCATATTCTATAAGGAAATTTCATTATCCTGAAAGGAACCATAGTTAACAAACAAAATATAAATTGATAGGCTCCAAATACCTCAGCATCTAAATTCATAAAGAAAAAATAACCAAATTACAAAAAAAGAATAATGAAATAATAGCAGGATACTTTAATATCTCTTTCAGTCTTTGACAAGCTAACAGAAAGATAATATGTAAATTTTAGAACTGAGCAAATTGCAGGTGAAACTAGAGCTAAGATTTTTTTTTGGTGCCTTTTAAATGATACTGCTAAAGAGCATAAATGTTCTTAGTACCAAATAGACCTTTTATTAAAAATTTACCATGTAATAGGATATAGGCATATTTCAAAAAATATAAAAAGGTAGAAATAGTAAATTCATGCTTTACAGATCATATTGCAACATAAATGGCAAGTAGTTGAGAGAGCTCAAAGAATCAAATTGAAGCTTAACAATGAAATCTTAAATAATGAGTGGACCAAAGAAAAAGCAGAGACAATTAAAAATTGTATTAAAGGTAACGATAATGATAAAATTACATATCAACATTTCTGGGATGTAGCTAAATCTGTCTTAAAAGGTGAAAAATATATCCCTAACAATTAGACATTAGCAAAACAGAAACGATAAGGATTAGTGAGCTGAACACATATTTAAAAAAAAATTAAAAGCCAACAAAAAAAATCTAAAGCGCTCTGAAATTCTATGATTTCCTGTGGTCTAGGTTCTCTTCTTGACTTCCTTTTGTTATCTATATAACCTTGGAGTAAGGCACACAACCTTTTAAAGTTTTATTTTTGTAATCTGAAAAATGAATTTGTACTTGTTGACTTCTACAGTTTCATCTAGCTGCCAATCTATGATCACATAATTGTGGATTCATTCATTTAATATTTTTGAGTTGCTTCCTTATCTGTTCAATGTGGATCATAATGCTGCATTATCTTCTAAATGGTGCTGAAATGAAGTGTTAGACATAAAGATCTAGAGAAAAATAAGCTGTCATTCTATTTTGTTTTTCTAGTTTTTTGTATTCCATCCTAATGGCACCTCTGTATACAAAGTAGACAGTAAAGGTTGACTGACCATGATCAACACATAACACTCATATAGTTGGCAATAATGTCTTTCTGGGGGTGGCTAGGTGGCACAGTGAATATTGCACTGGTCCTGGAGTCAGGAGTACCTGGGTTCAAATCCAGTGTCAGGCACTTAGTAATTACCTAGCTGTGTGGCCTTGGGCAAGCCACTTAACCCATTTGCCTTGCACCCCCCCCCATAATGATTTTCTGAAGAGGGCAATTTTGTAGCAAAAAATGACCTGAGTGGATTGTTTCTCACTGCTCCCCAAGAGGAAACTGGAAGATTTTTCAGTGACTACCATTAATGTAAACAATGTTGGGGGTGAGAGAGGGGAATGTGGGAGTAGACAGGAAAGATATGAAAGGCTTTCTTAAATCATTGGCTCATCCTGGTGATAAGTATGCACTTGCTGAAGAAGCATGCTTTTTTTTATTTTTAATGAGTAACTCAACAGTTAGTGTCTTTCACCTGACCCTCACAGACTTAAAAATGGACAAAATCATCAATATTCTCTCAGTTTCTTATGGGAAAACTATAAGGAGACAGGAAATAGGAAGCAGTTCTCAGTAGATGATTCTTTATAAGAATGCTCTAAGATAAGGGATTCTTAACCTGAGTCTATGAACTTGTTTTTAATTTTTTTTTAATAATTTCTTTCAATATAAATGTTTTTTATAACCCATGAATTTTATTATTTAAAGATATTATCCTGAGAAGGAATCCATAGGCTTTACCAGGCTGCCAGAGGGGATTCATGTCATAACAGAGTCTGCTCATTTTTAATGAATAAGTGAAAAGTACAAAAGCTTAAAGAAATACTCTTTGGCTTGTTGAATTACTTAAATTAGAGGCAGCTCTGTATGGTGAATCAGAGCTATGATGGGAGTGATGAATCATAGACTCACAAAATTTGAGAGTTGAAAGGAAAATTAGTGGCCATCCTGTCCAACTTAAATAGAAAAAGAATTTCCACTATATTATACTTGACAAGTGGTTTATAGTTTTTGGAAAACCCTTCTATAACATATGATTCTGGGGAGTTGTCTACTCAGATAACTAGGTCACCAGGTAATTTCGGGAGCTATTAATTTTAGAGAAGTTTACGTATTGATGATAAAATCATTACTTTGCAATTAATATACAATTGGTTCCAAGGGAACTGAAGGCAATTGAAATAGGCTTTGTGTACTGCTTAGAGCCTATTCAGATATCAAAGATGCCAAGGTCATTCACTGCATTCTGGGTCGCTGTCAGTCATCCTGATTTTTGTCTTGTCATTGGTTTATGATTCTGGAACAGAGAGTGTTGATGATACTTCTGCTGCTCTCCTTCAATTAAATGATGAGTCAATCAAGATACCACCCTATGATGTCATTGGTCCTCAAGAATGAAGGATAAATAGCAACAACAACAAATTAAATCACATTTCCAGTCCAAAATTCTCTTCAAATAATGTATAATATATATTATTTTAAAATTTAAAATATAAATAAAATAAAATAATTATAATTCTTTCCCCAGATATAAAAGTGTTTTAGAAAAGGTATTATTGACATGTTGATGATGAGATGTGTACTGTGTAATTTGTAGGAAAGAAATAGATGCAACAAAAGGAAAAATAACCTCAAGCCCAGGAACTATCTTCTTTACTTGTCTTATTTTATAAATGCACTGTTTCAAATGTAGAAGTAATGCGGTATATTGATGTAACCTATAAAGAAGTCCTAGTCTGGGCAGAAAAGATGATGAGAACCTTGGGAGACATTAGGAGAGTAGAATTTAAAGAGAGAATAAAGAAGATCCCAACCCAAGATCTGTTTGACATAGAAACAGCTACAAAGAGCATCTGAGACTGTGATCGCAACCTATATTGATCAATGACAAGTCTGTTTATACACATGTAAACATGGAATAATGGAGAAAATATTGGCTGGAAATCAGGAAATATATGTATGAAATCTGTCTCAGTTTATTGCTATTTTCTTACTATGGATTAGTTTTTCCAGTGCTCTGAAATACATTTTTGTAATCTCTAGATGAGATCTCTAAAAATTATCAGTAGAATTTTAATGTTCTTCCAACTCTAACAGTTTATGAATCTGTCTAAGAATATGGAATCTTAGGATCCATAGAAATAATAATAAATGCAATGGAATGTGTCTTAAGTACTCTTTGGAGATGAGAAGTTTAGGGAAATTTTCAAAAGGAGAATAATAATGTGACTTATTTTACCTAAATTAAAAAAGTAATTATAAATTGTATTGTAAATAAAAGTTTGATTTTCAGGTTTCCCTGAAAGCATAAAGATTAAAGGCCTACCCAACAGAAAATAAATCAGTACTATTAGTAAACAACTTTTTCCATGCATAGAATTTAATCAAATATATTTACATAGATTATATATACATACTGCTATATATTGATATGTAATTTAAATAATATATATTTATATATAGATATAAATCAAATGTATTTTCTGAATTTTTTATATATTTTTATGAGGCATTAAATGTTTAAATATCTAATATATTGTTTGATTCTCAGAACATACATATGAGGTAGATGCTCATTTATTATTCCTCATTTATGAATGAAAAAACTGAGTCTCAAAGAAGTCAAGTGATTTAGGAAGGTTCATATTAAAAGTGGGATTTGAACTGTATCCTTTAGGATTCCATCTATTATTCCAGGCTACCTTTGATAAATCTTGATATCTTCATTTTCTAATAAACATTAATTGGGATAAGATCAGTAAAATTTAATTCTTGAAACCCTCCTATCTGAAGATCATCAATCAATGCAGAAGCCATTGACCATTTACCTCAGGTTGATGTTAATCAGTCCCTAGCTGAATGGAATATTCTCTATTCTTTCTTTAAATTCTGCTCTCCTTATGTCTTCCAAGGTTCTCATCATCTCTCTTGCACAAACAAAGGTTTCTTCATTGGTTAAGTCAATATAATATACTACTTGTACATTTATTCACTCACCAATACAAGTCAAGAAAATGAGCTCCTTGAGTCTGGAACTTCTTTGTTCTTTTGTTGTATCTTCAGCAGCTAGCACAATGCCAGCTAGGTAGCTAGGTGGTGCAGTGGATAGAACACTGTCTTCCTTTTACCTAAACATAATAAAACTTCCTGAATGCACCCTTGTGTCAAACATTGGCATCTAATAGACTACATGATTGTAAGGAGAAAAGACAGACAGGATGTGAGAGTGACAAAGGCAATGTGTGGTGCAGAGTGCTGAACTGATCACAGACTTATCCTCTCCAAGCTAAATATTCATATTCAATCAAAGTAAGGTAAAATGACCACTAGAAGAATTAATGTCGAGAGATAAGAATGCTTTTCAGAGTGGGAACAGTTTGTTGCTAACTTGGAGGGGAAAACTAAGCCAACATACAGTTGGCAACAATGGAGCAGAAGAGGAGTGGAGAGTTTTCAGTGATTTAATATACAGCACTGCTTTTGCTCCTCTGAGTCAGACCACTCACAAACATCAAGACTAGTTTGGTGAAAATGATGGGGAAATACAGCTGCTAAAGCTGCTAAATGAAAATTGAGAACTCCACAGGATTTACCAGCAGGATAGTTCATCCCTCTCTAAGAAAGCAGCATTTAATTCCATCAAAAGTAAAGTAAAGGTGAAGCTTAGAGAGTGGCAAAGCCCTTGACTCAGTAAGAAGGCAGATGAAATTCAGTTGTATGCAGAGAGTAACACACCAAAGTACTTTTATGATGTTGTGAATGCTTTTTATGGGCTGTGGTATACCTGTGTTATATCTCAACTACCCAGTGATGATTAATGATAGGGACATGATCCTAGAGAGATGGACTGAACACTTTCATTATATTCTTAACGTACCATCATCAATCAATGCAGAAGCCATTGACCATTTACCTCAGGTTGATGTTAATCAGTCCCTAGCTGAATTTCCAACTGAAGAAGTTTTGAATGCCATTAGACTCTTTTCAAGTGCAAAAAAACCTGGTGTTGATTCTATTACAGCTGAGATCTTCAAGGTGGTGGGTCCATTGCTCATCCAAAAACTGACTGAAATTTCCCAGGTTATATAGCATGAAGAAGTTATCCCCCAAGAATTCAAGGTCACCTCCATTGTCCATCTCTATAAAGGTAAAGGGAATAGGTTGTTCTGTGACAATCACAGGTGTATTTCTCTTTTTGTCATTGTTGGTAAGATTCTTGCTAGGGTCCTTCTCAATAAGCTGATTCTTTACCTTGAAGACAGTCACTTTCCTGAGAGTGGTTTCAGAAAGGGTTGAGGAGCAGTCAATATGGTATTTGCTATTCAACAACTCCAGGAAAAATGACAGGAACAGAAGTCTGTATAGAACATTTGTAGGTCTGACCAAGGCCCTTGATACTGTCAGTCATGAAAGTTTATAGAAAATTATGTAAAATTTGGTTGCTTGGAGGAGTTCATTATTATTGCATTTAAATTTCATGAAAGCATGCTTGCCTGGTTCTGAAGAGTGGATGATATTCTCAAGAGTTCCAAGTCACCAATGGAGTGAAACAGAGATGTGTCCTTGCTCCCATGCTTTTTTAGCATGATGTTTTCAGTCATATTATCAAATGTCTTCATTGAGAATGAACATGGCCTCAAGGTCAGCTACCACATTGCTGGAAAATGCACTCAATGTAGCCCCTGAGCTGAGATACAACAAAGTATGGTTCAATTCTCTGCTGCTTGTGCTAATTTTGGTTTACCAACTAGCCCCAAGAAAACACAGGTGCTCCATCAGCCAGTACCACAGCATCCATGTGTGGAACCATCAATTACAGCAAATGGAGAAGTTTTGAGCACTGTGGACAAATTCAGTGTCCTTTTTGAGGAGGTACACATTGACAATGAGGTTGACATACTAATTGCCAGAGCTAGGATTTAGGAGTCTTGGAAAGAGTCTTTCCTGAAATTGAAGGTCTATAAAATCATTGTGCTGATCTCATTGCCGTATCCCTGTGAAACATGGACAATCTACCAGCGCCATGTTAGGAAACTGAATCACTTCCATTTAATTTATCTTAGGAAGATTCTGAAGATCATCTGGCAGGAGATACCTGACACTGAGGTCCTTTCTTGAGCTAAATTGCCTAGCATTCCAACATTACTACAGAGTACAACCATGATGGGCTGACCATGTTGTTAGAATGTCAGACTTACACTGGCCAAAAAAAACATTTAATGGAGAACTCACACAGGGCAAGCACCCACAAGAGGGTTAGAAGAAGACCCTGAAGGTCTCTCTTAAAAATTTTAGAATTGATAGTACAGTATGGGAGATTCTGGCACAGGACTGCCCAGCATGGTGTGCCCTCATCAGAGAGGCTGTTGTAATCTATAAGGAAGGCATAACTGAAGCAGCTCAAAGGAAACTTGATATATGTAAGTTTAGAGTGCTCACATGGGATATTTATGCCTGACCTGTGGTAGAACATTGTTTGATTGTATTGGTCTGATCAGTAGTCAGACACACTATAATTTGTCTCAAACATGGTGATGTCATTTTGATCTTTTTCAATAAAGAAGGATAAGAACCAACCAAACAACCATATACACAATGTGTTTATATGGATGTGTATAGCTATGTGAATTTATTTTTATAGATAGGTATATATATATATATATATATATATGTATATGTATATGTACATACATATATATATGTATGTGTGTGTGTGTGTGTGTGTGTGTGTGTGTGTGTGTGTGTGTGTATTTATGTATAAATCAGTGCTTATCTATAGCCATCCTGGGGGAGAGTGTGGTAGGGGAAAAAATAAACAGTGCACAACAGAGAACAGAAGAAAACCTGCAAGGAAGCTATGAAAAGATGACAATTTTGAAAATAATATGTAATATTTATTATATAGGCTTTCTTGAAATGGAAATTTATTACTTTATATTATAAATCTTCTCTTATGTTTTGTTATGCAAATGATAATGGCTTTTAAAAAATTTTGTATTAACATTTAAGATAATACATAAAAATTAAAAAAAAGACTAAACTAAAATCTCACCTTCTTAGGGAAATCTTTGTTGATTCCCCTGCAGATGCTAGAAGCTTCCTCTCTCAAATTGCCTTCCATGCATATATTTAATTATTTTTATGTTTTTCCTTAACATGTGAGCTGCTATCTCTATATCTTATCTCCTGATTTTGTAGAAAGGGGCCAAAAATTTCAACAATTACTACTGTTATATGTGTGTGTAAATTGAATCTGAATATCAATATATTTTTATTTTTCTAATCATAGAAACATAATAGACTTAGAATCGCAAAGGATTGGGGCTTCTAGGTGTTGCAGTGAATTGAGCACTGGCCCAGGAATCAAGAGGACTTGAGTTCAAATTCAGTTTCAGACATTTGATACCTCCTAAATGGGTGACTTTGGGCAAGTCAATTAACCTGATTGCCCCACAAATACAAACAAACCAAAGAATTGGAAAGGATCAGCAGTAATTAGAAAAAAAAAACTGGGATTCAATCATAACTTGTCTTTCTCCAAAGAATCATGAAGTATCCATTTTTAGACTGCTTAAAAATTTTATTAGTTCCTCACTTAAATAAGTGAGAATTATTTCCTCACTTAAATAAGGTGAACTTCACATATTTTCTATCAGATATAACTTGGAGTGGATTGCATCTCTAAATATACTTAGCATTAATCTTTTTTCCCCTAAAATTCTTTAAGTTCATGGTCTTTGATGTTGAACACTAATTGGTGTGATATTAGTATCCTCTTTTCAGGAGTTCCATTTCTTAGAATTTAAAGAAAATATCGCCAGTGATACCTCTGATGTGTGTCTGGACATTGAGTTATGAGAGTCAGGTTGAGTAGAAACATACACATGCAAGGCTGTGATACAAGATCTACTGATTTATTTTTGGAAACTCAGACTTTTTATAATAAAAACTTATCTCAGGAATGACCTATTAAAGGAGACCAATTTCACAATTTCCTGGGTAAATTTACAATATTTATTATTAAAAATTTGCATACTTCTTTATCAGAAAAGCCTTCTACAACAACCTCTGGAGCCACAGATTATCCCAGGTCAGGGTTCCCTGGAGATCCAACAAATCCATTTAATGAACAAGAATGCATACATATCTCTGATGGAAAAGGTCACCAAGGATATATGTAAATCATTCCCAGGAGCTGGCCCTCAACAAGAAAGCACATACCATTCACAATGATCACATTAAAGGTCTCCCATAGAGTAACAGATGAAACTTGAATAATTGTTTTAAAAATGTAGACAAAATCTAAATGCTCAGTGTTGTATACAAAATATAAATAAATATAGTCCTTAGTTTTTAGAACATCTAGCAAACTGTTACAAGTGAGAGGAGCATCTCTTAGCTTGAACTGTCTTTAGTGGTTCACAGAAAAAATAACTGTCTGCCCTTTTAGAGTCTGACTTCCAGATGGTAACAAAGTAGGTTTAGTGAAACATTAATTTGCCCACATCCTACTAACTGAAAATCCTGGGAATCCTTAGAAAGTGGTAGTTATCATAGGATGATCAGTTTGCTCAGCATGAATAATAAAAAATCCCCTGAGAACATCCTTGAAAAAAATTACTATTATCTTATAGCTGGGGGAGTGTTGAGAAAAACCTTTTTTGCAGAAAGCATCTATTAACCTTTTTGCCATTTATAAGTTATACTTCAAAGAAAACTATTAATTCTTACCATAAAAACTAAAGGATTACAGTAAAATTCACTTAATGCAACATTTCTTCTGCTTAGAAAAGAATCTTTGAATATGAGAACAGTACTTGCAATTTAGAAAACTGCAAATAGTAACAAGAAAGGAAAACATTAGGGATAGTACTTTGAGAGGAAGAAGGAGAGAAAAATAGAGGAATGTTTAGGTGAAGTAAAAACAAAACATCAGTATTAAAGATATTGCAGAAAAGATAGAAGGAAGTTCAAAAATGAAGTATTAAAGAAGCAGAATAATTTTGAAAGTAGTGTTTGGACTTTTTGCATGTTTTCTGCTGTGTAAAAGGAGGTACCCACTGTTTTGGTGTTTATGTTCAAAAGGAAAAAAATCAAAAGAAAAAATAGCAAAGACTTGACTTATTTGACATTTGGAGAGGTGCAGAAGTAAAACCAATACCAATTTGGAAATGTAAAATTATAGAAGAGAATGACAGTGATTATGAGCAGTGAGATGTCATGAAATAGAAAGATACAGTAAAGAGTAAATTAAATTTAAAAGAAACAGTGAAAAACCCAATTTAAGAATGAAACTTGAAAATGACAAAAATAGATAAAAGATTTGAAAGATCTACAAAAGTTTTTATAGCTAACTTTTTGTCATTAAAGAATATTTGAGCATCACATATTTTTTTAGGATTTTGCAAGGCAAATGGAGTTAAGTGGCTTGCCCAAGGCCACACAGCTAGGTAATTATTAAGTGTCTGAGGCCAGATTTGAACTCAGGTACTCCTGATTCCAGGGCCGGTGCTCTATCCACTGCACCACCTAGCCTCTCCTGGACATCACATTTTAATATCATAGTCCCAGAAATGTGACAGAAGACATAGAAATGCCACTCAAATGAGTAAAGGAGGGAAATGTTGTTGGCTTAAAACCAATTATGCACACAGGAGATATGTACTCAAATCAATAAAATTATGGAAGTGTTGAGAAAGCATTCTACAAGAGGCTAAGATTCTAGATCTAAGGGAAAAGGCTTCATTTTTTATTAACAAAAAAAAGAGATGACCAAGAAATCATCATTTCCTATCAACTATATTCTTACTTTTCCATTTACAAGTTTTTTTTAAAATTAGAATAATATGCTTTGATATTGAATGCATCCTTTGATTGGTATTGATTAAGAACAAAAATGCTTTCATAAACAACATTCCATAGTAAAGAAAATATGTTTAAAATTTTGTTTTAATTTTAATTTACAATCACACTATTGTTTAAAATGTGTAGAGAACACAATATTCTATTGTCATTATTTTCCTTGACAATAAAACACTTTTTATTTAGAGCAAAATACTGTCCCCTAAAGACTTTCTTTGAACAAGATGTCTCCCTCCCATGCCTCTAGATGACTGGTAGATAGACTTCTGGACCTGGAGTTAGAATTCATCTTCATGGGTTCAAATCTGGTTTCAGAAACTTACTAGCTTTGTGATCCTGAACAAGTCACTTAACCATATTTGTGCCAGTTTTCTCATAAAATTAACTACAAAAAGAAATGCCACTCTTATTTTTTGCCAAGAGAATCTCAGGTGGGGTCAAAAAAAGAGAGGACAAAATTGAAAAGTGACTCAAAAACTTGTAGGCTAAAACTTGTGATTTCAAAAATCCATTCTGTTGCTTCTATTTTATGAATGAGTTTAGACCATTAGCATTCATTTATATGTTTCTTAATTTGTATTTCTTACCATCAAATTGTGCTATAAGATTTTTTAAATCTTTAAATCACCACCATGTCCCTGTGGTTTGCTTACTTTCCTTAATCTGATCCCAATCTTTTCCCACAGAAATTTCCCCATCCCATTTTTCAAAGCTTAGCTCCCTTGATTCTTCCTCTTCCTTTTTCTTCCTCTCCCCTTTTTTCTTTCCTTTTCCCCCTCTTCCCTGTCCTCTCTATCCTCACCCTGTCCTTCCTTTCCTCATCTCTCCTTTCTCTTATTTTTCCTGTCATTTCCTTTCCCTATTCATTCTCCAATCTCCTTACCTGCCATACTTTCTCTTTTTTTTCCCCTTCCCTTTCTCTTTTATTTTTGTCTTTTTATCTGTATCTCTGTGCCCTTTTCTGTCCCTTTCTATCATGCACATGCACACAAGTACGCAAATACACACTTACATACCCTTTGTTTGGAGGATATTCATAAATATAATGTGATATCCTCTTCATGAGACAGTAGTTTCATTCTTGGAATTACAGATCCACCTTCCCTACAACTCTTTGTTGCAAAGATTTTTCACTTTTGGTGCCCTGTCATTTCAGAACTGATGTTGTGTATGGTCCAGTGGAATAACCTTGAAATTGAAGAGAAATCTAGACTCTGTCATTTACTACTTGCACTAGAGACAATTTATACTTAAACTCACCATTTCCATCTCCATAAAAAATGTGGAGACTAGCACATGTAAATCTCAAGTACATGATGCTATCACTGTCTTCTTTCATCCCCTTCATTACTGCTTTCCTCTACAGTTATTACAATATTTCCAGATCTTGCCCTCAGGAACTTTACTCATAAATGTTATTTCTTTATTATTTTAATGACTATCAGACAAGCTGAACCTTCTGAAATACAATAATCTTGTCTTCTCCATGAAGCATGTGAACATTGATTTATTTACTTGGTGTTTTCATGCTCTATGGATTTGTTTATCCTTTCTAAGGTTTTGTTTTTTAATGCTGAATGAACTTACATGTCTGTCATCCTCTTTCCTTTTTATTCAGTAAAAATGCTCTATTTAGTTTTATTTAGGAGAAATGATTGAATCTCTTTTTTCTGCTGAATATTTCATTTATGGTTAGAATTAGTATCAAAAGATACATTATTTTGGGGGCACATCATAATTCTGTGGGGATTTTGCAATATTTCATTTTTTAATTTTATTAAATATATTATTGTCGGCAAACAAACTTGGATGATTCAGAATTCTTTTCCCTGCTATGTGAAGGGACTCCTGCTAGCTACTTACAAGAGTCTTTCTTTAAATGTTAAAGCAATGCAAATTGGTAAATTGTAGTTATTGGTGATTTAAACTTGATCTTCCTATCAGAAAACATTCTGTAGATTTTATTGAATTATATATTTAATTATAATATCAAGATTTCTAGGCAGTTTCACTATTTGATTTCCTTAATTTTCATTATTTCTATTGTTTTTATATGTATTTTTAAAACATTTCATTATTGCTCTTGTCTTTAAATAATTCTATTTATTCTCTCCCATTCAAAAGAAACGTCCTTTTTAACAAATAAGCATATTCAAGAAAAAACAAATTTTGTCCATTTGTGAATATGTATGTCTCATTCCACTTCTCTTCTACTTCTCTGTAAAGAAGTGTGTTACATAATTTCTAATACGTTATTATTCACTTTTTCAATTAGAGTTCCAATAATTGTTTTCTTTCATTGTTTTTGTCACCATATCAATTTTTCTCTTGATTCTGCTTATTTCTTTTTAAAATTTTTGTTTTTAATTTATGGAATAAAAAATATTACCATAACATAGTAAAATAAAAAGATGATTTCCCATGGAACTGAAAATCTACTATGTAAAACTTTCTATTCCTTTCAAATAAAACTATCAGGTAAATTTCTTTTTTGTTCTTCTCTCCCCTATCCCCACTTTAGAAATGGCTACCATTAGACACAAATAGGTGTATGTGTGTGTGTGTGTGTATACATATATATATATATATATATATATATATATATATATATATATACATATAAAATCAGTTCTTTCTCTAGATGGAGATAGCATCTTTCTTCATTTTTCCTTTATAGTGAATTCTGTTAATTTCATGCTGTCTTGCATCAGTGCATATAATTTTCTCTAGCTTTTCCATTATTTATGCCTTGTGGTTTGATAATATTTCTGTAGCTTCATATAACCAAAATTTGTCTAGTTATTTTCCAATTGGTAGGCATTCATTTTGCTCCTTGCTCAAATAAAACATGCTGCTGTCAATGTTTTTTTGACATTTTTTGACATTTGATTTTTTTTTGAGGCTATGCACCTAGTATTGGTATATCTGGAAAAAAGAACATGTGAAGTTAATCTGTTGCCTTACCCCTCTTTATTTAATTGACTGTTAAATATTTTCAATTCTTCTGTTTTCTTTTACTTTACACAATCCTTGTCTTAGTTAAGGACCTTATTGTCTCTGATTTAGATTTAGACCAGGGTTTAGCCTGTAACTTGTGTTTCTACTGCCTTCACTAAGAACTAAATCTATTTTTTACATTTTAAAAACAAATAAACTTTAAATAAAATGTAAAACTCATTCTTTGTTCTCAGGTCTTAAAATTGAATTGGCCTTAAATTTCTCATCACTGATCTAGACTATTTCAATGATATCTGGATTCATCTTCCTGATTCCAGACTTTCCTCTCTACATTCTATCTTTCACACAAATGTGACCTTGTTATTCTTGAAACAGTTATGACTACTTTGCTAAAAAATCTTACATTGTAGTTGCTCCATTAAAAACTTGTTTGATTGAATTGATAGTAGAAATTTAAAGTTCTGGATGTTGGAGTCAATGCAATTTTTCAGAGCTCCCATTATATTGGAAGATGAAATCATAACAGTAGAAATGGAAAAATCAGTGGTAATGGAAGAGAAAGAGTACATCTGAAGTTGAAGAGATTGAGGGCTTATATGACTAGGGTTTTAGAATTTGTCAACATAAATTGTCAGCTAGGTATTGTCACAGATAGGATGCAGACCTTGGAGTTGGATAGGAAGAAAGAAACAAGAGTTTAATAAGTATCTACTATTTATCAGCAACTGTGCTCTAAGTGGTTTCAAATACTATCTCGTGTGTTTTATTAATTAAAAAGAATGATGGCTAACATTTATATAGTATGGAAATAGATTAAATTGATCTCAAAAGATGAAATATCTTAGAAAGTTCAGTGTAAAGGAATGACCCCTTTGTAGGAGTTGTTCATTCTTCATTTTTGAAGATAATCAATGACATTACAATACAATATCTTCACTTATGGGGGATTTGGATTTAAATGTGGCAGGGCTGCATGATCAATAGCTTCACTATCTCTTGAGAGTCATCAAAGATCAGTAGCAAGACAAAAATCAAGCCAATCTCATGATGTAGGAGTTAGGATTAAGAAGTATTGGGGCATCTAAGTGTCACAGTATCAAGAGTACTGACCCTGGAATCGGGAGGACCTGAATTCAAATGTGACCTCAGCTGAGTGACTGGGAAAATCACTTATCCCTGATTGCCTCAAAAAAAGCATGCTCAACTTTTCAAAATAATAAAATGCTAATTTTTTTCATTTGTGCTATTTTATTATCATTAATTTCAAAAATATCCCATCTGTGGAAGCTCAACAAATTATTGTTAAGATGATAGAACAGATTTGAAGAAGGAGAAATTGAAGTTCATAGAAACCATGCTAACTATTGAGGAGGCAAGAAATAGGATCCAGTTTTTCTGTCTTCCAACATTTTCCCCAGTAGACTATACTGCTTGTGTTTAGCTATATGTTTGCTCTTATTTTTGGATATCAAAGTTCTACAATGTTCAATATGGAAGGAACCTTGCAGATTCATCAAGTTAAATCTATCATTTTTTTAGAAGAGAAAACAGAAACCTGGAAACCCTACATAACTGTTAAGTGGTCATATTAGAATGAAAGGCCTTCAGCTTGCTCTCAGGCAATGCACATTGTATTAGAGAACACTGTTTTACCTACTCTCCTCACTTCAGATACTACTGAAATCGCTAAAAGTTGATCTCAAATTAGTGTCCAATATTTTCGTTATGTTCTTTTATATTGCTTAACATTTTTACCTGAGCTAGATGAAGCAGATATTTAATTTGGACCATGGGCTAGGCATTGTACTAAGTATAGAAGTTACACATGAAAAAAGGAAGCTTTGAAAGAATTTATATTCTAATGGAAGAAGACAAAGTCAAAAAATAGAATCTTGAAAGGGGTCTTTAAGAAAATGTCAAACTATTAGCCCTTGTTTGAGTTCTTGGGTATGGTTCAAGGGATATGAAACTCTAAATGTGAAGCACAGCTACATTTCTATGTCCAAAATACTGTGAAAAAAATTTTTTTGCCGTGAAAGATAAATTTAATAATCAAGTGTTTTTATGGTTTTTTTGAACCACAGATTATATCCACACTTGAAGATATTTTATTCTCAGAGAGAATACAGGCAGCCAGCTCAGGACTAGGGAACACAGAACAAATTGAAGGCAGCTGATTTACTATTTCACAACCTGCCAAAGATGTGTCATGATTCAAGAACAAGAAACATTTCAGTTGAGTTTATGTCTTTTGGGATTTAATTAACCAATCTGGCTTGGATATTTTTTCCTAGCTGTATTCAGTGAAGGACTTTCAATCTCTCTCTGATTGTAATTGATTTTCAGGCTCCCAGGAATCTTGGAATCCACTAATGAGAAAGTCATTAAAAAAAAACATTACTTAGGCAATGTACACATTCTGAGTTTTGACCTTAATCTTAGGGAGCTGATGTAGTTAATGAATTTTTTTTTTGCTTTTGTTTTTTCAGAATATATTTTCCCCATCCATTCCTTCCTGATTTCACTTTTAAAAGTCAATATAGGGGCGGCTAGGTGGTGTAGTGGATAAAGCACCGGCCTTGGAGTCAGGAGTACCTGGGTTCAAATCTGGTCTCAGACACTTAATAATTGCCTAGCTGTGTGGCCTTGGGCAAGCCACTTAGCCCCATTTGCCTTGCAAAAACCTAAAAATAAAGTCAATATAGCAGGATGAGAAATATTAAATTAAACATTTAGATAAAAGCAAGTATTACTCTTTATTGGAATTCTAGGAACTATTGACTATCATGATAAATCATTTGCATGCATGAAGTTAATGGTGACAATCTCACATTTTCATTGAACTAGTGATTACATCGACCTGTGTACAGACCTCATTAGTTCTCTTGCCTAAAATTTTCCTGTCCTTTCAGGATCACATTCCCAGATGATAGGAAATCAACCAGAAGAAAAGCCTTCACTAATCTGATGGAACTACACTCTCATCTGAAATCAAGATGATTTCTCTTTTTTGGTCAGAAGCAGAAAAAAAAATAGAATAATGCAAAACACACCCATAGACATACATACATGCATACATACATACATACATACATACATTTGTACACACCCTACTGACTTCTTGGGTCCAAAAGTGAAAAAGAGGTGAAGTGTGAACTGGATTGTTTTATTTAATTACATAGATCAGTTATTGGTCCCAAACTTCCTCTTGAAACAGATATCCATATCTTTAACACCAAGGATTCTCTGATAAAAAAAAAAATTGAGTCAGTGTTGCATAGTGGATACACATCAGAGTCATAAAGACTTGAATGTAATCTTGTCTCTGACACTTAATAGTTGGGTAACACTGTGCAACTCACTTATCTCTGAGTGATCTAGGTAATTCTCTGATATTTATTTACTAAGTCATAGAAGTTTTATGATCAATATTGATGGAGGGAATAGTTATACTAGAAGTTTCCAAAACTAAAAAGATGATATCATTTGTGTAACTTCAGTGTCCATGCACATAAAAGTATTGATCTCTGTAGTTTCATTTCAAAGAATGGGAAGAGTTCCATCTCTTCTCAAAACATATACTTCACCATGCTCCCTTATGTCATATCCATTAGGAATTCATTACTTTAGCAAAACTTTTTCTCCATTTAATTGAGGATATAGTTGTAAGCATACTAAGTCTCTGTCAGCTAGTTTTGATTACAAAAGAAAATTGAGAAGACTGGACTTCTAAGGTGACTGATAATGATATTTGATATTTAAATGCTGTTTAAAATTTTCAAATTATGTTTTATGTGATCCTCAATAAAAATATGAATTCCAGGTATTTTTTATGATGAGGAGCCTGAGACAAAGAGAACTTAAGTAATTTGTTCATGCTTGTAAAACTATTGAGTATGGCAGGATGTGTGATCCTGGACAAGTCCCTTCACCTTCTTTAGTTTTCTCTTTTATAAAATGGTGATAATAATAGAGTCAACCCCACAAGGTGGTTGTGAAGAGCTAAAGAGGCAACAATCTACAAGCTAAAAAAAAGAGCTCTCCACATTTGTTCTTGCTTCTATTTATGTTGTACAGCTGAGACTCGTAATCAAACTAGACAATTACCTAAAGGAATGCAGAAAAGTATGAGGTAAAGCACATTGGATATGACATATTACAGATGAAAATTATGTGGCAGCACTATAAGGACGTCACAAACCATATGTTTCACTAGACAAATGGATATGAAGAACATTGTAAGGGTGAAAAATAGCCCATATCTCTCTGGCTTAATGATATCCAGAGTTTGAGGAGATAGACACACTATAACATTATTCATGGTTTGTGAGTTAATGGAATCATTTTGGAAAGCAATTTGGAATTACACAAAGGAAACAACTTTGATCCAAAAACCTCATTGCTATTCAAATTCTTCAAGAAGTTAAAAGGCAAAAAGAAAACCCTATATACACCAAATATTTATAGTAATACTTTATTATTTATTTATTTTTTTCAGCCATAGGCACATGTACATTTTTAAGTTACAAAATTTCCTTCCAACCTCTCTTCCTACCCCACTCCTTTCAGTGGTGAACAGTCAGGTTAGCATTGTTCATACATATTTTTGATAAACATGTTTACAGATTAGTCATTTTCAGTATGAGGAATTAGGATTATGGGAAAGGGATACATAAAAGAGATAATTTTTATAAAATGTTCATCAGATTCTGAAGGGTTGGTTTTTCTTTTATTTTTCTTCCTCTGGATGGGGGTAACATTGCCTGGTAATACTTAAGAAAAAAATAGATGCTTATTTCTAAACAAATTGTGATTGACTATGTAATATATTATTAAGCTTTTAGAAATAATATGGTTAAGACAGGCATATGGGAAAACATGAACTGAAGCACAGAATTAAGCAGGGAAAACACTATACATTATGATGTTAACAATATAAACAGAAAGAACAACAAAACTGGATTAAATACCATGATATAATGACCATGTTTCTCCCTAAAGTATGTATGTATATATATATATGTGTGTGTGTGTGTGTGTGTGTGTGTGTGTGTGTATGTGTGTGTGTATGTATATATATATATATATGTAAATATAATGTACCTCCATAACTCTGCAGAAATGGAGGAATTGTGGAAAACTATATATAATGTCAGAATATTTTGATACATTGATTAGTTTTGCTGACCTCCTCTGATTCTTTGTTATAAGGGACAGCATGTTGGGAGAGAGGTAGAGAAAAGATTTTATTGGAAGATGCTAATGATAGAAAAACAAAAGATCTGATAATTTTTTAAATAAAAAGTTTTTCAGGAAAAAAATAAATTAGTTCCATTGTATTTCCCCCACCTATTGCTATTCTTTTCACAAATAGTTTTTAATTACACTGATATTGAGAATGGCATGATAATGGAATTTTTTTTTGGAAATACAGATTTAGTCCATCTAAAAATGAATCACCAGATCTCCAGATATTTGTCAACTTGTGACATCAGGTGTGAGAATTTAATCAGATATATTTAACCTGTCTTATAAAATACCCAAATTCTCTTTCATTTTCCAGAATGACCCTGTGCTCTAAGACACAACCCACATTTGTCTACCTGGGGTCTGCATAAGGGGATTTTTAATTATTTTATGTAAAATATACTGGAAGGTGAAAGAGTATTTCTGCATTACATAGGGGCTGACTCCAGTGGAACTCTCATGCAATTGATCATGTACCCTTTCCCTTGTAGTCTAAAGACCAAGGCCTGATGTAACTCCAAAAAAAAATCACAAGTGCATATTGCACCCATGAATAAAATATTTCTCTTAATTCTCTTGTTCTCATATGTCAATACCTTACACTCTCCTCTTCCTTCTTTTCTCAGTTCTTTATGGGTGTTTCAATTAAAATACTTTTGTTTATGTGAATTAAAGTATGCCCTTTGAGGAATGAAATAAATAAGCAACTATTTATTTTAACCATAGAAAAGAAAGAGTTTTATTTGTGAAGACTAAAAGATAAAACACTCTATATTTAGTAAGAAATTTCTAAGATGAAAATTATATACAATATTTATAATAAACCATAGAACGATGCCATATGGAAAAACGGAAGACATAGAGAATAAGGAGACCTGATATCAATTCAATTCTTTAAAGATATATATATATATTTCAAATATTTATTTATTATATAAAAATTACATTATATTAAATAAAATATATTTGTTGCATCCACTAATTAATAGTTGTGTCACCTTTGGCTAGACACTTCATCAATATGGGACTCAGTTTTTGTTTCTAAAAAGAGAGATTTAAAAGAAATGTACAGGGGTGGCTAGGTGGCATAGTGGATAAAGCATTGGCCCTGGAGCCAGGAGTACCTGGATTCAAATACAGTCTCAGACACTTAGTAATTACCTAGCTGTGTGGCCTTAGGCAAGCCACTTAACCCCATTTGCCTTACCAAAAAAAAAACCTAATAAAATAAAAAAAAATAAAAGAAATATCCTCTAAGGTCTAACATTTCCACATCTAACACAAAACAAAATAGTTTCTTTTCTTCTCTTGTGATAGAAAATATGAAGAAACCAGTATAGGATCAGGAAACAACTTTGTGACTTGTTTGGGGCTTATTGTCTTCTCTATCTAGGAGCTACTTATTCTGCAGCTAAAACATTGTTACATAGGCATGCATTGCTTGTTTTATCATAATAAATAATGTTAAAATAATAGCTATTTTAAACTCAACATATCCCAAACAGAATTCATAATCTTTCATCCTAAGACCATTGCTCTTCTGAAATAACCCATTATTATTAAGGAACAAAATATTTTTGTCACCAATGTGACCTCCAGCACAACTTTGACTCCTCATGCTGTTTTATTACAGGCAACCAGTCAGTTGCCAAATTTCCAAGTTTCTAATATTCAAAACATTTCTGGCATATACCTTTTTCCCCTGAACAAAGGAATATTTATGTCTTCTTTTGCAAGAGGTTTGTCATCATCTCTCTGTCTCTTTTTTTCACATACTTCCCACTCTCCTCAAATCCCATCTACCATATGGTTGCCAACAATTTATTAAAGTTCATGTCTCACCATGTTATTTCATTGATCTCTACATTAACTCTAATATAAAGCAAAAACTTTGGAATCTGGCTCTTTTCCATTTTTGAGTCTTTTTTATATATATTATTTTCCATCCGTGTACTCTATGTTCAGTGTCAATCAGCACTTTTCCTTGTTTTTTTCCTAGCAATAATGCTCCTATCTCTATACCTTTTCACCGGCAGTCCCCTAAGCCTGGTATGTGCTTCTGAATGACTTTCTTTAAGAATTTCTGATGTCCTTCAAATTTCAGCTCAAATTACATATTTACTTAGAGACTATATTCATTTTCTTCAGCTATTAGTACCTTTCCATCTAAGATTATCCTCATTATACTCAGTTTATGTCTTGTAAATATTTATTTATAGGTAAGTTTCCTATTAGAATGGTATTGCTTTTTTGCTTGTTTTCATTCAGATTGCCCTGAACTTCTGTGTATTTACTTTCCTTCTCTGCAATCAGGTTTGGACAGAGCATGTGATAGTTCTTTGCTTCACATTCTTGCAAAGTTTTGTCTGATAGAGGGTCCACTCCTCTTGAGTGAAAACCCTAGTTACATATTTGAATGTCACTAATTCATTTCTAGGAAAGAGAGAAGTCCACCTTGCTCTTTTGTTCATCATTTCTCCTAACAATGTTGATTTTTTCTTCAATTTCATGTCTAATTAAGCCTCTTCTTCCAGGCCTGTTCATGGTAACTTCTCCATCCCTCTGGAATTGCATCAATATCAGAACAAAAAGTATAGCAGTTCAAAGGTGTTCAGAGGTGGAATTTGGCTATGATCCTGTGAACATAATAAAGATTTCTAGAACTATAGATTCAAAGCTGGAAGACAGAATCCTTTTAGTTCAACTTCTTTTTTTAACAGATGAATACATCTGTGGGCCATTCAGGTTAACTGTTTTGTCCACAATGAAAGAAGGAGTTAATGGATGAGTTAGGATTCAAAACTATGGTCTCTTCAGATTCCAAATCCTGTGTTCTTCCAACTGTACCAGATGGCATTCTGATCATTTTCATGTTGAAATAATAGATGATAATAATAATAGATGAAATTCTCCTGTATGATAATAACCCTCTGACTTCTCCTTTCTCAAACTTTCCCTAATCAACATATTCTTTGGTTTGTGAAACTTCCAATTATTTGACCCCTCCCTGGACTTTTAGTCATTCACTTCTTTTTTTTAAAAAAAAATTTATTTTTATTTTTAATTTGTGGAATAAAATAAGTATTTCTATAATAGTATAATAAAAAGATGATTGCATATGAAACTGAAAGCTATTTTGTACAAATTTCTATTCTTTTTAAATATATGATAAATTAATAATGTAGATTTCTTCTTTCTCTCTCTATTTTGCTCTAGAGATGGGTACCATTAATATATATCTATACTTCTATTTATCAGTTTTTCTCTAGAGGCAGATAGTGTCTTCCTTCATATGACCTTTGTTGTTAATTTGGGAACTTATAATATTCAAAATGACTTAGTCACTCAAAGTTATTCTTAAAACAATTATGTTATTATTGTATACAATGTTTTCTTGATTCTGTTTATTTTACTCTTTATTATTTTGTTAGTCTATACATCTTTTTATTTTTTCATTTTTTCTTAAGATCATAAAACTCATCAACTTTTACAAGAAAATCTAAAGAATATGGAACATACTACTTTTCGTACTTATGGAATGGTGAACAATTTATGAAAACACAAGAGATAGAGAACAGAATGAAGTGTAAAATAGATCATTTTGATTATATTAAATTAATAATATTTTGTAAAAAGAAAACAAATCTATAAAAGACCAGAAGGAAAACAGAAATTTGGGGGGGGGAATTATGGTCTCATATATCAAACATATACAAAATTTGTAAAATTGAAAAGAACACAAGTCATTCTCCTATCGATAAGTGGTCAAAGGATTCAAAAAAGACCATTTTTAATAAAAAAAATCAAAATAATTTATAGTCATACAAAAATGCTCTTGTTTTTTATTGAAAAAGATAGACATAGGTGGAAGGGTGGGTAGTTTAGAGAGCAGAGATGTAAAGTAGAGATGAGGGGCAGTAGCTCAAAGGCTTAATCCTTTCAGGATAGGAGAGGTATCCATTATTTTGTTGATAGGGGCTTGTCCTTGCCAGAAACAGAGAACTTACTTGATTACAAGTTCATTGACTTCATCTCAATAACCTGAAAAGTAGGATGGAGGTGGGGGGGTATATTGCCTCAGCAAAGTTAAAAGTAAGATACATGGTCAACATAGAGGGAAAAAATGATCAAACATTTTACTGTCAAAAATTTTCTCTACTCCACTTACTCTCTGTCTCATCTCCCACAAACTGCCAAACTTCATTGAGACTCTCTTTGAACTCTCCACTGAATGAAATTTTCCTAAAGTCAAAAATATTCACCTCATTCTGGGATTTCATCACCTTTTTATTGCTTACATTTAAAAATTTTTCTACACCTTTCATCAAGGCTGACCATACTTGCTTCATAGAAAATGTTTCTTTTCCTCCTGTCCACCTACTTATTCAGTACAATTCTTTGCTGGATTATAAATCATATCCTCACCATTCCTAATATACTCCTTTTTCATAAATTGCCTCATATAATTTACTTATCACTTCTGTGTTCTATAGTGCCCTCATAATCATGGCATTTTAGTTTTGGAAGGGTTCTCAGCAGTCATCTAGCCCAATTCAGAACTAAAAGGCATTCCTGGTATAATATGAAAAAAGTCTGAAAAATTTTCACCTATCCTATGCTTGCAGATTTGCATTGATAAGGAAAACACAATCTCCCAATTTCACGTTAAGGGCTGCTCTTATTCTTAGGAAATTCACCCTGTGGTCAAAACAAAATTTGTCTTTTTTTTTTACTTCCCACACATTGATATTTGCTTTGCCCACAGAACACAAGTGGGATCAGAATTTACTTTAAACCCTTTGTTTCATAACATTCCTTCAGAGCTATCATATCCACTTAGAAATTACTGGTCTTTAGGTTAAAGTTGCCTAGATGCTTCTCTTGATTCTCATGTGATTTGAATTCTAATTCCTTTATCCTTTAGAAATGGGTTATTGGAGGAATATATACTCTGTGATAAATAGGAACTTTTATACTGGGGAAAAGATAGGAAAATCCATTTACTATTTGTTGGGAGCTGGGGCATGCAGTAAGACAGAGAACTTTACACCAATAAAAGGGAAAGAAATTCATTCCCTGAATCATCCAATATCTTTCCATGCCACAAAACAAACATTTATTAAGTACTTACAAGATGTAAGAAACTTTTCTTGTATCAGGGAGATACAAAGGCCTAAAGTAAAACACTTCCTTTCTTGAAGGAGTTTGCATTTTACTGTTGGGTCTCTGTGTTTAAATTTTCACAGGGCTCTCTATTAGATGTGGAGGTGAAACAAATTCCTAGTCAATTTATCTTACAATCCATAGAACAAAAGGTTGTGGTGCTTTGGAAAAATATAACTTTTCTCTTTCCCAAAGAGTAGGCCAAATAAATGTCTACTTCTTGGTGAATCAGCATAAGATCAAAGTCTCATGCTTCCTATAAAACCTTTCTTAACATGATTGAAACACTCTGTTTTGTGATCAATCCCCTAAAAAGGAGGACTGTTCAAACACAGGGATCATTCTAAGTAAGAGATCATAGTCCCACCATTCTGATCAATCCATATCTGTTATATTATTTTCAGTTCTTGGTGGTATATCTTAGGAAATTGATGAAGTAGAGACTATGCAGAGGATTACTAGAGGATCACTAGAATAGTGAAGGACCTTGAGTTCATGTCATATGAGGATTCCTTGAGGCAGCTAAGGAATGGAATGGAATATGATTAAGTAGTTCAGCTTTAAGTAATTGAGAGACTATCATAAGGAAGGGGATTAAAAATCTCTTCTGTTTGTCCCTATAGGTTAAAAATTGATACAAAAAACAATGATGAAAAGAATCAAATTTCAGTTTAAGATCAGTGAAAACTTTTTGACTATTGGAGGTGTTAGTCCTGGGATGCAGTGAACCCAATAATAGATTATTTGACAAGGACCCACTATTTTCTAGGCAATTGTGGAGGACTTCTCATGGATTGTGAAAATACTCAATGTCAACTTACTCTTAAGGATTGACTAACTGAATTTCAGTGACCTCTCCTTATGGTTCATTAAGGTGAATTGACTGATCTTGATCATCCTCTTCAAGATCTCATGTCTGCCTATTCCCTTACCTCCTTGTGTTGCCCACCTATCCCCTTCCCCTGACTTCCCACCCTCATCTAGGGATTAGCTCTCCTCCTGGGAGTAGCAAATTAGCAAATTAGCAACTTGTAGCAGAAGCATATGGTATTTGTAGATATCTACTTGCATGTGCTCTGAGAAGACAGTTCTGGAAAAAATGTTCCTATGTTAAAAGAGAGTGGTAAAAAGCATAAGACAAGTTTTTCCTTTGATACAATTGTAGGCAGATATATTTGAAGATCATTAAACTATGAGAATATTAGGAATTTCCTCATGATATAATCCTGAATTTGAGAGTTCCTAGGTCATAAAATTTGAGCAATTGACAGTATATGAAAGGAAAGGCTTTCATGAAGCAATCTGTTAAATGGATGAAGAGGAGGATAGTATACTTAGTTCTTTCATAGCATCATACCTGTAGGGCAAATCCAGTCAGAAACAATGATATTAGATGTCCAATAGAGACGGAATTCTTCAGCATCCCTCAAAGTATGTTTACCTTCTGGGTTGGGGAGATGGGAAATTAATCTCAAGCATAAGCTGGTACTACACACACACACACACACACACACACACACACACACATATATATACATATTATGTATGCATATGGAGCCAATTGTGTTTAACTAAGGATAGATCCAGATTTTACTAGAATTTTAGGATGTTTAATAGATAGCAAGTCCAATTCCGATCAGTTTTGTGGCTCCTATCCTCCAAGCTATACTTAGCAATAGGGAATAGCAAAAAAACAACAAAAATGTTAATGCATCAGTTAATAAAATAATAATACACCTAATTCACAACACTGCATATGAAAGAAAGTTATGTATTTTTTCCAAATCTTCTTGGAAGCAAAAAATTATATTTTATATTTGTACAATCTTCATTTGTTTGTATAATCTATATTATTTTCATTTAGAATGTTAATCAATTAAAAACCCTGAGTTACCATTCCTCATTTTTTTCAAATTGTCTAATAAGACAGAAAAGAAAAATAGCAAATGTTGGAAGAAATATGGGAAAATTGAGATATTAATGCATTTTTGGTAAAGTTGTATACTGATTCAACAATTCTGGAGAGCAATTTGGAACTATATCCAAAGGGTTCTAAAACCATGCATATCCTTTGACCAAACAATACTACTATTTGGTCCATTTCTCAAAGAGATAAAAAACCATGAAGCAAAAATGGATGTATTTGTACAAAATATTTATAGCAGCTCTTTTAGAGGTAAAGAATTGGAAACTGTAGGGATATCCATCAAACGGGGAATAACTGAGCAAATTGCTATATATGATTGTAATGAAATAATATTGTATATAAGAAATAATGAGCAGGATGTACTCATATAAACTTGGAAAGACTTACACGAACTGCTCAAAGTGAAAAGAGCAGAACCAGAAGAATATTCTATATTGAAGCAACAATATTATGTGATGATAAATAGTAAATAATTTAGTCATTTTAAGTAATAGAGCGATCCAAGATAGTTCTGAAGGATTTATGATGAAAAAAAATGCTCTCCACCTCCAGAGGAAGTACTGATGGAGTCTGAATCCAGATTTATTTTATTTTTCTTGTTTATTTTTGTTTGTATTTTCTTTCACAATATGACTAACATGGAAATATATTTTGCAACACTGAACACTTATTTGCTTTTCAAATGATGAGAGGAAGGGAAGAAGGGAAAGAGAAAATTTGTTATTCAAAAATTTTAAACATTATTTTTATGTGTAATTGTGGAAAAAAATCAAATTATTAAATAAAAAAGAATATATTAATCATTGCACATATTGTTTTTTCTTGCCTTAAGCAATCTGTATCTGTTCTTTAAAATTTCCATGTTTCATTGAACTTTTCAAGTGCAACATTCTTATGGTACAACAATATTCCTTGACATTCATGTCCTCCTCTGTTTGGTCATTCTTCAATTCAAGGGAGTCAACTTTATTTCTTTTTTTTTTTTCTTATTTTATTTATATTTATTTTTGTACAAATGATGTTTTTTTAATACATTACTAAAAGATTTTTGTTTAAGAGTAAACAAAATACCCCCCCTCCCAAAATATAGACTCTCATGAGCAATAAAGTAAAGGAAAGAGGGAAAAAATTAAAATTCAAAATTTAAAATAATAATAATAATAGGGGTAGCTAGGTGGCACAGTGGATGGAGCACCATCCCTGGAGTCAGGAGTACCTGAGCTCAAATCCAGCCTCAGACACCCAACAATCACCCAGCTGTGTGGCCCTGGGCAAGCTACCCAACCCCATCTGCCCTGCAACCTCCCCACCAAAATAATAAAAAAATAATAATAAATGTGCTTCAGTCTATGTTCCAACACCACCAATTCTGTTGCAAGTGGATCACATTCTTTAGGATAAGTCCATCACAAAAGCTACTTTCATATTTTTCCACCTTTGCCATTGCTGATTGCAACTCCCTCCATCCGTACTTTCCCACTACCATATACTAAGTATACTATCCTCCTCTTCAACTCTCTCCTTTCACTCTGTACCTCTTCTTAAATGTGCTGTTAGGTAGCTGAGTAGCACAGCAGACTGATCACCAGCCCTGGGGCCAAGAGGATCCAAGCCCACATACCACCCCTAAGGCCCAGCAACCACCTGGCCCCATGGCTCTGGACAGACCATGCAATCCAAGTAACTTGCAAGAAGTAAAAAAGAAAATATGTCATATCTGACCACTCTCCCCCATGGTCCACCCTCTCCATCACTCACATCCCCCCTTCCCCCCATCTCTCTTCTCTCCTTCTTACTATAGATGTCTATACCCCATTGAGATTCCTCTCTGAGCCACCTCTAATGAGAGTGAAGGTTCCCTCATTCACCCTCTCCTTTCCCCCCTTCATATCATTACAATAGCTCATTTTAATAAAAAATCTTATTATATGAAATATTTTAGCCTATTCCACCTCCCCTTTCTCTTACTCCATTACATTTCCCTTTTAGCCATTGACTTCATTTTTACAATACACTATATCTTCAAATTCAGCTCTCTCCTGTGCTTCATCTATAAAAGCGCCTTCTACCTGCTCTATTAAATGAGAAGTTTCTTATGAGTATTATCAGTTTATCAGTATCATGTTTCTATGCAGGAATACATGTAGTTCATCATCACAAAGTCCCTCATATTTTACCCTTCTCCTCCACTCTCTATGCTTCACCTGAGTCTTGTTTGTGAAGATCAAACTTTCTGTTCAACTCTGGCCATTTCCATGGGAACATTTGAAATTGCCCTGGATCATTGAAAGTCCATCTTTTTCCCTGAAAGAGGACATTCAGTTTTGCTGGGTAGTTGATTCTTGGTTGCATTCTGAGCTCTTTTGCCTTCTGGAATATTATATTGCAAGCCCTATGAGCCTTTAATGTAGTTGCTGCTAAGTCCTGTGTGATCCTGACTGCATCTCTACAATATTTGAATTGTGCCCTTCTGACTGCTTGTAATATTTTCTCTTTGACTTGGGAGCTCTGGAACTTGGCTATAATATTCCTGGAGGTTGATTTTTTTGGATTTTTTTTCCAGGGGAGATTGGTGGATTCTCTCAATTTCTATTTTGTCCTCTGATTCTAGGATATCAGGGCAATTTTCCTGTAGGAATTCTTTAAAAATGATGTCAAGGCTTTTTTTTCCTGATCATAACTTTCAGGTATCCCAATAATTTTTAAATTATATTTCCCAAATCTGTTTTCCGGATCAGTTGTTTCATATTTTCTTCTAATTTTCTATTCTTTTGATTTTGAATTATTGTATCTTGACTTGTCTTAAAGTCAGCAGCTTCCTTTAGTTCCATTCTACTTCTGAAAGATTTGTTTTCTTCAGAGAGTTTTCTTATCTCTCTTTCCATCTGACCAATTCTGCTTTTCAAAGAATTCTTCTCCTCAATAACTTTTGAACTGTTTGATCCATTTGACCTATGCTGGTTTTTAACATGTTATTTTCATCAACATTTTATTTGATCTCCTTGACTTATCTGCTGACTTCTTTTTCTTGTTTTTCTTGCATCTCTCTCATTTCTTTTCCCAATTTTTCTTCTATCCCCTTCACTTGATTTTCAAAAATTTTTTTGAGCTCTGTCATAGCCTGAACCCAATTTCTGTTTTTCTTGGAGTCTTTAGATGCAGGAGCTTGTACTTTCTCATCTTCAGATGGAGTATTTTGATACTTCTTGGGATCACAGACAATGTATTTCTCAATGGTGTTCCTTTTTTATCTCTGTTTACTCATTTCCCCAGCCTGCACCTGGTTTGGGGGTGCTTCCTGAACTTTTGAGTATTATTGGGATACCCCCCATCAAGGAACTCAGTGCGTGAGGCTCTGTCTTCCCTCCTGGTCTGTGAATGACCACAGGCACACCCCTCTGCCATGGGACTGAGGTCGTGCGGAGGTCCTGCTGTTCTATGGGGGTCCTAGACTGTGATCAGTATCTGAATGTGGTCAGAGCCCCAGAGTCTTGTTCCAGGTACAGAGGACAGACTTCAGAAGTCTCTCTCCACTCCCCTAATTTAGGTATGCTGAGCACTTAAGGCTTAGTTGCCTGGGGTCTCCTCCTTACTGGCTCCATCTGCTTCCATTTCCTGGACCTGGGCTGCTGAGGCCATACTGCTTGCTGAGTGCCCTGAAGGCTGGACTTCATGGACTTGCTCTGGCAGAGCCGCCCCCCCCCCCGCCCCACTGATCTTCCAAGTTGTGCCGATGTTCCCCGGGGTGTAGATCAGGAAACTGCCCCTGCTGCTGTGAATCCCAGGCACCCTGGGGTTATCTCTGGAAGGCTGTAAGTTCCTTCACTTTGGTGGGCTACCCCTCTAACCCCGTGGAGCAGAGTCTTTTTTTTTTATCATCGATTATCTTTTGCCATTCTGACAGTATGAATGATTATGAAAGTAAATATCAGAGTTGTTTTGATATTACCTTCTCATATGACTACTGACTTGATCCAGTCCTTCATGTGGTCTTTTTTTTAAATGTATTAAGAAAAGGCATTTGGTCTCTGCATTTGTATAAGATCCCTAGTTGTCATGGCTATCAGAACTTTCTTTGAGATCTTTATTGAAAAGATTTCCTCAAACTGGCTTCTCAAGAGTACCATTTTAAAATTTGATTTTTGGTATGCATTTAAAACTAAAATCTGCCATTGTTTTAAAAGAAAAACATATAACAATTCCCAACAATACAGAAAAAAGCATAAGTATCCTACCTTCAGTATTATTAGACAATTTTGATATGTTCCCATCATAGCCATAAGATAATAGAAAAAAAAAACACTTGAGAATGTTTTGGATATGCTCAATGCTGAAATTTATTCGATGCTTATAAAACATGTTATTTTTCTTATTTTAATTGGGAAGGGAGAGGGAGAAGTGATAGATTTTTGCTGATTAAAAATAAAATTGTATTTACAAAAAAAGAGATTATAGATTATAAACAAGGGTAAAGAGAACAAATTATTTCTGCACGAAGATAACATGATAATTTGTTTGGAAAACCTGTAAGGGAACTACTAAAAAAAGCTTAATAACATTTCTTAATATTATTGACATTAACAATGAAAATTCCATTGAAGATTATTATAATATGGTTAAAATGTTTTGAGTACATTTAATAAGATGAATTAAAACACAACATAAATTAAATATTAAGTAACTTTTAAAGAAATAAAGTATGAATTAAATTATTGATATACTCATATTTTTAATGAAGGAGCAATAACACTTTTGAAACTTCAAATTATTTATGAAGCATAATGCTTTCAAATTATTTTGTAGTAGCTAAACAAAAGAAAACTACATGATAGAAAAATAAAAGAAACTACTAAACTAGAACTCTCAGTATTCAGAAACTCAAGAATATAATCTACATAGGGAATATTTTATTTGATAAGAATTTGTGGGGAACTTGGAAAGCACTTAAAAAATTAAATTAAATAGTGGCAAAGCTAGGTGGTACAGTGAATAGAATACTGGCCCTGGAGTCAGGGGGATCTTAATTCAAATCTGGACTAAGAAACTAGCTATGTGACCCTGGGCAAGTCACTTAACCCTGATTGCCTAAAAATTAGTAGTTTTAGACTAATAGTTTAGTAGTTCACAAGAGGTAGATAGATAGATAGATAGATGGATAGATAGATAGATAGATATACATACATGCAAGCACATTATGCACATACCCATATATGTAAAATTCAAAAAGATTCCAAACTTAAGCACATAAAATAATATTATTTAAAATCTGGAGGAAAAACAAACAGTAATATCTTTTGCAACTATGCCTAGATAGGAGATGAAGGCAAAACTTTAAATTTTTTTCAAATAAAAATATTTAAAAATGACTATATTTTCATATATATTAATATTTACATTTGTTAGAGACTACTTTGTTTTTCTATTTTTGTTTTTTACTTTGTGATTAAGTATAATTTAATTTTCATGGAAATGACTCAATGAATAGTAAAAAGCAAGCTGAAATGACATTAAAAACAATTAGAATAAAAATTTAAAATAAAATAAATATATCACTACTTATGTCCTCAACTCCTATAAACCTCAAAACCCCTTTTAGACTGCTTTGTGAGTTTATCACTCCATTAAGTCTGCTTTACAAAGATCTTCACTTGGATATAAAATTTAATGACCTTTCCTTGGTCTTTCTGATTTTGATTTGGTTATTGATTTATTTGAATATTTGATTTGATGTGGTTCTTTTGTTTGTTTTTTTATGCCCCTCTACACTTTTTGAGTTCATTGTATCCCTCCTCTTAGAGGCCTGCTCCGTTTTGGTTTCACCAACACTGCTTCTTCTTCCTTCCAAACTGCTTCTTAGATTTCTTATTTGAACTACCATCCATCTCTTTATTCTCCAAGATTATTTGCTTTTTTATGTCCATATCCCCTCTCATATTTCTCTCATACTTTCCCATGTTTTTGATGATTATCTCTAGTGAAATCGCTGTTAGAACTATATATTCAGTTCCAAATATCACCATATTCTATTCTCACATTGTAATTTATCTCCAATTTCAAACTTAATTTGTATGAAAAGAAATATTTTCCACTTAAAATACTGGTATTAAAAAAGATATTTTTCATATTCAAGTATTTAATTTTGAAATTTCCCCTTGAATCTTAGTAGGGAAACAAATTCTTACAAAGTATTTCTAGCAATTCCTTCAAACGTAAGTTGCATTTCTTTGTTTCCCCTAGAGTGGGGGAAGAACAATGAGGTTAGACACTCAGCACAAGGTCTGAATTGATATACTTCCCCACTCTTTCATTATTCACCCCCATATAATTTAATCAGTCAATTAATTATAGGTCATATCTATATGAAAGAAAGTTCATCAAAGAGGGTGGGCCTATTTGATTCTCTTGATTCTGGCATTGTAAAGTAAATAAGAGAACAAGGAAGTAACAATGTGGTAAAAATGTGTTTTAGCCCCATTCTTCCCCCCCAAAGGAAGTCTATAGAAATCTGGAAATCAATTATTTATCAAGAATTTATTCATGGGGGCAGTTAGGTGGTGTGGTGGATAGAGCGCTGGCCCTAGAGTCAGGAGAACCTGAGTTCAAATCAGAACTCAAACACTTCATAATCACCTAGGACAAATTACTTTTTCCCATTGACCCATTGACTTGCAAAAACAAAAGAGAGAGAGAGAGAGAGAGAGAGAGAGAGAGAGAGAGAGAGAGAGAGAGAGAGAGAAAGTGTGTTTGTTGCCAAATAAGTGCTTAGGCTATAAATGCAAAAATTAGATTTGTCATCCCCAATTTAAAAAAAAAGTTTTATTGATGTATTTTTTCTTTTATGCCATTGTTATTTCAAACTGACTATTACTACCCCTTCCTTCAAAAAATCATCTTTTGTTGTAAATAATTATAATACAGGAAAACAAATCAATATATATTAGCTTTGAAGACTATCCTTAAGGAGTTTTCTTTTAAAAAATTCATCAGAAAGATATTATTTTCTAATGTGACTCTAGAAACATATAGGTGCAAAGGAGGGGGGGTAAAGAGACTGCAAAATGATTAAACTGGTATGGTATTTGCATTTGTGTCAATGAGGGGGATCAAGTATTAGTGGAATGATTTTTTACTTTGGACAGCTAACTACTTAATGACTAGATTGCAGAAATTTGGGACACTTCTTAATGAAGTGCAAATCCAGTGTTTCAGCAGACTTGATCTGTTTCTGTCCATCTGATGGTCTTTCTTTAATGTGTCTATGTGTTCCTATTTACCTTGGCAGTATCTTTTCCAGGGAAGTACACATTGACAACGAGGATGACACATGCATTGCCAGAGTTAGTTCAGTATTTGAGAGATTCCAAAAGTAAGTGTGGGAGAAAAGGGGTATTAGACTAATTACCACACTGAAGGTCTACAGAGTCATTGTGCTGACCTCATTGCTATATGCCTGTGAAACCTGAATAGTCTACCAGTGTCAGAAAACTGAATTACTCCCATTAAACTTGTCTTCTGAAGATCACCTGGCAGGCAAAGATATCGGACCTGAGGTCCTTTCTAGAGATAAACTGCTTAGTATTCCAACATTACTACTACAGAAAGTGCGATTACGGTGAACTGGGCACTTTGTTAGAATGCCAGATGTATGCTTGCCAAAAAGACCCTAGGCAAGCACTCACAAGGGGGTCAGAAGAAGTGATACTAGAACAACCTGAAGGTCTCTCTTAAACTTTAGAATTGATTGTCCAGCATAGGAGAAACTGGTACAAGACCCCCAGCATAGTGTGCCCTCACCAGAGAGGGTGCTGAGCTCTAAGAGGAAGGCAGAATTGAAGTAGCTCAAAGGAAACATGACGTATGTAAATTTAGAGTACCCACCGCGGGTGTTCACATGGACTATTTGTACCCGACCTGTGGTAGAGCATTCCAAGCTTTTATTGCTCTGATCAGCCACAGTTGGACACACTGTAATTTGTCTCAAACATAGTGACGTCATTTTGGTCTTCTTTGATAATGAAGTACAAGAACTAAGTGTCCTCAATAAAGCAGGATTGCTTTATAATTTAGAGTTTTGTTTATCTTCCTTGTACTGAACCTTGATATCCTGAAAATGACGAAACCTGGTTTTAAAACAGGCAGAAGTGACTAATGTTGCATCAATGTGTTTTTATTTACTTGTTTTAATAACAGGTCCAACCTAACTATTTTATTCTTGAAATAGTTTGTTGGACTAGTAGATCAAGGGAATGCTACAGATACGATTTAGGAAGACACAGCATACATTTAGTCAAATCCTTTATCCACTTTTTCTAGACTGAATAGATAGATAGATAGATAGATAGATAGATAGATAGATAGATAGATAGATATAGATATAGATATATATTTGTGTGTGTATGAATTGTACTATCAGGTCTGTTATTCTGGTAGTAATTTGAGATTCAATGTCTTTCTTGGAAAGTCTCCACATGAATGCTTGATCCTGCATTGAAAACATCATTAGCAATCATTTATACAAAGGGATCAATGATATATTTATCAATTTCAGAAACACTTAAATCTAGGAGGGAGAACTGGAAGGTGGAAAGCAGAGTTAGGATTCAAAATGACTAGAAGATTAAGTTGAATAGAATACAATGTAATTTAACAGAGAAAATGTATTCAAACAAATGTATTCAAAAATCATATCCACAATAACAAAATGTGGAAACCATGGCTAGATAATAGTCTATCTATAAATGCTCTGGGGATTTGAGAGACCTACATTGTCAACATTGACAATGATGATGATGATGATGATGATGATGATGATGATGATGATTTGTCCTTTGTTCTCAAAAAAGAGCATGACATCAGGGAGGTGATAGATGAAAAGCAAGTGAGCTGGATTTGAGTGAGGGGGTGTGCTGTGCTAGGTCACTAGTGGCATTTTTTTCCTCTGGAGTCCTCTGGGTCCAGTGGTAAAATATGAAACAGGACAATTAAAGATGGCCTTGGATATGAGGAAATTGGGGTTAAGTGTGCCCAAGGTCACATAGTTAGTAACTGTCAACTGTCTGAGACTGAATTTGAATTCAAGTCCTTCTGATTCCAGGACTAATGTTCTTAAAGCCACCTTAAAATATCAATGGTATGATATAGAATTCAAGAAAGCTATTTGTTCTTTTATGCCTTAACTATAACCTTTTAATTATATTATTTACTAATATTCAATTTATTTGAGATGCCACTCAATATACACTAAAGTACTGTGAATTTTGAGTTGTTTTAAGAAATGTGCTTTTGAATATTGAATACCTGAGTGCTGAATAAGATGTATACTAGAAGTCCTATACACATTTGCCAGATTCATTTGCTTCAATGTAGAATAAATTTTTCAGATGTTGATTAAGTCTTGTGATTTGGCTCAAGACCTTACAACATAAATTATATACATAAGATTTCTCTCTGGTATGGATTCACTTATGGCAAGTAAGTACAGTTTTCTGGATGAAAACCTTTCCACATCTATTTTATTTATAAGACTTTTTCCCAGCATATATTCCCTAATGATGGATAAAATATATACCCTGACTGAAAACTTTCCCATATTTAACATATTCATGGTTTTTTCTTCAGAATGAATTCTTTGAAGAAAAACTAGATTTGTCTTCTAATCAAAGGTTTTTGCATATTTATTGTATTTATATGATTTCTTCACTGTGAATTGTCTGCTGTTAAATATGTTTTTATGTTTAAATGCTTTCTCATGTTGATTACATTGATTTTTCCTCTATTATGAACTGTAAAATTTTTAGCCTCATTATATTGGCTCCTCTTGAAACTGGCATCAAAGTCCCTAACTTCTTTCCTGTGAAGAATATTCCATAGAAGTGAAAAATTCTGGAGTATTTTTAGGCCTAACTGCTTAATAACATAGATAGTTCCTACTTAAAACATCATTAAAATCATTTAGAAGCACAGGACAAGTTGCATTAAGGAAGACTTAGACATCATCTGACTTAATCTCCTCATTTCACATGTGTGAATGAATGAAAAATCACTTATTAAGCACTTCCTATATACCAGGATTATACTTAGCATTGTAAAAGAGGAAAGAGAAGAATGTCCTTTGTTCTCTGAAAACCCAGAAAGGGGAAATGATTCTCTTGGGACACAGAGAATACCAGAGCTCAGTGCTGAAACCAGAATTGATTGAAATCTGTAATTCTATTCACAAAAATGGCTTCTCTTTATGATGTTAAGATACTAGATATAATGGATTTTAGAGGTGGGGATTTTCGAGGTCTTGTGAGGGTGACTTCCAGATTATTTTCCTTGATCCCTGATTATCTTCTCATATTTCCCCCTTTTTTTACATCTATGCCTATAAATGATTTTGTTGTCTCTCATTAGAGTTCAGGACAACTAGTCAGTCTTAATATGAATCTAATCATCTCACAGTGAAAGTCTTATGAATAGATTCCTCTCAACTTCTGGGTTTTCCTTCTTTAGATACCACACCACATTTCCATCTTTTTTGATTCTATAATTTAATAGGATTAAATGATACTGAATAATCTTTGAAAACAGAGGTTTTTCCTTCTGTTTTTTTAAGAATAATCATTCATTTTTAATATACTTTAAATTTCCCCTCCTAACTGTTTTCTTAAGTCTTTCATGAAGATATCCCTTTCAATAAGTTTTTGAAAGTTCATCAAAATTGATCAATACTTGAAAAAAATCTGACAGCATATGCAATATTCTATATTAAAGGACCTCACTGCCCTTGAGAAGCATTTTATAAAGACACCAAAGTTCTCCCTGGAAAAAATATTATAACAGCAACACTCACTTAGAGATGTTATATAATAACACCATTTGCATAAATTCAAACTGACAGACATCCATTGGCAATGGAATGATATATGGTTATCACCTGTTATATCTATAACAGGGCACCAACCAGTGTTGGTGTTATTAAATCTAAACTGGTACTCATTGTTGTATTGTATTCCTCTTATTCTTCCTCTATTGGAATTGTATTAATTTACCAGAGTGACTATTCAAATTCAAGAAAATTTTCCTGATTCTGGGGCAAGGTAAGACTATAGATAAAAAAATCAAAATGGGGGAAAAAACTTTTCACTTTGTTGAGCATCAAAAAAAGAAACTCTAGGTGTAAAAGAATCTAAGGGGCTAGATTTTTTTTAACAAATACATATTTCTGTTGAAGAGAAGGAAAAACTTGATCAGTTTGCAAACTAAAAGCTATATTTCCCCAAACAAAGATATTGGGAAAAAATTATTTTTTAAAAAAAAAAATTCTTTATAGTTAATGTAAATTTTGATCATCTAAGTATTGTCATTTGAAATTTGATTTTAAATATTCAAATCTTAGATTAATTTAAAGCTATGAAAATTTTGTGAATTTATGAACAAAATTCCTCTAAATGGAGAGGGTAGCGATTGGGTTTTGAGGCATTATTTTAAGGAATCTTTTCTGGGGGTGGGGGGGTTTCCAAAGCAATGAGGTCAAGTTTGCCCAAGATCACATAGCTAGATAAGTATTAAGTGTGTGAGGGCAAATTTGAGCTCAGGTCCTACTGACTCCTGGGCCAGTACTCTATCCACTGCACCACCTAGCTGCCTCTTATGATTGTTTTTTTTTTGTTTTCACAATATGTAATGATCAAAATTGAATGTGTTGAGAGAAAAAAAAAACATATCCTTGAGGCAGAAAGAAAATATTAGAGATAGCAAAATTATGTAGTACATAAGAAAATTTTTGTAAAAAAATTGAAGATAATCATCTTTGGTCTTTGTTTAAACTCCACACTTCTTTCTCTGGATACAGATGGTATTCTCTATCACAGATATGCTAAAATTGTCCCTGATTTTTGTACTGACGGAGTGATCAAGTTCATTAAGATTGATCATCACTCCCCATGATGATTGATTTTTAAAAGCATAAATAGTGTAATGAACTAAATGAATATAACTAGAATTTAGAATAAAATTAAGAAAAGATGCTTATAATAATAATTTTGTAATTTGTCTCAGAAAAAGCTGAATCCTATTGATTTGGCCTTTTCAAAAATGTTTCTATCTCTCTTTCCTATTTTAATGAAACATTTTTGAAATGGTATTTTTTCAATTTCTTTTCTCTTTCCATTTACATTTTCCTTAGTCAGCACTTTATAGAAACTAGGATAGATACTATCAAGAGAAGCTTTAAAGCAAAATTCAGGTACATAATCATTGGATTATAACTATTGCCTTGATGATTTAGAGTTGGATTGAACTATAAGGAGAGAAATATAGTAATACAAATGAGGTACCAAAATTTAACTCAAAAATTGATTTCTAAAAATAAGAAAAATTAAATTGTTTTGTTCAATTATGTATAATCTATGAAGTAAAAGTAGAAGACTTCTCATTGGCATGGAAACTTACTGAGAAATACAATGGTGAATTGTGACAAATTTTAATTTTACTTAGCTAATAATCTTACTTGAATGTTAAATAGAAATAAATTAGGCTTATATCCAATGTAGTTGATCCCAATGCCAAGATATCAAGACCAGGAGTATTACGATATAACACTTTCATTTTTAGTAAGAAATGTTAAATTGTGAATGTTTGGTATGTATCACTGCTATAGCAAGCAAGCCCCTATCACTTTTCTGTGAATTCCTATATATTCTTTTCAACAGCAGCAACATGCATTTATAAAGCTTTACTATTTTCCAGGTACTCTGCTAAGAACTACAAAGAAGAGAAAGTCCCTGTCTGCAAGGAACTTACATTCTAGTTGGAGGAGGAAAAGATAAAGGATAAAAGGAAGTTTGAAGAGCATTGCATGAATCTCACAACACCTTATCTCTTGCAGAAATTGATAGTTCTAAAAGTAAAACACACTAGAAAAAGGGAGAAGAGCATTATCTACAAAGCAATAACAGAAATTGTATAGAAGAGGTAACTCAATATGGGTGCTATAGATACTTTAATGCCAAGAGGGATACAGAGATTAAAGAAGGAATCAATATGTGTAAGTCCAGGAATTATTAATAAAGGTTTAGAATTGTCAGAGAGAGGAAAAATTAATTGAGAAGGTTAGGGGATATGTAGTGGGGGCAGACTCCTTAACATCTCTAGGATATGTCTCAGCGATTGGAAGTCCACTGATATGCTTAGGAATTGTTTTATAAAAATAGGAGATAGAAAGGGGTTTAAATTGATTCTAACAATCACTTGAACATAGCAAAATAATGAAAAATTTTCTTTCCTATTTTAAGACTTAATATGATGAAAAAGCATTTCATAGTTTGACTTTGAACAAGATACTTTTCCTATCCTGGGAAAATGCAATAAAAAACCAAAATACATATCTCATGGGAGATTGCCTGTCTGTATCCCTTAACCTTAATGCAATTCTGGGCACATGGTATATCACTTAAATGTTTGCTCACTTATCATTGGCCAATACCAGTCATGAACTAAAGAAAAAGTACTATGTGTCTATAATCTTTGATCGGTGAGAGGTCTGGATTGGTACTGTAACAACTTTCAAACTCTCAAAAAAAAATCTCTTTTCTAGTTCAGTGTACTAACTCTTTATATTCAATGTAGTTGATTCCTTTAATCTGTTACTTTTAATTTAGAATGTATTCACTTATCATAAAATCTTATTGGATAGCTGAAAGGCTAAGTATGTACAATTTATGTTTGTCTATCATATATCTATCTATCTCTTTCTATTTATTTTTAGGAGGTAATGAGGTTAAATGACTTGCTCAATGTCACACAGTTAGAAAGTATCAAGTTTCTGAGGTTGAATTTGAACTCGGGTCTTTCTGACTCCAGGACTGGTGTTCTAACTACTGCTCCACCTAGTTGCCCTTGTATATTTTATTTAATGATTACAAATTTAGAGAAAAATGGAGAGCATTCCTAACATTAAATAGAAAAAAATATATTTGCTCCAGATATGTAATGGTTGAACCTGGAAGCAGAGTCATTATAGTAAGGCACAGGATAAGTATTGAACTATAATAACCTACCAGTTCAAGTCAAGTTATCAAATATTTATTTAGCATTTATATTTTCTGCTGGAGATCTGCTAAGTAGTGAGGATACAGAGAAAGGGGAAAAATAGTCCCTGCCCTTGAGGAACTTACATTTTAATGAGGGAGACAACATGTAAAACAATTTTATTATAGTGGTTCTATCATTTTTCAGTTGTGTCTGATTCTCTGTGTCCCCATTTGGAGTTTTCTTGAAAATGATACTGGAGTGATTTGTCAGTTCCTTCTCCAGTTCATTTTTACATATAAGGAACTGAGCCAAACAAGGTTAAGTGACATGCCCAGGGTTTTGAAGAAAGTTGGGGAATATGAGGGATTAGAACATTCCATATATATATATATATATATGTATATATATATATGTATATATATATATATATATATATATATGTATATATATATATATATATATACAAAATAAAAATTGAAATAATTTTTGCCCTCAAAGAGATTACAATCTAGTTGGGGGGAGTCAGCCTATAAATATTTATGTTATATACTCATATGTATGCTTAGAGCTACTATGTCAATTCACATTTGCACTGATGAATTAGATCCTTGAAGCATGTCCCCTCAGGGCTCTAGGGTTACCACTAAAGAGCTGTAGTTTTATAACTCACAAATCTTCAACAATGCTATGAATCTTAATTGAGATCATTTAATTAGCCATACTTAAGTAGATTTTTAGAAGGAATATTTGCTAAAGTAGTACAAACATCACAACAATCTGTGATTACATTCGAACATAACAGCATATACAATCCTTGTTAGAGTAAGCTCAAGTTTAGAGTATGCCATAGGTAAAGCTCCTGCTTATTGTTGAAGACCTTTTCTTTTCTTTATGTATTTTTCATGACAGTTCTGTTGGACATAATTTGCTTTCTTCACTGGCTGAGATTTTTGAATATGATATTCATATGTACCCAGTCTGTTTTTGGTTCCCAAAGCTACTGTTAGCCATGGATATCCCAGGAAACTATTATGATGAGAAGATAAGAAGTTTAAAAAAACTTTCATATCCTTCAAAGCTTGAAAACCTCTTCAGAAAAGGAGGAATAAGAGGAGACCAAGGCTAACAATGAAGGTGAACAATTCCTTATTTGTAAAAAATGAACTGGAGAAGGAAATGACAAATAACTCTAGTATCTTTGTCAAGAAAACTCCAAATGGGGACACAGAGAATCAGACACAACTGAAAATGATAGAACCACTATAATAAAATTGTTTTACATGTTGTCACCCTCATTAAAATCCTTGAGGATTTATCACTGGTCTTGGAACTGGTCCTTTATTTTATAGAAGACCCATGGGGCATGATTAAGTTTCCATAGTCACTATGAATATTCTTATCAAAGACGCTTCCCATTTAATCTATAATGTTTGATAGATTAATTGAAACTTCTTTTCATCTCATTGTTATCAGGAATTCTTAGAGTTTAACCTTATACGAAATGGATAATTTGATAGACTTTTTTCCATCAAACTTGCCCTTATATACAAAATACATACTCAGTGGATATTGTTTCCCCTTCATTCTTTTTTTAAGTTTTAATTTTTGCAAATAATAGGGTTAAATGACTTGTCCAAGGTCTTGCAGCTAGGTAATTATTACGTGTCTGAGATCAGATTTGAACTCAGGTCTTCCTGATTCCAGGGCTGGTGTTCTATCTGCCACACCACCTAGCTGCCCCATCATCCTTAAAGAAGACTAATGACAACATATGGTGATGTCTTGACTTGTGTGAATTGAATCTAAGTGAGGCAGAGTTGCACAAAGATGTCAGTCTCTTTTTTCTAGTCATTGAAGTGCATTGACAAGATCAAAGTCAGGATGACTGGTGATGGCTCAGAATGCAGTGGATAACTTTGGTGAAGTCAATATCTAACCAAGCTGTAAGTATTCCACAATATTCAGCTGCCTTCATCGTCTTTCAAATACATTATTTCCATCCATCTATTCCTTCATATGCTAGGAGTAGACATCACCCTTACTCACTGATGGGTTTGAGACCTGCTTGGCTACCCTCATCCTAGTTTAGCCCATCTGCCAAAACAGTTTTACTGGGATGTGGCCACTGTGTATGCTATCACTTCTTGGAGCCACAGCTGAGAGTTGGATGAAAGGTAAACATCAAAGATGGATGAACTGCCTTGAGATCAGAACAAATTCACCCCAAAGATGCTAGTTTTCCCTGCACAACCCAATCTAGGACAATGTGGAAATATTTAACAGCTAGAAAGAGCATCAGGACAGTTTTAGGTAGAATTTGGTCTAACCTTGATGAAATTCAAGTTCCTAAGAGATAAAAACAAGGAGGGAACAAATTAGGGACACAGAGGAACCTAGGTAAAAATCATAAAGTTGAAGAGGAGTGTCAAATGAGGCATTAAAAATTAGTTTGAGTGAATGAGAGTGCACATGGAAGTGAGTAACGTGACATAATGCTGAAAAGGTATGTAGAGGTATAATTGTGAAGTATTTTTAGATGCTATATATAGAGAAGTTCACATGTAGCTATTCTTTTGAGCTTTGTCATGAGGTTTGACACTAGAGCAAAAGAATTATGAAAACATCTATTCATGAACTATTTTGGCTTGATATTTGCTAAGCTCTGTCAGGATCTAAGATCATCTCTCTCTATTTTTAATTCTTTCTCTTTTTCCCCCCTGGGAACCTTTGTAAAAATATTTATTTAGTATTTTATTTTCCTCAGTTCCATATAAAAACAAATTTTAACATTTGTTTTTAAAATTTTAAGTTCTAAATTCTTCCTCCATCCTTCTCCTTCCTTCCCCCCCCAACACCCCACCATTGAGAAGTCAAGGAAACCAGTATAGGTTACATGTGTAGTCAGGCAAACATTTCCATGTTAGTTGAGTGGTGAAAGAAAACAAAGACCCTCCCCGTCCCCCCCAAAACTCAAGAAAAATATAGTATAAAAAGTATGCTTCAATCTATATTCAGAGACCATCAATTCTTTCTTTGGGAATGGGTAGCATTTTTCATTAAAGTCCTTCAATGTTGTCTTAGAACACTGTATTGCTGAATAGCTAAGTCCTTGATAGTTGATCATCATATAATGTTGCTATTATTTTGTTCACAGTAGGTTTCCCTTTGCATCAGTTTTTCCCTAGGTTTTACTGAGAGCACCTTACCCTGCTCATCATTTCTTATAGAAAAATAGTATTTTATCACAGTCACTTCCACAATTTGCTTGGCCATCCCCCAGTTTATGGCCATCCCCTCAGTCTCCAATTCTTTGCCACCAGAAAAGAGCTACTATAAATATTTTTTGTGATAAAGGTCCTTTTACTTTTTCTTTTTTATCTCTTTTGGAATACAGATCATTAGTGGTATTATTCTTTTTTTTTAATTTTCCTCCATCCCATTTCCCCTTTGTTTATTCTATTTTTTTCTCTCCTTTCACTCTATCCCTCATCAAAAATGCTTTGCTCCCCCCATCTGTCATCTCTTCTATAATTCCCATTCTCATCCTTTTTGTAGAGTAAGACAGATTTCCATACCCAACTGAGTATATATGTTGTTCCCTCTTAGAGCCAGTTATAATCAGAGTAAGGTTCACTCACTCCTCTTTACCATTCCCCACTTCCTTTTGCTGTCAAAGTTTTTTCTTGCCACTTTTATATGAGATAATTTACACTATTCTCTCACTCCCTTTCCCTTTCACCCGGTAAATTCCTCTATCACCCCTTAAATTTATTTTTTAGATATTATCCCTTTATCTTCAAACATAGTTGTGCCCTTTTTCTATACTTCTAACTGTCCTAATAATGAGAAAGTTCTTATGAGTTACAAGTATCATCTTCTCATGTAGGAATATTCAAGTTTAATATTAAGTCCCTTATAATTTCCCTTTCCTGTTTAACTTTTTATGTTTGAATTTTATATCTGATAGTCAAATTTTCAATTCAGCTCTGGTTCTTCATCAAGAAAGCTTGAGAGTTGTCTATTTCATTTAATATCCATTTTTTTCCTCTGGAAAAAAACTATCCAGTTTTGCTGGATAGGTGATTTTGGGTTGGAATCTTAGCTCCTTTGTTCTCTGGAATATCATCTTCCAGGTACTCTAATCTTTCACTGGAGGACAGAAGCTGCTAAATATTGTGTTATCCTGACTGTAATAGCATACCTGAATTGTTTCTTTCTGACTGCTTGGAATATTTTCTCCTTGACCTGGGAGCTCTGGGATTTGGCTGTGATATTCCTGAAAGTTTTCATTTTGAGATTTCTTTCAGTGGATTATTTCAATTTGAAATTTCCCCTTTGATTATAGAATATCAGGGTAGTTTCCTTGATAATTTTTTTTGATCATGATATTCATATAGTCAATACTTTTTAAAGTATTGGGTCTGTTTTCTGGATATTCTGGATCTATTTTCAAGGGCAGTTGTTTTACCAATAAGATATTTCACACATTGTCTATTTTTTTATTCTTTTGATTTTTTTTAATGATTTCTTGCTTTCTCATAAAATAATTTTCTTCCATTTACTCAATTCTAATTTTTAAGGAATTAGTCAATAAACTTTTAAATCCCCTTTTCCATTTGACCAATTCTGCTTTTTAAAGACATTCTCCACATTGCCTTTTTTGCATCTCTTTTATCATTGGACCAGCCTGCTTTTTAAGGGGTTTTCTTTTTGCATTTCTTTTACCAAGCCGTTGATTCATTTTTCTTTTCTTTATTAAAGATTTTATTTATTTTGAGTTTTACAATTTGACTCATTTTTCTTACTTTTCTTGCCCCCCCCCTTTTGGCAAGGCAAGGGGTTGAATGACTTGCCCAAGGTCACACAATTAGGTAAGTATTAAGTTCTGAAGTAGGATTTGAACCCAGGTCTTCCTGACTCCAGAACTTGTGCTCTTCCACTATGCCACCTAATTTCCCCCATCAGTCTCATTTCTATTACCATTTTTTCTTCTACCTTTCTTACTTGTTTTTCAAAATTCTTTTTTGATCTCTTTCATGACCTGAGACAAAATCATATTTTTCTTGGAGGCTTTGGATATAGGAGCTTTGATTTTGTTATCTTTTTCAAAGTGTGTGTTTTGATCTTCCTTATCACCATAGTAACTTTATAAGGTCAAGATTTTTCTGTTGTTTGGTCATTTTCCCCAGCCTGTTACTTTAATTTTAACACTCTTGATTAAAGCAGTATTCTGCTTCCAGCATGGAGGACACACTATTCCATATTTCAGGGTTTTTGTGCATCTGTTTGCTGAGGACCTCCAAATTTTCAGTTCTCCCAAAGTGGAATGATCTAATTCAAGGGCAGGCAACTTTTTTTTTATCATCTTAAAAGTTAGCCTGCTATATTTGCTCAAGCATTTAATTAATTCATGCCTAAAAAAAGTCATAGATTTATTAAATTTATGTCCTGCCTTCAGTTGCTATAATTGCACCAAACCAAATGATTTTGCAGACCTTATATGCTCTACTGGCTCAACCTTCCTACCCCTGATCTAAGGAGAGATGATTATTCCTCTCCTAGCCTGTGCTCTGGTCTATGGTTGATGACATGCAATCTTTCCTGCCTTGGAAATTTGATCAGGGTCTCTGTTCCAACATAACTTCAAGTTCTGGTGTGTTAAGTCACACCTTGTCCTGGATTTCTAACCAGGCCTATGACCCAGATCTGAGTATGGGCAAAGTAAGAGAATTCTGTCTCATACTGACCAAGAGATCCCATAATCTTTTCTTTTCTGACTAGTTGTTTGACCCCCTTACTAAGTGTGGCCTGAGCAATTGCTGCTGCTGATTCCCTGGCAGAGAAGGCCTGCTCCTGGTTTTCTGGGGCTGGGTCTGTGTTGGAGAGGCCTTTGCTGACCTGTGCTCTAGGTCCAGAAGATCTTTCCTGCTGCTTTTCTATGCTGTCTTTGACTAGAAAATTATTTTACTCCATCATTTAGTGGTTTCTGCCACTTTAGGGATTGTTTTATTGCATTATTTGAAGGTGTCCAGAGGGGTTTGAAGGAGAGCTCAGGCAAGTTCCTGCCTTTTCTCTACCATCTTGGCTCCATCTCCTTTATTCTCTTATTACATCTTCCACTCAGCTGTCCAAAACACCATACTAAAGCACAAGCCTTTACTCTATGATTCTCCTGATACTGGATTATTAAATTCTCTATTTCTTGTTTCTTTATTTGGATATTATATTCTTATAAATATTCATCTATTTCACTGGGGTTGTTAGTTTTATTCATGTAAAATTGGGCAAAATGGTTTGTTATAATGCCCAATTCTTATTAATTTTTTGTGAATTCTCTTTAATTTTAATACTCAAATATTCAGTTTATTTTATCTTACTTTTCAAATGAGATTGACTTTTTACTTTTTTATTAGTTTGATGATTTTTTTAATATGTTCTTGATTTTCAGAATATATTTTCTGAAATTTGATTCAGATTTTAAAATTTTGTTTTTGGGTCAGCTAGGTGGTGCAGTGGATAGAGCACCAGTCCTAGGACCAGGAGGACCTGACTTCAAATCTGGCCTCAGACACATTATTGATTAGCTGTATGACCTTGGGTAAATCAATTAATCCCATTGCCTCATACAAAAAAAAGAAAACTGCTAGGTTTTTTTTGTTTTGTTTTTAGGTTTTTGCAAGGCAAATGTGGTTAGGTGGCTTGCCCAAGGCCACACAGTTATGTAATTATTAGGTATCTGAGGCCGAATTTGAACTCAAGTCCTCCTGACTCCAGGGCTGGTGCTCTATCCACTGTACCACCTAGCCACTCCTGAAAATTGCTAGTTTTATGAGATTTTTTAATTGTCAATATATTGATTTTTTTCTTACTTTTTGTTTAAAGAAAACATACAGAGATAATATTTTTCCCATTATTAGTTACTTTCAATGAGTCCTAAAAATTTAATCATAGTTTTTAATTGTTGCAATTTTCTTTAATCAAATTAGTCATTTACCCTATGATTTTTACCTAGCAATTCTTTGGAAATAAGTTATTTAGTCTTCAAATATTTTTATTTGATTCTTTAGCAACCATTTATTAAATAACATTTTATTGAATTTTTATCAGTAAAAGTAGTATTTTCTTCCTTACTGTATATTTTTCTGTTTTTAATTCCCTAATATAAATTTATAAAATATAAATGTTTAATTCCCTAATATTAAGATTCCATACAGATGACAAATACATGAAGCACTTTCTATTTCCAGTCTGTAATTGCTTGGTCTATCCTATTTAAATTTCCTAAAATTCTATTCAGTTCCTTATTTCTTTATTCTTTCCTTCCTCCCTTCTTCATTTTTTCTTTCCCTTCCTTCCTCTCTTTCTCACTCATACCTCATCTCCTTTGCTTCCTCTCTTCTTTTCTAAATAGAATTTTAGAAAATTTTGATGGAATGCTTAATCTGCCTAGCAGCTAGATAGTGCAATGAGTAGAGTATGGGCCTGGGGTAAGAAAATCTCATCTTTATGAGTTCAAATCAGGGACTTGAGCAAATCACTTAATCTTTTTTACTTCAGTTTCCTCATTTGTATAATGAGCTAGAAAAGGAAATGATGAATCACTTCATTATCTTTGTCAGAAAAACCCCAAATGAGGTTGCAAAGAGTTGGATGAAACTGAAAACACTTAGCAACAAAACTATTACTCTCTCCATTTCTCTTCAACTCTCAAGGTCCCAATTAACTTAACATATTCCCTTCAAAGGTAGATACAACACACACACACACACACACACACACACACACACACACACACACACACACACATGACATCCAAGCACAAAATACACAATACACAGAGAATATATTAGTTTATTGATTTCAATCATACAGTGATAAGTTAGAGTACAAAGACTAAAAAGACCTTACTGTTCCACATACATATAAAGTCAAAGATGGGATGAGGTGAAGGAAATTCACAATTTAACCTCCTATGTTTATGTTGTTTCTGACCCTGTCCCCTGTCAACTGATCTGCATGGAATAATGAAGGAACTGAAAATACATGGGAACCCCCAAATCCAGAGCTCCTGTTAGAGAGCATTTCCTTTAGGTAGATTATAATCTATAGTTTAGCTACTAGAACTTAAGGAACTAAATAGATATTTTTTATACTTAAGCTTGGAAATAATTGCTATTTTCTGCATCAGCCTATCCTTGGAGTGCTGTAGATATTTCCTATATTTGTTTATGGGTTCTTATGACTTCTTTGGCTCTTTCACATTTTCAGTGGAATTAAATAAAGGCTGTACCATATCCAGTACAGATATTACTACTTTGTTCTTGTTGTTCAGTCATTTTCATTATTTGTAACTCTTTATAATTCCAATTTGGGGATTTTATTGGCAAAGATTTTGGAGTGGTATTTTTGAGATCATTTTGTAGATGAGGATTGAAGCAAAAAAGGATAATTTGACTAGCCCAGGGTAAATTTTCCCAGGGCCAAATTTGAACTCAAAAAGATGAACCTTCCTGATTCTAAGACCAGTGCGGTATCTATTGTACCACCTAGCTTTGATTCCTTTAAATAATCTGGGGACCTCTTTTACTCATATCTATTAAAAATCTAGTTATGTGTTACCAATTTTTTGGGAGCTTATCTGCAAATAAAATACATATAGAACATGATAAGTTAAATTTATCCTTTGAATCATATTTCATGATGCAATCAAATCTATGCTTTTGACCCTAGGGTAGGATTTACGCATGTATTATCAATGATAACATGGCATAGAAAGATAATATGTTATAAACGACAGCTTGAAAATCAAGAATCAAATGCTGTCTCAGATACTTATTAACTGTGTAGTCCTGGGCAAGTCACTTTTGCTCTGTGTGCTCAAGGAAATCTTTAATATTGTAAATTGGAAAGCAGATACCAATATACATTAGTGAAAAGAAAGATAATTTTCCACTGAAGTTTTCCAGTTTTATTAGAGAATGGAACTGGCAAGACTTCTTTAAATACTAGGTCCAGCAATATGTCTGTAGCCAAAGAAGTACATCAGTTGAATTTAGAAAGGCCTATCACTGAAGCCCACAATTCATCATTTTCTACTTAATAGTCAAGTTTCAGAGAGCCTCTCGATAAGGCTATAATTTCGATTGCATATTCTACCTTGAAATTTATACTTACTGTCTAAACTTTTGAAACATTAAATGGATTTCTTAGGGTAATTTTAAACTCCAGGTTCATAAATTTTTTAATCTTTTTAAATATTTAGTTACCAATTCTGTCCTTCCCTCTACAACCCATTGAGAAAGCAATGTATAACATGCTTATACATTAATCACATTATTAAAAAAATAAGTAAAAAGCTAAGCCTCAATCTTCATTTAAAGTTCATCAGTTTTCTTCATGGGCGTGGATAGCATTTTTCATCATGAGTCATTTTGAATTGTCTTGGATTATCGTAGTGATCAGAACTGCTAAATCTATCACAGCTATTATCACAATATTGCTGCTACTGTGTACAATGTGTTCTTAGTTCTACTCAATTAACTTTTCTCCTTTTCCATTTCTTACAACCAAATTATATTTACATTTTTTACAGATGAATTTTATTTTTTCTAGAGCTATAAAATAATTCTTTGGTAATTTGACTTTTATGGTATGGAATACATGAATTTAGAGAGTATTGTCATTGTTATATATATATTGTTATATATATAGGCTTGGCCTATCCATAATCAATTAACTTTTCTCCAATTGTTTAGATTTGTTTTTATTTGTGAGAACAATGTTTTATAATGAGTTCTTTAGGCCAGATAGACTCTCAATATATAATTTTGTGTACATTGTCTTTATAATTGTAAATGGAATTTCTCATTTTACTTCTTCCCCTGTTTTTTTTTATATCTAGAAATGCTGAAGAATTTTGTGCATTAATTTTATCTCCTGTTTTGCCAAAGATGATTTTTTCAGCTTATTTTTACTTAACTTGATAGTGTTCTCTATATTATTATACCATCTGTAAAAATTAATATTTATTTTTTCATTATCTATTCTTATTCCTTCAATTTCTTTTTCTTGTCTTATTGCTACAGTCAGCTTTTCAAGTGTTATATTGAATAAAAATGATGATAATGTGGAACACTATTGTTCTATTAGAAACCAGGAGGGACAGGAATTCAAGCAAGCCTGGGGGGATTTGCATGAACTGATGCTGAGTGAGATGAACAGAACCAGAAAAACACTGTACATCCTATCAGCAACATGGGGGCGATATTCAACCTTGATGGACTTGCTCGTTCCATTAGTGCAACAACCAGGGACAATTTGGGACTGTCTGCAATGGAGAATACCATCTGTATCCAGATAAAGAGCCGTGGAGTTTGAACAAAGTTCAAGGACTATTCCCTTTAATTTAGAAAAAAAAGATATCTTATTGTCTGATCTTGTTATCTCTTATACTTTTTGTTTCTTCCTTAAGGATGTGATTTCTCTCTCATCACACTCAATTTGGAGCAATGTACACCATGGAAACAATGTAAAGACTGACAAATTGCTTTCCAAAAAAAAATGATGATAATGGGCAGCCTTATTTAACCTCTGATCTAAATGGAAATGCTTCTAATCTATTCCAATTACAGATAATGCTTGCTCTTGATTTTAGATACATATTACTTAACATTTGAAGAAAAGTTCCATTGATTCCTATTATTTCTACTGTTTTTTTAAATTTTTAAATATATTTTATTTATTTATTTTTCCAACTACATGCAAAGATAGTTTTCAATGATCTTTTTTTTTTTTGGTAAGGTTTTAAGGCTTACATTTTTCCCCCTTTCCCCTTTCCTTTTCCTTTCCCCTGAGAGAAAGAAATCTAATTTAGGTTATATATATATATAATGTATAAAACAAATTTTAAAAATGGAAAATAGTAAATTTTGGTCTGCATTTGTGGGAACACAGGCTATACTAATGACCCCGCCACCTGGACAGTCTCAGGAACTGGCATGCTGCCCTGAGAAATAAGGTGTGCCAGAGAACTTGGGAGCTGGTCATTCCACCCCACAGCCCAAGGGCACAAGTGACAGCTGTGTTTTATCAGCTCCCCCCCTTAACATACCCCCTTATCCTGTAACACAAGATGCTGCACATACACCCCACTTGAATATCCCCCCATTACCTCATTTTCTTTGTTCTACCCTGGAAGACCTAATAGTATATATTTGTAGAAGCTAAGCAGTAATAAAATTGAGCTGGAGGCATAAGGCAGTCGTAGCTTGACTCCTTATTCTCAGCTCCCCTCCATGAGGGAGGTCATCACTGTGGACCCCAAGTTGAAGCAAGCCACAACATGCATTCAGACTTCACAGTTCCTTCTCTGGATATGGATGGCATTTTCCATACCAAACCCTTTAGAGTTATCATTGATTACTGTACTGCTGAGATAAGCAAGTCTATTATTGTTGATTATCACACAATGTTGCTGTTAGTGTGTACAATATTCTTCTGGTGTTGCTCACTTCACTCAGCATCACTTCATGGAAGTCCTTTCAGGCTTTTCTCCATTCTTTTCTAACATTATATTTACCTCCTGAACTTCCTTCTTGCTTATTTTAGAGAGATTTAGAACTAGATAGATTTATCTAGTTCTGCAAGAGGGAGGTTGAATTTCCCACCAGTATAGTTTTGCTCTCTATGTCCTTCTGTAACTCATTTAGCTTCACCTCTAAGAAATTGAATGCTGTACCAAATGGTGCATAAATATTTAGTATTGAAATTATTTCATTGTCCATAGTATTTTTTTATGACAGTGTAGTTTTCTTTCTTATCCCTTTTCATGAGATCTACTTTTGTTTTTGCTTTGTCTAAGATAAGAATTGCTTTTCTTTTTTTACTTCAGTTGAAGTATAATTTATTCTGCTCCAACCTTTTATCTTTAAGCTTTGTGTATCTCTCTGATTTAAATGTGTTTTTTTGTAAGCAACGTATTAGAGGATTCTTTTTTAAATCCACTTTGCTATCTACTTCTGTTTTATAGGAAAGTTCATCCCATTCACACTTATGGTTATAATTACTAAATCTTTATTACCCTACATCTTATTTTTCTCCCATTTGTACTTTTCTTTCTACTTTCACCCTATCTTTGCTCATCAGTGTTTTGCTGCTGAGTACTACCTTCTTCAATCTGCCTTCTTTTATCAGCCCCCTCCCTTTTCTTTCCACTTTCCCCTTTTCTCCTCCTTTCTTCCCTTCATTCTATCAGTCCCTTCTTCCCTCCCCCCCTTCCCTCCTGATGCCTAAAGGGTAAAATATTTTTTCTAAATCCAACTGAATGTATGTGTTATTCCCTCTTTGAGCCAAATCCAATGAGAGTAAGATTCAAGCAGTTCTCAATCTCTCCCTTCTTTCCCTTTACCATAATAGGTCCTCTGTGCCACTTTATGAGATTAATTTCCCCTATTCTGCCTCACCCTTCCTCCCTTCTCATTCCAATCTCTTTTTTAAATGTCCTTATTTTTTATAATCATTCCATCAAAATCAACTTATATGCATACCTTCAATCTAAGTGTATTCCCTCTAATAGAATTATAATTCTCAAGAGTTATGAGAATCTTCCTCCCATGTAGGGAGGAATTTAATCTTATTGAATAACAGTTTTTCTTTTCTTCTGTTTACCTTTCTATGGATCCTTTCCTGTTTGAAGATCAAATTTTCTGTTCAATTCTGATCCTTTCATTTACAAAATTAGAAAGACACCTATTTCATTAAATATCCATCTTTTCCCTTGAAAGAGTATGTGCAGTTTTTCTGGTTGGTTGATTCTTGGTAGTAATCCAAGTTCCTTTGTCTTCCAAAATATCAAATTTTAAGCCCTTTGATCCTTTAAAATCGATGCTGCCATGTCCTCCATAATCCTGACTCTGGCTCCTTGGTATTTGTGAATTGCTTCTTTCTAGTTCTTACAGGATTTTCAACTTGATCTTATAATTCTGGGATATGACTATTCAGGAGATGTTTGATAGATTTTTCAATGACCATTTTGCATACTGATTCTAGGCTATCAGTTTAGCTTTCTTTGATGATTTCTTGACAGATATTATCCAGGCTTTTTTTTTTATCATGGTTTTCAGGTAGTTCAATAATTCTTAAATTATCTTTTCTGGACCTATTGTCTAGGTCAGTTGTTTTTCCAAAGAGATAGTTTACATGTTCTATTTTTTTCAATTTAAAAAAATTTTTCTTGATTGATTCTTGATAGCCCATGAAGTCTTTAGCCTCCATTTGCCCCAGTCTATTCCTCAAGGAATTATTTTCTTCAGTTAGCATTTCCATCTACCTTTCCATTTAATTGATTTTTTTTAGGAACTGTTATCTTTTTCCATTTGTTTTTTCATTTCCCCAATTATATTTTTTTACAGGAAATGCTTTCTTTAAATTTTTGTGCTTCCTTTTGCAAGATGTCAAATTCCTCTTGCATTACTTTCCCCAGTTTGTCTACTTGATTTTTAAAATCCTTTTTTGAATTCTTCCAAAAGTCTTTTTGGTCTAGAGAACAATTCATACTCTTCTCTGTATCTTTACATGTAGTACTTTTTCTGCCATCCTTTTTTGAGATGGTGTTTTGCCAGTCCTTTTCTCCAAAGTAATTTTCTATAGACCCTGTGTTTCTCTGACCTTTCTTACTAATTTTGAGTTTTTTTTAAAACTGAGCACTATCCCAAAGTTCTTGTGTTGTGGGGCCCACTCACAGACCTTCAGCTTTGAGAAGCCTAGAACATGCTCACTGACTTAGGGTCTTCCATGTAGGAGATGCTAGCAACTTGCTCTCTGGGCCATCTGTGCTGGGACTGCCAATAACTTGCTTCCTGGCTTAGACCTTCCAGGTTGTGAACACCTATGGTTTGCTGTATGGGCTGGGCCCTCCAGTCTAATCACACAGGTTGAATGGGGGGGTGTGGGGTACTTATATTGGAGTTCTCCCAGTTGACCTGTTGTGTTATGCCCTCCTAAGTTTGGACTCTACGGGAGAACTCTCCTGTGGCAGAGAGCCTCCACTTGGTCCCTGCCTCTCCTCACTGCCTGTGTTCTGGTTTTCCATTCCCTGCTCTGGGCATACTCATGTCCGCATGAAACAGATCTTGCTAGAAGATGCTCCACTGTTCTTCTGTGGGTTCAGCCATTCCAAAATATATTTATAGGCTTGATTAATGTTTTTTGAGGGAAATCTGGGAAACCTTAAGAAAGTTCCTGGCCTCTCTCTGCCATATTGGCTCTGCCCCTACTAGGGGTTTTTTTTTTAGGTTTGTTTGTTTGGGTTTTTTTGCAAGATAATGGGATTAAGTGGCTTGCCCAAGGCCACACAGCTAGGTAATCATTAAGTGTCTGAGGTCATTTGAACTCAGGTACTCCTGTGGTCACCTAGCCACCCCCTAGTGCTTTTTTTTATGGGTGTTTAATGCATTTTTGGTGGAGTTGTGAATTGATCCAACCATTCTTGAGAGTGATTTGGAACTATACCCCCAAACCTATAAACTCCTTTGATTTAGCAATACTATTGCTAGGCCTGTATTGCAAAAGATTACAAAAAAGGGAAAATAACCTGTTTGTTCAAAAATGTTTATAGTAGTTCTTTTTATCATGGCTAAAAAAATGGAAATTAAGGGAATGGCTCAACAAGCTGTGGTATATAATTGTAATGGATTTACATCAACTGATAAAAAGTGAAGTAAGAAAAACCAGATGAACATTATACATGTTAATAGCAAATTCTTTACAATGAAAAACTGCTAATGACTTAACTATTCTCAGTTGACTCTAGACAATGACTCTAGATAATTCCAAAGTACATATGATGTAAAATACCCAGTTCCAGAGAAAGAACTAATTTTTTTCTGAATCCTGAATGAAGCATACTCATTTTTCTTCCTTTCTTCCTCCCTCCCTCCCTCTCCCTCCTTTCTCTTTCTTTTTCTTTCTTTCTTTCTTTCTTTCTTTCTTTCTTTCTTTCTTTCTTTCTTTCTTTCATTCTTTCTTTGAAAGCACTGCCTTGCTTCCTTCCTTCCTCTCTTTCTTTATCTTCTTGCAAAAATTGACAAATATGAAAATATTTTGCATGATTGTTCATGTATAACATATCAGATTGCTTATTATCTCAGGGAAGGTAGAGGAAAGGAAAGGAGTGATAGAATTTGCAACTTAAATCCTTTAAAAAACTCAAAAATGTTAAAAATGTTTTTATAAATAATTGGAGGAAAAATGAAATATTGTCAAAATAATTTTACAATGATGGAAAAAATAGGGAAAGTAGATAATGCATGAAATCTACTCTCATATGTATGGGTTCAAAGAGGGAAGAATATATATCCCTAAAAATTAAAAAAATAAATTGTAGATTAAAATAAATCATTCTAGAGATCTTTAACTATAAAAAAGAATGTTATATTTGTCAAAAACTGTTTTTGCATCTACTGATACAGTTATATGATTTTTTCTATTTTTATTATTGATGTGGTTTATTTTCAAGTGATATGTAGTTGATATTTTTGTCTAGTCTTTTGAGTTTATTAAAGAATTCTAAATTACTATAGATTTCAAGCTATTTTCTGTCCTTAAAAATATCAAGGGGAAGCTAGGTGGTGCAGTGGATAGAGCACCAACCTTAGAGTCATGAGTACCTAGGTTCAAATCTGGCCTCAGACACTTAATAATTATCTAGCTGTGTGGCCTTGAGCAAGCCATTTAACCCCATTTGCCTTCCAAAAAATATCTAAATATTCTGAAATTCTCAAAATTATCCCTTTAACAAATGAACTAAGGAATCTATTAGAGTCTATTTTTATTCTTTGGTATTCTCTAGATTTAATTACTGTGGCTACCATGGACCATTTGACTTACAAATATCTATAGCTTCAAAAGTCTATAACTAAAAAAAATTATCTTGAACAATTGCATCTAACTCTTATCGGTCCTTATAGACTCAACTCAAACTCGTAGTGGATCTGAGATATAGCTGCTCCAGTTGAAAATTTCCTTTACTCAAATGTATTCTTTCACTATTTTAATCTATAACTTACCAAATTTCTGTTTACTTTGATAAAGAAATATACTAGTTGTTTTTAGTGGTCTTTTGTTTATTTAACATTTGTCAGTAGTTAGCTAAGCTTGTTATTAAGTTAATATATTTACTCTCTGCTTTAAAAAAAAGCAAGGAAAGTGGCATTTATCTTAGACCCCAAATATTATATCTGTAGTTTTTTTAAGTCATTTTTTTTCTTGTTCTGACTTCATGACTCCATTTAAAGTTTTCTTGGCAATGGTACAGAGTGGTTTGCTATTTCCTTCTGTAGGTCTTTTGACAGATGAGGCATTGGAGCAAATAGGGTTAAGTGATTTGCCTATGGTCACAAAACTTAGGAAGTGTCTAAGGCCAGGTCAGAACTCAGATAATTTTTTCTGACTTTCTATGTACTGTGCTACTTAGCTGCCTTATACCCTTGTACTACCAATATTTTATGTGATATACATAATTTTAACCTAATAACCATCTCAAAGATGGGTAAAAAAATTAAGCAAGTGACCAGTCAGGCTCTTCTCTTGATCCTCATAAAAAAATTGAAATATTCCTTGGAGAAGAGTGAGCCAGCACCTAGATCACATATATATATATATCATACTTTGAGCTAAGGAATCTTATGTTAGATAGAGTCCACTCAAGAACAATAATAGCTAGGTCCCAGTTATGTGAAAATGAACCCATAAAGTGGATGTGATATTCAAATTCTCACAGTATATTTCCTATGGGCTAGAATGAATTACCATTTAAAAACTTCCAATCTCAAGGCAAATCAAAGTGCAAGTGACTGCTACATGTGATTCATTAATTGTCCCAATTAGGACTTAGATGTTTCCTATGCTTATAAAAACATTTGTCAAACAAATATTTATGAGGTATGTACTTTTTGAATGGCATGAAGATGAATAATATACAGTTCTTGACTACACAAAGTTTAAAATTCAGTAAGAAAGATAAGTTACATAAAAAGTCTACTTTTAATTTGTATCTTGTGTCATTTGGATTCTACTAACACTAAATACCAACTTCAGCATGGGGAGAAATCATTTGTGGTTGTTGATTCCATCTTACCTTTAGTTTCTAAGTTTTTCTAAGGTACCTCCACAGGATATGTTGTCCTATTTCATATTAACATTCTCACTCTTTTGTACTATTAAAATAATGTCTTAATTAGTTTCTCTGACTCTAGTCTTTCTATTTTCTAATCTATCTTCTACACAGGCACTAAAATTATTATTCCTAAAGCATAAGTTTCACAATTTCACTCTTCAACCTTGAAAATTTTTGTGCCTTGCACTTGTGACTAAATAAAATACATATCAGTTTATAGGGATTTATGTACTAGAAAATCTTCAACAAATATGAACATTTTCATATACTGAGAGGGCCAGATATGACTATATTTGAAAGTATGAATCCATTATATGTTATGTATATATATAATTATATATTTGCATATAAATAAGCAATTTTGTATTACCAGTATTTCATTATTCTTATGGGTACTCATTTGAACTTCTAATCTCATCTGTATATTTTTAAATATTTGAATATCATTCTTTATGTCCCATGACTATTCCCTCACTATTCTTTCCTCCAAATAAAAGCTCTCTTTGTAACACAGGTAGAGTCTCATTCTGTAGCTAGAGTCCATCATTTCTATACAATCAGGTGAAAATCCAACATCAGTCTTTTGGGGTTGTGATTGGTCATTTTATTGACTAGGGTGTTTTTATCATTTTTGCTAATCTAATAAATATGAGGTGAAAACTCATGACTATTTTAATGTGCATTTTCTCTTTATTAGTGATTTTAAGTATTTTTTCATATGATTGTTGACTCCTTGGATTTTGCCCCTTGAGAAATGACTATTTATCTATTGGAGAATGCATCTTGTTCTTATGTTTTAGTATTCACTCTCTTTATTAGGAATACTTTTATTAGGAGAATTTGATATAAATATCCCAGTTAACTTTTCCACTTTTAATTCTTGCCACATGATTTTTTTCATGAAAAAACAACTATGATGTTATGTAATGAGATCTCCGTATCTTCTCTGCTTTGATTCTTTCTATTTCTTGTTCTGTCAATAATTCTTCCCTTTTACATATTCATAATTGGGAAATTTTAGACCCTTCTCTAATTTACTTATTGTACAACCAGAGTCTGTATTGAGCTTATTGTGATATATGGTATAAGAAGTTATATTGTGCCTAGTTTCTACCAGTATATTTCTAACAGTATTTTTAGTCAAAAACTAATTATTTCAATTATTTAAGGTTATATTTAAAATATTTGTCATAATTCATTGACTTCCTAAATAAATCATAATGAAATATCTCTTAATGACACAAGAGCTTCCTAAAGGATATGGGTTATCTCTGTGATTTCATCAATAGGGAATTGCTCAGTAAGGAAACTTCATTTACCAATGCAGGTTGTTAGGCATTTTGATAAAGTCTGAACAAAGGCTGAATATGTCAGTGGTAGAACTCAAATTTTAACTTTTCTGGGTGTTCAGGTCAACTCGCTAGTTATTATACCATTCTGTTTTTCTTTCTATTGCAAAGATCATTTCCTATAAGCTGCTAAATTCAGTTATGTATTCAAAAACTATTAAGGAACAGAAAACTTGCTTCCCTTATACATGTTTCTATACTATTGTACTTTTTGAGCTCTTGTGTCAGTTCTTGAATTTTCTGTTATCTCTCCCCACTGCCAATTGATACTTTTTTCTCTTACCTCAGTCTGTGTAATTTCCCTTAATAGCAGGACCCCTTCTTCTCTTTCTGATTGCTACTCAGAATTGATAGGGGCTAAGAGGCACATAGCATGTTGAAATTGTATCAAAAAATAGTCAGTAGATAGCATGAGTATGAAGTATTCTCCTCCATAGAAAATGCCTGAATGTTCGGTCCTTGAATTCATGGTATCTATCTTACTTTCTCAGAAGTCATTTTTTTTTCATTTAGTTTGTTTTGTTTCCTTCCTTCCTTGCTCATTGGCTAAATTGCAGAAAGTCAAAGTTGCCCGATTAGTGACCTCTGGGTAAGCAAGGTGTTATGGTACATTGAGTCCATTGTCCTTGGCAAAAATATCTGCTTACCATTACTTATGTTCTTGAATATGATTAAGGTTTCTTTTAGCTTTGTCCATGCTATAGTATCTCTATTTCTTAAACTTTTTCACAAGATCTTTTCCTCAAACCAGTAATCATTTTCTTGCTATCATCTGGATTCTCTCAAAGCTCTTGAAATTACATTTCAGATATAGAGTGTAGATTATCTCTGTTTATTCTTGAATATATATTTGTGTTTGGGTAAAAAAAGCAAGGAATTGGATCTGTATTTACAACTTTACCTCCAAATACTTTTTTTTGAGATGAGATTAAGCAATTAAAATGTTGCTAAGTTATATGGGAGGTACACATTTGTGTCCCCCTTGAAAAGAAATAAATATTTTTGTATATCGTGTTATGTTTCCATGAGGAAGAAACATTCTAATATACTCATAAAACAAAATTCTGGCTAGAGACAATCCAAGGTATGGACTGTCTTTATGACTGTTTTAAGAATTATTTTTCTTAAAAATATAAATATGAAAATGAATTAAAATATTTAATGCATTTGCAATTAGAATTTGCAAAAAAAATACTTAGTTTTGACTTTCCTCTAAAATTTACCTCCACTTTTATTATCTTAGGTCTTTAGGATCATAACTTTAGAACCAGAAAGAACCATCAAGGTCATTTAGTCTAATATCTTCATTTTTCAAATAAGCAAAGCTAACATGGTATAGGGAAATGAGATCATGATTCAGAGTCAGAGGGTCTAATTTGAAATTGTAACTCAAATACTTCTTACCTATGTACCTATGCGACTAAGGAAAAGACATTTATTTTTATCAGGTTCTTAAATCCAGGTTCTATGACTCCAAATTAAACACTTTTTCTGATACACTTGTTATATGAATAAATTGTTTTCCTTGGTCTCCTAAAACTATCATTTATAGGTTTCATTTAGTTTTTGTAGGCCCAGAATGCAGCACAGTTCCTGACACCATAGGTATTTAATACATGATTATTGGATCGAATTGAATAAATCAACATAATTCAAGTTCAACAAGATTTTATTTACAATTAGTTTAGGGAAAGCTGCTTTAGATAATGAACAATAAAGTGGAATGCAATAGTATGTTGTGGAGCATTAATATAATCCTGGGAATCTATTTTAATATCAAATAAAATAACAAAAATATTAGGTTATAAAAGACCTAACTAAATTCTAGAATCATGAAGTGATTTTTTTCAGCATCACACACACACACACACACACACACACACACACACACACACAAACAAACAAGCAAAAAAAAAGCCAAACTAGTGGCAGAGTAACCAGGTTTCTGGATGCTAATCCTACCACAATGATTCTATTTTAACATAACTCTTCAAAAGTCAGTAAAAGCTTTGCAAGCTTTGGCCACATAGAAACCTTCTATTGTATTTTTATGTACTACAGCCATGTCCATGCATAACTTACAGAGTTGCCAAAGACTGTTGTCTTTTTCATACCTTTTTTAAAAGAACCCCAAGAGATACTCTATAAATCCCTATGGTGTTTCAATGCCTAGTTTGAAAACCATTGAAGCCATTTTGTCTTTTGCTTACCTAATAAGGCCTTTTGAATACCATGCCCTCACTTTCTTCTTATTTGATCCTCTTAAAAATATGCAATTCATGTTTTTGATTCTCCCCATAAAGTTCCCTTTAAAACTCTTAGTAATTTAGTTCTTGTGATCATTTTTTAAAGCTGCTCAGAAAACTCTTCCAATTCATTTGTATGAATCATGGCCAATTCTGGTTAAAGTACAAGGAATTTGTTCTTTCTTTCAGTGTTCCTACTCTCTTCTAAGAAGGTTCTATTTTTTCTTCCAGTTCTTTTTGTTTAGTATTAACTGCAAATTCCTAAGTATGTCTCAACTCCAATGTGACCTCTCTTTTATTTTTGTCTAGTGTCTAAAAACCCAGTTCATTTGACTTTTTTCCTCCCCCCAATTTTTCTCCAAAGAGGTTTAAGATTTAGTTTCATGCAAGTGATGATATCAAGCCCTGTCCTCTATTAGGCATGCTTCTATGAGGCTAGGAATTTCCTGTATTACAACTTATTCTTCAAATTTCATAAAGTCATATTCATTATGCATTGTCCTAGTTGTATAACCTGGCACATTTGATGAACCTCTTTTATTATTCTATAATTTATTATTCAATATGTCTTAGCTTCCATATTTCCTGAGCAATGAAAGGGATTCTCATATTTGAACACTACTTAGCAATTATATTTTGGAAGACCTCCCTGAAATAACCTTAGGACATATTTATGTAGCCTCAATAAAGAAGAGAGAGACTTTGCATTCAGAAGGAGGGAGATGATAGGCCTCTTATATTTTGCATGATCAGACCATATCTAGAATACTGTGTCTAGTTCCAGGTGCTATAATTTTTAAGGGAGGAATTTGACAAGATATAGTATATGTAAAAGAAGGTAATCAGGGTTAGAGGCCATACATATAAGGATAATTTAAAGGCATGGAGGATATTTAGTTTTGAGAAGAGAATTAGGTGATGAACATGAGAGCAGCCTTCAAGTATTTAAAAACTTTGTAGTGGAAGAGATTAGATTTTTAAAAATTTTATATGATCATATTTGTAGAACTGAAAGAGACCTCATAGGTCATCTAGTCCAAAGCAATCATTTCATATATGAAGAAACTTTGAGCAAAGGTGACTTGCCCATGGTCATATAAGTGATAGGCTGGGAGGTTGTATTTCATGTCTGTGCTTTTTATTTTTTTACTGTAGATTTGGTCTGCATGATCCCAGGAAGAAGAATTAGAGACAAAGAGAAGTTTCTGAGAAGCAGATTTTGGTTTGATGTAAGTTGACTTGAACGATCTTAAGTGTTAATAGGGTCCCCTTCCCAGAGTTATCAATTAGGTATTTTTACCTAATTTTACACTAGGGGGAAAAAAGAACTTGAAGTGACAGATAAGGAGAAGGATAGATTAGAAAAAAGAATTAGGTATACTCTGGGATACCAATAGGTTTCCGCCCTGAGGTATTGGCTGCTTTGGACTAGTAGAATCAGGGTAAAACTAAGTGTCATGATAGTATTAGACTTATTATTTTGGGCCCAGCAAACAGGAAAAAAGAATAATGGGCAGAAGTTGAAAAGAGAGAAATTTAGGTTTGATGGGAAAAAAATTACTAAGAATTTAAGTGGTCCATAAATGATATGGGCTGCCTCAAGAGTTGATGAGTTTTTCCTCCCTGGAGGCCATCAAGGAAAGTCTGGACAATTATTTGGTATTATATTCTATTGGATATATTAATTGGACTAAATGACTCCTGAAGTCCCTCCCAACTCTTAAATTCTGATTTTGGAGAAGAAAATATTTCTATTGGAAGAGGAAGGAAATATTTAGTTTTGCTATAATCAAATCACTCTCTTAATTTTGATACCTGGGGCAAAGCCTAAATTGCTTCACACATATTATATTATAAATTGACCTATTATTGGAGGTCTTCAAGAGAGGCTTAATGAATACTTGCTGGAGAATATGGGGGATTCTGGCTCACCATTAGATTAGACTAAATCAATTCTAGGTTCCCTTCTAACTTTTAGATTCTATGATTTTTTAAATGAAATTTCCCCAAAGGAAATATATAATAATGTATATATCTTGAACATTAATAAGTAAATAATATCAATGTAAAATTTTATCAAACTATCAAGCATAACTCAGAGCTATGTTCTTAGTAATTCTAAAAAGTGAAAGAAATTTTTCCCAAATGGGCAGAATTTTCCATTCTGATTGAAATTTACATATTAAAACTTCAAGGTACCTTAGAGAGCATTTCCAGCATGAAAATCTTCTCCCTCATATGGCAGATGAAGAAACTGAGTCTAGAGGGGCTAAAATAAGCATGCATTTAGAAAGCAACTAATTTTCTATTTTAGGATGCACATTTATTTCTCAGATCTCCAGTTCATTTTTGTAAAGTGAATGCATTTGAATAGTTCTTCTTGAAAGGTCTTTTTAATCATACACATTTATTTACTGATTTCATTTCCATTGAGAAAGGCATAGTTTGCACTTTATTTTTGTTCATTTCCATATACTGTCTCTGGAAATAGAATCAATTTCTGTATGGAATTGATATTTTCCTCGGTAGGTGGGGTGGTTTTCTCAATTTGTCCTCTGGCAAGTGTCTGAAAATCAATTTGAACATCTAGATACAAAATTTAGCATTTATTGTTGCAGTTCTTTAAACATTAGTATTAAAATGTTTGTTTTGGAGGGCATGAAGCCCCTTTGAATAGTTCCCAAGATAAGCAAAGCTGATTACAACACTGAACTCTGTATCAGAGTCAAATTTTAAACCTGCTGATTACTGAAATGATTTATGAAAATTTCAATCCATGGAAGAAAAGAAAAGCAACTGATCATTTCATCTTCCTCAAAAGGTAAACTGCCAGAGAAACTTCTTTTTTAGGAAAAGGAGAGTCATGGAATTTCTTGCCAAGGCAAAGATACAATATGAGTTAAAAAGAATAATGATAATTAAACCTGGAAAGAAAGCTAATTATATACCAAGCAGAGAATATCAGTTCTTAAGGTTTACTGACAAAGGAACCAATTTGCATTTACCTTGTTTGTTCAGTGGTATTCTTTATTTTAAAACTTGAAATAGAATGGCAGGCTGATATAGTGGACAACGTTGTCTTAAAGATACAAAGACCTGGAGGGCTAGTCTTGTAAAGTGATTGTCTTTCATTTTGTATGATTGTAATTCTAGTTTTATAATTGTATAAATCTTTGTAACCTAGACTAGTGCCCAGAACACAGTAGGTACTTTATAATTTTTGTGGATCAGTGGCTTGATTGGTAAGTCTAGAGGGATTGTGAATTGATGTCACAAAAGATATTTTACTTGTTTAAAAAATTCTGAATTCACTTTAATAGAGGACAAAGAAAGCTTTTGAAGGCATAATTAGGAAGTAAAGCATAAAGGAAATGAACATTTATTAAGCATTTTCCATGTGGCAGTCAGAAACTATGCTTTGAGGTTAGTAATGATTGTTTTTCAAGGCTTTCCTTTTTCCTCTTTTCCTCCCCTTTTCTAGTTCTTCTCTCACAAATGACTTTTTATTTCCTTTGTGTACTTTTTTATTTATTAATCTGTATACCTCTGTTATACTTGTAGTAGAATGTATTCTCTTTGAAGTCAGGAACTATTTTCATTTTGTGTTTTGTGTTCTGACTCATGCACTGGCATAATTCCCAGAATCTGGTCCAGTGGTAATGGCACACAGATGATTTTTAACCAGTTTTGTTAAATTGAGCTTGATAAAAATGTCTGCTTGATTCTTTTATGTAAAAATTTTGAAATCAAAGTATAATAATCAATAAATAAAATTCATATATAGAATTGAAGACAAAGGTGGTGCATTGGATAGGAAGCTGATCCTGGAGTCAGGAAGATCTAGCCTCAGACACATACTAGCTATGTGACACTGGGCAAGTCATACAACCTTGATTACCTCAATTTTCTCACCTGTGAAATGTGGATTTTAATAGTAACTACCTCCATAACTTGTTATGAGGATCAAATAAGATAGTAGATATAGAGGTGTTAAAACAGAGCCTAGCACATATTAGGTAGTTAATAAATAAATACTTGTACCTTCTTTTCTATATGTAAATAATGTTAAATAATAGGATTTAAAAAAATAATAGTTTATATTGTACAATGATTGTTTACTCCTATTAAGGGGCAAGTCCACCACATGAAAATATGAGAAATTAATCTATCAACCAATAAATAATTATTAAGTGTTATTATGTACCAAATATAGTGTTAAATACTAGGGATGCAAAAATAGGCAAAAGATAGTCCCTGTGCAGAAGGAGCTTGCAATCTAAAGGGAGAGACAAATGCAAAGAAATATATACAAAACAGACCATATGCAGAATAAATTGTTATTGTCCTTTATTCTTGAAGAGGACAAAAATGATGTCACTATGCTAGAGACAAGTTACAGTTTGTCCAACTGTGGCTGCTTAGATCAATATGAGCTTAGAATGCTCTACCACAGGTAAGATCTAAATGGCTAATGTGAACCTTTGGGGTAGATTCTCTTAATTTATGTATCTTGCACATCTTTTGAGAATGGGTGATGTCATTTGGTTTGTGCATAAATTAGATTTAAGGCAGTTTCAGTGGTAGTACAGCATTAAGAAAATTATGACAGCTTGCAATACAGTGGATGACCTTGGGGTCTCTGACATCTAACCAAGTTCTAAATCAGGGACTGGGAACCTACAGTTAGCAGGATGCATTGGTCTGGTGTTCCCAAAGAAAGGATGGGACTAATAATTCAATAAATCTAGGAGTTTTTAGGGATGAATTAATTAAATGTTTGACCAAATATAGCCTGTGATTGATGTTATAAATATCTAAATGACCCTTGGCAGAAAATAAGGCTCCTTACCCCTGTTCTAAGCTTTCTACTTCAGCTGCCTACATGATAGTTGAAACAAATTGTTTCATTTGCCCATTCCACCACTGAAAGCCTTCACATGTTGGGATAGACAACCCCTTAACTCACCAATGAGTTGAGAGCCTTCAATCATGTTTATATTGTCTACAAAACAGATTACTGGAGTGAGGCCACTGCATGCTACAGCTTCTTGGAGCCACAGAGGAGAGAGAGATGTATCAGGTTGACATGATTCAGCAGCCCTCACATCAGAGGAACTTGCCTAATTTGAACATACCCTACATCCAAAATGAAAAGGAAAAAATTAACGGAGGGAAGGAGGCACTAAAAATAATAGAGACAAGAGAAAAGTTCTTGTTGGTGAGATTTTATTTGGGGACATAATGGAAACCAGGGACAATAGCTGGAGTAGACAAGGGAGAGTGTTTATGCATAGAGGATAGCCAGTGAAAATGGCTGGAATTTAGAAATGGAGAATCTTTTTCATGGAACAACCAGGAGGCCAATGTCAACAGATGGAAGAGTATATGTTGGAGACTAAGATGTAAGAAGGCTTGGAAGGCATGAGGGGGGAAAGTTCCCAAGGGTTTAGAATGTTAGAACATTTTGTATTTGATCCTGGAAGCAACAGAGTTCCACTGGAGTTTATTGAGAAAAGGAGTGACCATAGTTGAATCCATTCTATAGGAAAATCATTTAAGTGACTGACTGGATAATGAATTCAATTGGGGAGAGACCAGAGGCAGGCAGACCCACCAATAGGCTACTGGAATAAGCCAGTAATGGTATGGTGAGGGCGGGCACTAAAGTGGTAGTGTGTCAGTAGAGAGATGGGGGCATATTCAAAAGATGCCATGAAGTGAAATCAGCAGATTTTTGACGATAGTTTAGATATGGGGGTTGAAGATAGTGAAGAGTCCAAGATGGCTAGAAGAGAAGAGGACACAGGACAAAATCCTGAAGGACACCTACAGTTAGTGGCCATGATCAAAAAGAGTTTTAAGCAAATGAGTCCACTGAAAGACATTGTCCCAGATAGAATAATGCCCAAATTAGAAGTTAAAATCAGATTGCTCTTTTGAGGCAGCTAGCTTTGTGTAATGGATCAAATGCTGGACCTAGAATTAGGAATACCTCATTTAATATCAGATTTCTAGTTCTTGCTAGCTGTGTGACCCAGGGCAAGTTAACTAACCTCCTTCTACCTCAGTTTCCTCATATATAAAATATTTACAATAATAGACCTCTCTGCCAAAATTGTCATGAGGATAAAATCGGTTTATATTTATAAAGCATTTAGCAAACTTTAAAGCCAGATATAAATGTTATTATTTTGCATAGACAATAGATATATAATAGACAAAGAACAGCAGAAGATGACGTGACCACTAATACACAGGAGATGACTATCAGATAGAAACAACACTTATTGATTCAAATTCTCATACAGTCATTGACTTACTAACCACTCCCTGCTCTCTCATCTTTTTCACCTTAGATCTACCTCTTTGATTCCTCATAGCACTCTGTCATTGCTCTTGACTGTGTCTGCTGAATTTCCTATTATTGTTAACCAAATTTGGATAATATTAAAAGGCTTCTTTTTATTTATGTTTCATCTTATTCCCCCATGGAAGTCTAATTTTACTAAATGGTCCCTATCTTTAGTATTTGATGCCTCTTCTCTCATGCCCCCTTATTTCTTGAAAGCAGGAACAAGAGATGCCATGCTCATTATGCCTCATTGCTATTTCTAGATCCATAGTGCCACTATTCCTCAAGCAACCTTTTCTTGAAAAACTCAGAGATTCAATAATCAAGGTAAAGAGTCTTTCCAGGGTGTCCTAATATCTGTAAAAAAGATCCAATTTTATTGTACATGAGGTCCTGCAAGTGATTTACAATTACTATTGGGGTTCTTATCTATCAGTTTTCACTAAGAATTTGGGTGCTGAAAGGGAGACTGACTACATATGCATCTCCCTCAAGACTCTACAGATAATTTAAAGGATTATGGGGATTTATTCTGGTGGATTCTCTCTAATATCAGCCACAAATTCCATTTAATACCTCTCCATTATCATAAATTGATCCAGCGATTAGCCTTCCCATTTCAATTTTACTAACTGATATCAATTATTTTTAAAACTAATATTTAATGAGAAGTTATAGCTAGGACAGAATGCAATTCATTTTTTTTGGCAAGGCAATGGGGGTTAAATGATTTGCTCAAGGTCACAGCTAGGTAATTATTAAGTGTCTGAGATCCAATTTGAACTCAGGTACTCCTGACTCCAGGGCCGGTGCTCTATCTACTGTGTCACCTAGCTGCCCCTGATGCAATTCATTTTCCCCCAAAGTAGGACCATTTTAATGGGTTGCCAAAAAAGCATTTGCCTCCAAATTTGCTTTCTAATGTGGCAAAGCCCCTGGAATATTTATTCCCTTGCTGTCACATATCCACTACTTGTTAGAAAATATTATTAATTGAAACTGGTGTCTCAACAGACTCAGCTGCCAGCAAACTCAAATAAGGATTCCAGTTCCTGAATCCTTTTTGACTTCTTGAAACTCTCAAGGTTGTAACCTAGTCCAATCTATCTCCAACACTCATTCACCTGGAATAGAACAAACAATTGAAAACAAATGGAAAGAATTAAACACTGGATTGGGAGAGTAGGCTTCTGGTACTTCTTTCCAGGTAGTTATAACAATTATTGCTTTGATGGCCAAAAAGAACATGGGGAGACCAGTTGGCTTGTTAATGCCTTTTTTTATGCAGTTACAGATCACCAGTCAGTCAAAAGTTTCTTCAATATTCATTAATCAGCCAGGAAGCAGATAATACTCTCGTATGCTGTTGGATAGGTGGGCCTTTTTTATTCAACATGATCATAAACTTTCAGAAGTAAGTTCATCAAATATCCCTGTGTAACTTTTTCTATTGATTTGGCAGGTCAAATAACTTCAAGATGCAACTCAAGTGTCAACTTCTTTATGAAACTCAAGATTGATGACTTGCTTGACTGAGAAGAGATCCAGAACTAATGTGGCCAACTTTTTTTATGGTCTATTTTGGTGGAGTGTTTTGTTTGTGTGTGTGTGTGTGTGTGTGTGTGTGTGTGTGTGCGTGCACACATGTAACACATGCACTATGTGGCATATAGTCTTCAGTTTTACTTTTTTCAACTATACAAAGGATTGTTATGTAGAAAAGGCATTAGAATTATTTTATGTGGCTCCAGCATGCAAAAGTAGAACAGGAGTAGTACTATTATAAGAAGAACTTCCTAGAAATTAGATCTGAATAAAAATAAAATGAACTTCTGAAGGGAGTTCTCTTTCAAAGGAAAGGGCCAAACAGAGATTGGTATGTCACAAAGAAAATCTGATATGTCTTAACAGCTTGCTAGTAAGCATCTAAGTTTCCTTCCAATAAAATTAAAATATGTTTTGCCTGTGAAAAACCAAATACATCCTATTTTGTTTAGATATTAATATAGAGTATGTCACACATACATATATATTATATATATATATATAATATATATGTATATATATTTTCAGTGGGGATTGGATTTGTGATTTCATTAGTATGAGATTCTCCTACTGAGAAAACTCTACTAATGTAGGTGAATACTTGCTTGTAATTTTTTCAACTTAGACAATTGCTTGGGGGCACCTAGATAGAGGTGCAGTGAACAGAGCAAATCTGACCTCAGACATATAATATTTACCTAGCTGTGTGACCTTGCTCAAGTTACTTAACCCCATTACCTTGCAAAAAATAAAAATAAAAAATAAAGACAATTACTTGCAACACTAAAGCACTAGGTGACTTTTCCAGCTTCATATAATCAATATTTATCAGAACAAGAACTTCCAGACAGGTCCAAATTCTTTTTCTTTTCTCAGATTTCTTTTCACTATTTAATACTGTCCCTCTCATGCATTTTGTTATTTTAAAACTTGACTGACATAAAATGGAACTTTATTCTCAGGAAATTTGTTGAGCAGCATTATGATACATGGTATTTGGCTTTAATTCTCATAGGGACAGTGTGTTCAAGAGAAGTACAGGATATATTGTTGACTAGAGGTAACAGATTACAGGAGCTACCAAAGGAAGGATGGTGAGACTAATGGGAAAATAAAAAATACATTTAATATTTAATATATATAATCATATATTTAATAATATATAGTCATATATGTAATTATTATAAAATATGAGGATATAATTATAAGCTTCTAGATTAAATACTATAATTTATAGTAAGTAGAATAAAGAAATGTGGTATTATGCTACACCATATTATACATTACCAGTTGGGCAAAGGAGGAATATTCTAGAAATTTCCGAAGCATGCTAAATAGGATGGGGGGAGTTTAAAAGGAGACTTTTCAATGAAGAGGTTGAGACAGTCTCCTTCAGTTCTGGTACAATGAGTGGTGGAATGAAAAAACTTATAACATTTCATCTTCTAAAGTAGCGATTTCCAAAGTGGAGATCAAGAACTACTTCAAAAAGTAAAAAAAAAAATGTAATAAATGCTTATTATATGTCAAATTTAGTGATAAAGTGGGAATAAAAATGCTTTCAACTAGTCAACAAATATTTTTAACTGCCTACTGTATTCTGGACACTATAGTAATGCTGAAGTTACAAAAAGAGGGAAATTGCAGTCCCTCTCCTCAATCAAATGAGTGAGGAGGCAAGTTAATATGTATAAACAAGCTATAAACCAGATAAATAGGAAATAATTAACAGAAGGAAGGCATTAGAATTGAGAGGAATTGGGAAAGAATTCCTGTAAAAGTGTGGATTTTAAAAGTTGGGAACTTGATGAAAGCTAGGAGGTAGAGATAAGGAGAGGGAACATTTAAGATATGAGGGCTAGGGAGAGCTACCCAGAGCTGAGAGATGGAGTGCCTTGTTTGAAGAATAGCAAGGAGACCAGTTCCACTGGATCTGTATGTGTGGGGGGGTGGGGGGGTGATGAGTGGGAGGTAACATAAAGTTCTAGAACACTAGAAAGATGGGTATGGGGTTTAATTATAAAAGGCTTTGAACATCAAATAAAAGACTTTGTTTTTGATTGCTCAGTTTATGAGGACCACCGGAGTTTATTGAATAGGAAAGAGGGGGATGACATGGTAGACTTGAAAAGAAAATCAGCATTTATTAAATGCCTAATATCTGACAGACATAATGCTTTATTCATTTGATCCTTACAACAACCTTAGAAGGTAGGTGCTGTTATTTCCCCCATTTTTACAATCCAAGGCAAAGAGACCTTAACTGCCTTTTAATTAGTATGCCTCAACAGCTATTAAGTATCTATGACCAGACTGGAACACAGATCTTCCTTATTAAATAGGCCCAGTGTTCAATCTACTAAACCAACTTCTATCCTAAATTTAATCCACCTAACTTTTTAATTCAGGCAGAAATATAGCCTCTTTCTCCACAAAGCTTATATTCTAATGGAGGGAAAAACCCATAAAAGCTGAAAAGAGAAAGGGGTGGTAAGATGAAAGTTGACACAGAGTTGACACAATGATTTTCTTAAAGGTCAAGACTGACCATGTCACTTCTCCACTCAATAGTCACATTTAACTCATCCTTTAAAAATTTTTAGTTTTCAAATTCTCATTTTTCTTAGTTTTATAAAGTATGCAATAATTCATACAGTGTATAATATAATTTATAAGATAATAATTATCTACAGATTGAGGTGATGTTCAAAAATATTTTATTTTTAAAAGTGAATTATCAAAAAATTCTGATATCTGATATCATATCTCTTCTAACTTTCCAGAGTACTCTTTGTGTTCAGTGTCAGGATGAATTAGAGAGGGAGGATTAGGTATGGTAATCGGGAAAGGAGGTGGTGATTTGACACCTGTTCGTTAGCTGAATGATAGTAAAATGCAATGTTTCTCTCTGCAAGTTCTATTTGTCAGTATTGTAAATAGTTATTTTAGTATGGATTATGGTCAAGCTTGGTCAAATCCTGTTTTCTCCTTTACAGAGTCATAGACCATTAGAATCAAATATAGCAGAGAGGTCTTTGAGTTTACTATCAATGAAGGAATCTCTTCAAAAGTTCTTTCTTATATAGAAATATATTCTCACTATACTGTAGCTTTTATCCATTTTCTTGGTTCTGCGTTAAGATGGAACAAATAACAAATTTTCTCCTCCACCAGTCCTTCTAATGTCAAAATGTTGTCCTGGATTATTCAGAAAGAGAATTTATAATATGTAATAACTTCTCCTTTAAAACCTATGACTTCTGGCAGTCCAAAACTCAGCAAACTTGTAGTTTCATAAACTCCATGTTAGCAACATGTTTGGAGGTGGAAAAGGATAGCTAGGATATTGTAAAGGGTATGAATAGTAGGAACAGAAGTTTAGGGAAGCAAATGTTTAAGTCAATTATTCACAGTTGATCATCATGAAATATTTCTGTTATCATGTAAAATGCTCTCACTTCATGTAAGTTTATGTTTTTCCAGATTTTTCTGAGAGCATCCTGCTCATTCTTTCTTATAGCATAATAATATTCCATCATAATCATATATCATAATTTGTTCAGCCATCCCTCAATTAATTTCAATTTTTTTGCTGTTCTATAAATATTTTTGTATACATAGGTTATTTTCATTTTTGTTTTTTATCTCTTTGGGATACATAATTAGTAGTGATATTACTTGGTCAAAAGATAGGCATGGTTTTATCGACCTTTGGTCATAGTTCCAAATTGCTCTACAGAATGGTTGAATCAATTCATAATTCCATAGTGCATTAGAGTCTCAATTTTCCCTTTCATTTGTCATTTTTTTCTATTACATTAGTTAATTTGATCAGTATGAGGTGGTACCTAATGAATTAGAGCATTTTTCATATGATTTTAGATAGCTTTGATTACTTCTTCTGAAAACTGCCTGTTCATATCTTTTGATCAGATATTGGTTGGAGAATGGCTCTTATTTTTCTATAAATTTGAATCAATTTTCAATATATTTAGAAAAGAGACCTTTATCAGAGAAAATTACTATAATTTTTCAGTGTTATGTTTATTGTATTGCCCTCCATTCTATTCTCATCTATTTATCTCACTCCTTTCACCCTGTTCACACTCAAAAAAGTATTTTGCTTGACCCAATCTGCTCTTTCCATTATTTCAAGTAAGTGTACATGTTATTGCTTCTTTAAATTAATTACGGGGGGAGGCTAGGTGGCATAGTGGATAAAGCACTGGCCTTGGAGTCAGGAGTACCTGGGTTCAAATCCGGTCTCAGACACTTAATAATTACCTAGCTGTGTGGCCTTGGGCAAGCCACTTAACCCCATTTGCCTTGCAAAAAAACCTAAAAAAAAATTAATTATGATTAGAGTCCTACCCAGCTCTTCCATTTTTCCTGTTAAAACTCTTCCTTTCAAGCTTTTTTATGTGAGATAAGTCAACATGTTCTGTCTCACTATCCCCTTCCCCAGTGTATTTCTCTTTTGCACCCATTCATTTTATTTTTTTATCTTCCCATCATAGTCAACTTACATTCATACTCTTTGTCTATGTCCTTCTAACTGACCTAATAATGACAAAGTTCTCAGTAGTTACATGTATCATCTTCTGATATGGAAATGTAAAAAATTAACTTTATTGAGATTCTTAGGATTAGTCTTTCATGTTCACTTTTAATACTTCTTTGTATCTTCTGTTGGAATGTCAAGTTTTCTACTCAGTTTTGATATTTTCATCAGGAATGTTTGAAAGTTTTCTATTTCATCCTATTTCTATTTTCCCCCTTGATAGATTTTATATACTCAGTTTTGTTAGGTAAGTGATTCTTAATTATAAATTTAGTTCTTTTGCCCTTCAGAATATCATATTTCAAGTCATCCACTCCTTTAATATAGAAGTTACTAAATCTTGTGTTATTCTGATAGTGGCTCCATGATACTTGAATTACTTCTTTCTGACTGTTTACAATATTTTTTCCTTGACCTGGGAGCTCTGGATTTAGCTATAATATTCCAAGGAATTTTCATTTTGGGATCTCTTTCAGGAGGTGGTAAGTCTTCAATTCCTATTTTACCCTCTGGTTCTAGTATGTGAAGACAGGTTTTTCTTGATAGTTTCTTGAAAGATGATATTTAAGCTCTTTTATTGATTGTAGTTTTTAGATAGATCAATAATTCTTGAACTATCTCTAATTAATTTATTTTCCAAGTCAGTTGTTTTTGAAATAAGATAAATAGACTTTGCAAAGATTCTTTTTTTAGGAACTCCTAAAGTATGGCAGACAACTGGACTCCAGATGAGGTCAGTATCATGCTGTTTATGGTTGTTTCATTAAAAGAACATCAAATATATGCAGGATATTAAAGGAGGTGGATTTTATCTGACAAAAATGGGATGCTATGCATTTTAGGAAAGAGGAGATGAGGGGGAGGAAGAACAATATGAGCAAAGTTATGGAGGTGGGAAAGGATGTTCATAAAAAATAAACTTGAGTAGACTTTCTCTCTTTGCATCTCTGTAGTGTCCAAGTAGAGAAGGAAGTTCAACTAAATGAGTTATAATAATAATAATAATAATAATAATAATAATAATAGCATTTATATTGTGTTTTAAACTTTGCAAAACACTTGGCATGTTACTTCATTTAATTCTCCCAAAAGCTCTATGAAATAGACACCATTTTATTTATATTTTATTCTTATTTTATTCCCATTTTATACATAAGGAAACTGAGTTACCATGAAGTTTAAGGGACTTATCTAGGGTTGCATTATTTGTGTTGGAGGTAAGACATTATATACTATACCATTGGGTCACCTGGTCACATTTTCCATGGTGGTGGAATTATTTTCTTAAGGCTGTTTTTGCAGGATGAATTAACTTTTTTCAGTCCACCAGATGGCTTCCTTACAAACCTGAGGACCTGAGCTGAAAAGGCTACTAAATCTCAATTTGATATGGAAGAAGAGAAAGTATGGTATGAGGAAAAAAAAAAGTCTAAATTCCAAATAGGAGATCTCAATATTGGAAAAACTACCTTGTATGACTTTAGGAAAAGACAATCTCACATTTTATGGCCTCATCATTTGTAATACTTTGAAGTTGAAATAATATAATCTTAAAATTCTCTTGGAAAGCTCTAAAATGCATTTTTCATAAAAGCAGATGTAAAGTATTTTAATATATAATAGCTTTATAATTCTTCAGGTAAGCAGTGACTATTAATATGAGTATTATTGGGATAGTTTTTGGAAGTACTTGTTTCATTGTCATTTTATTTTCAAATATAGGTTGATGATTATCATGGAAGATCAATCCCACAAGTAGAATGCAATTCACTGATAGATTTCAAAGTCATCTCTTCATTTATTCCATTTGTTTCCTTAAACTATGAAAACTTTATTCCTTTTGCCTAATTCTCAGTAACAGGGAAGCAGAAGCAGTAGTGAAGCCTCTTTGGCTTACTCTTTTTGGAGAATTTTTTGTCAGTACATATCAGAATCTCAGCATCAACAGCACTCACAATGCTTCCCACCCCCCATCTCTCTGTTAGACCTCAAGGATAAATGAAAAGTATTTTAAGCCCTTGAGACTCCAGTAGATTTTTTTTAATTCCTTAAATGTACAGTAAACTTCCATTTATATGTGATGATCAAGGGATAGTATGGTCTGATAAATTAACCATCTGAAGAGCTGCCACATGAAAAAGAGATTACATGTTTTACTTAAGATTACCAAACAAATGGGACCAGAATGTGGAAACCACAGGAAAGCAGATTTTAAGTTCAACAAAATAGAGAAATTCCTATCACATATATCTAATAATGGAAGGGTTGATGCATGTCATGGAATATTTTGACAACATGTAGGCAAAGACCCAAGGGGGAAGTATAGGGGGATATCATAGAGGGGAGCTATATGTTTTACAAGGATTCCTTTCTTTGAACTTAAATATTCTATGAATGAATGAATGAACAACACATTTAGTAAGTGCTTATTTTGTAAAAAGGAAAGTAAAACAATTCCTGCTTCAAGGGGCTCCCATTCTCATGGGAAAGACAACATGATGGAAAGTTTCAATTACAAGAAGGTTGGAAAGGTCCTATGCTCCTTAGGGCAGCGCATAAAAGCAGATGTTAATGCCTCTTCTTTAATATAATTCTATTACTAAAATGATACCTTTTGATAATGCCAGTAACCTTAGTGGCACGAACTTTATTTTCTGTGTCTTCAGTTGCTTTGATTATAATCCTTGCAGGAGCAATTGGAAGCCTGTATCTCTGTAGGAGTTGCTTCCCATGTGCTTCCCAAAACCAAGGGCACTGGGCTCAAAGTTTTTCTGTTTCCTAGGCACTTAAGTTCAGTCAGAGTACTAAGTTGTCTCCATCTGGGTTTGAGGGGGCAAGTAGTAAAGATGGTGACAATGGTCTGATTTACCCGGCACAGACTGTTTTCTGTCTCTCTCACTCAATATATATTATTGCTTCAGTCAGTCCAAGAATATTCATATTAATGGAAAATTGCCATTTTTTGCTATCAAAATTAATACTTCAAAAACATTTAATTCCACTAATATGTACTTAATATATACACAACTAATGGAATTTAATTTAAGCTTTCTTTGATGGTCCAGAAGATTCTTTAAGGCTTTGCCTTGCCTTGTGGGTCATTTAAAACATTAAATTTTTAAATCATGCACTATCTTTAAAAATCTGCATATTTGAACTTTGTAGTTGTTAGGAAGTTGTATAAATACAAATTTACTGTATAAATAAATCTCTGTGCATATAAACTTTGAAGAAAGGATAAATGTTTGAATGACTTTTGCAGAGAGGGTATGTTTAGACATCTGAATTTTTTTCTTGTTTGCTTAGCAATTTTTGAACTTTGAAAATCATCATGCCATTGAAGTTATATGGAGCTATAACTATAGCAACAACTCTGCAACATCCTTTAAAAAATAACAATCTTTCCAGCGGAGGTCCTACTTTAGATTCTCACAAATAATATGACCTGAAGTCAATTATGTTTTACTGACCAAATTGACTGGATGTGTTAGTAAAGGCTACTTGGAAAAGTGTAGCATAAACATTTATAAGGCCTTGACTATGTGCTGGACACTGTGCTAAGTAAGCTCTTTGCAAGAATCATTGCTTTTGATCCTTACAAAAGCAGTGAGAGGTAGGTGCTGTTATTATCTCCATTTTATAATTGAGGAAATTGAGGTAAACAGATATTAAGTGATTTGTTCAAGGTCATTTAGCTAGCAAGGGTCTAAAACCAGTTTTAAACTCAGGTCTTTCTGACCACACACAGCAATTTATCCACATGACCAGCTAGCTTTTGGTGAAACAGTTTCAGACAACAACCTTTGAATTTAAAGCTTCAGGTTCTTGGCACACCATGTCATGTCACACTGCATCATCCCATTTTATCCCATCCCATATCCCATCCCATATCATATCATCACATCATATGTGCCATCTCATCTATCACCTATACCATACCCTACCATACTTCATCATGCCATATCACACTGTATCAAACTTATACATATAGACATGGGTATGTGTACATGCATATGTATGTAAAGTTTATATCTAGCTCTTAGAAAACATCCAGGCTTCCAAATAATTTGCAACCTTTACAGATAGCCTCTATCAAGATTGTGAGATGGTGACCAAAGAACTCTCTGAATTTCTTTGAACTTCAGTTTACTCACCAGTTATAATACTGTCAATTGCATGGCTATTCTGACTATCTATTAAGATCATGCACATGAAAGATCATGCACATACACTACTTATGTTTGATTTGCTATGTAAATACTAGCTTCTATTCTTTTGTTAAATAATGTGCCTAGTTATGTATTATAAAATAGGAAAAAAGATATAAAAAAGAGTTAAACAGAATCTCACAATGATTAAAAAGTCCATTGGGTTCAATTTTCTTTTAAGACATTTTTCAGAAACAGGAGCTTTCCAGCTACCAGTGGTTTGTGGGAATCCAGAAAGCAAAACCAGCTTCCATCAAACATTTGTCCTATAAGAAAGCAAATGTTGAAAATTATGTGAAATCTTGAGGAACCCCAGATTCTCTATTATCCAGGTATAAAACCCTTTAGTCTGATGCCCAGAATATTTCTTAATTTGGTCCTTAAACTCTGTTTTGATCTAATTCAGACACTATCTTCTTCCTGTTGTTTCTGAATTCAGCCCTCCATATCCTTGGTAGCCATATTTAATCTTATGCTTCTAGTTCTTCTCAGATTAGGAAATTTTCAGCCAAAGTCTTTTCTTATTTCCTGCCTCAGAGATGTCAATTAATGATATAGAAGACCCTTAAGTAAAGGACCCTATTATTCTTTATGTGGTCCTAAACCTTAAGTAGAACACTCCAGCCAGTTACTCTCAAGAGGAAACACTTCCAAGACTTTGAGATTATGACCAGTCTCACTTTCTTCAGGATCCACTTTCCCCTTTATTTTTTCATTACACTTCTGTTGATATCATTAGAAGGATAGTGTAATTAGTAGTCACTCAGGTAAGTCTCCAGGCCAAAAATAAAAAGAGGAAGCTACATTGTCTGGGAAACAGACAATAGAAAATTTCCTAAGGTAGGCATGCTTCTCTATTTCTTTTTGGCAATACTCAGTAGAAATACTGCAAAAATTATCATATAATTGCATGTGCCTCCCATAGGAAACCATTGTTTTACATAAGCACTTACTACTATTACCCATAAATGCACTTAGTAATGGAAATTGCACAATACATTCACAAAGATATTATTCTAGAATCTTTGACATACTAATATGATGAGCAAATTCTGTGAGTGGCTAGCTCAGTTGGTTAGAGTCCCTTGCTGATGATTTTAATGTCATGTGTTCAACTACATGTGTCCCATTTAATTTAAAAATTTTTCTCAACCAATCCAAAGTGTACTCACTAAAATTGTCAGTGTTGTCAATCATTCAGTCAAACTCTTCCTTTATACTAGGCTCTGTGCTAAAGTCTCATAATATAAAGAAATAAACCAAAATAAACCAAAATTATTCAAAAAAACTCTTCTCTCAAGGAACTCGCATTCTAATAGGGAAGACAACATACAAATATCTGCATGAAAATAAGGTATATACATGATAATCAACAGAAGGAAGGCACTAACATTAAGGAGGATCAAGAAAGATTTCATTTTCCCTGGAACTTGAAGTCAGGCTTCAGAGATAAGGAGGGAGAGAATTTCAGGCATGGGAACAACCAGAAAAAATACCTGGATTTGGGAATGCACTGTTCTGTAGGAGGAATAAAAGTGAGGTCAGTTTCTTTGAATGATAAGATAATTTGTGTGTGTGTGTGTGTGTGTGTGTGTGTGTGTGTGTGTGTGTGTGTGTGTGTAGGGGAATAAATGCTATAAGAAGATTGGAAGATTACTAAAGATTTTGAATAACAAACAGGAATTTATATTAGATCCTCGAATTGCTAGGGAGCTACTATACTTTACTGACTGGTGGGGTGACATGGCCACATCTTTGCTTTAGGAAGTTCGCTGCAGCAGCTGAATGATAGATGAACTAGAGAGAGGAGGAACATCACAATTTCTTCTGGCCAGGAAAAATGCCATTTATTTATGTGAGTCGGAGGAAAGGGCAACGATGATGACAAAAAGAATCTGGGTAATATGAGATGAGTAGGAAGGGGAAAAGAAGAAGCTCTGGGAAAAGGACCTCACTTTTTTCATTGATTTATGAAGCAATGTTCTCTATTGAGAGGGTGGAGTAGGGGAGCTATAGGATAATTAAAAACCAATGAAAAGATTTGGAAAAAAAACCATTGTGGTGGGTGGGATAGTGAGTCAACTGATGTATGTGTGTTATAATGATTGATAACGTGAAGAGGTCCCAGTTGAGATTATGAAACATAAATTTGTAGTGGATTCAGTCAGCATTATTTCGTAATTTTTCCTCAGGTTCTTTTAGCAGAATGTGAATAGGAGCAAGGGTAGCAGTTGGTAGGACTAATACTAGACTGATACTTGTTAGGGCAACATCAACAATAGCAAAAAGGGATGAAGGATTCAAAATGGACAATGTAGATTTGAACTAGTTCATCAAAGAATCAAAAGGGGAAAAGGAGAGAGTGCAGTCTGTGCTGGGATGAAATTCTGAGAAATAACTAAGGGGTTGAGGGATGGAAGGTTGCAATGAGAATAAAGAACTGAGTTTGAGGCTGGCATGATAACAGATCATGATTATATAGGAGAATTTAAGAATCCTTAAATGTGAAAGTGGTATATTTGTGGGACTGAACTTATTGAAGAGAAAGGGGAAGAGTTCTAGAAGTTGGTAGTCAAGAGGAATCAGAATCTTGATGATGGAAATATGTCTTAATAAGTGCCAGAAGTTGAACCACATAAATAAGGGAAAGACTTACTATAAAAGTAAATTTTTTACTATAGAACAAGCATTCCAAAAAACAAAGGGGAAAATATAGGGAAACTTTAGAATGAAACTTTGTGAAAGGCGGTGGGTTGAGATGGGGTGGGATTAAGGGAGGAGATTGTGAAGGACAGATTATAGTATTTGAATAAAGACAGACCAGATCTTTAGAATCCCTGGGATGAGAAAAGTATAATTGTTTAGGAGTCTATTAATCATTGATGAATGAGTTCAGCTTGGCTAATCACTGCAAGGGTTTCATTTCCAATGCAGAGTTCCCTGAGGGTATTAGATAATTCTGGTGAGGAAAAAGAGGGGAAGGGAGCGGATGGAATGCTTCTCCTGGCAGAGAGGTTAGCATGGAAGAGGTTAGCATGGAAGATACACAGAAAGAGAATAATAGAATGGCAAACAGATTTCCTTGAAAGTCTAGAGAAGCAAGTCCAGAAACTCTGGAATATTATGCAATTTTGTCTTTTAGTACTCCTTCAAGCAGAGAAAGGATAATGTAACAAATGTAATATAATATGGAATGGTGGTGTAGAGAAAATATAGAGGAAAGAGCACTGGTTTAAATTCTCAGCATGACTACTTAGAAGTCAGTGAATGATCTTGACTTTGAGAAAAATCAATTAATTTCTCTGAGCCTTAATTTGCTAAAGTATAAGATAAAAATAATACCTGTTCATTTAACAGATGTTAGAAAGTTTAAATTGATGCTTCTGTATGTAAACTTTTATAAACATAAAATTCTATGTAAATATAAATTAGAGATCTGATCTGATCATATAGTAACTTCTTCTGTTGCAAATACCAGCTCTTCTATGTCTTAGTAGAGTGTCTTCAGAAAAACACTTGTCAAAAGAAAAGAAAATCCTCTCTTGTTGAATCGATATTATTTAAGCTGATCTAGGTAAACAGATAGATTATAATAATATTAGTATTATATCCATGGCTGCTTCAATGGAGAGAGAAAAATCAGTTCCCCCTCCCCCCAACAAATCTACTCCAGTAAAAGTTGCATGGGATATAATAACCATCATGTAATTCAGTGAGAACCTCCATTAAAAGGCTCCATCCACTCAAGAAATGCATAAAAAAGCCAATTAATAGCTCATAAGCTGTAGGAAGGGGGGGGCCTCCAGAAAAGTCACTACATTCATTAGAAAACATTATAGAAGCTTCCTATCCTACCTTGATTGACCAAAGTCAAGTCAGGTCAAATATCAATTAAGATTTATACTCTCAACACATTTAATTTTGATCAATGCATAGCATGGAAACAATGCAACAGATTGCCTTCAGTAGGAGGGAGTGGGGAGGGAAGGGGGGGCAAAATTGTAAAATTCAGGACTTTACCAAAAAAAGTTAGGTAGAAACTACTATTTTCTATAATTGGAAAACAAATAAAATAATATAATAAAAAAATTTACTCTGCAATAGTATGCTAAATTCTGGGATTACAAAGAAAGGTTAAAAAAATCCTCCTCCCCTCAAAATAAAAACCTTGCCTTCGTGAAGCTCATAGTGTAATGTGTGGGGCAATATTCAAACAACTATTTATAAATAAGACATATACGTGGTAAATTGAAGATAACAAAAGAAAGAAGGCACTAGAATTAAGGGTGATATCCAGTCAGAGGGACTTGTCACCAAAACAGCTTTATGATCTGAGGCAGCATCTAAGAACTCATCTAAGAAAATGACGATTGGACTAAGAAAAATCTAGAAAATGCTCATTAGTAGCATGATTTATGATAGCATTCAGACCAGGGAACCTCATGCCAACAGGGTTCCAGAGTCATAAAAGTCAGTTATGACTTTTCTATGACTTCCATAGAAAGACTTGAAGAGCCAGGGATATAAATTGCAATTACCTAGGAGATCCTGACCCCAAGAAGTTCAAACCAGGAACCCAGGTGATAGAGGTTATGAGGATCTAGAGGTCATCACTGCAATCAAAAATAATAGTAGAGACTAAGTCCAAACTTGGCACAAATCCCTAATTCGGGAACTAAAACTAGAAAGATGAGTAAATTAAAGAAGACACATACCAATTTAATTATGGCTAATAGATCCAAAGATATTGGAAAAAATCCAATCCAGAAGGAGAAAATAATTCTATAACAATCTTACAAAGAGATTCAAAGGAAAAAAAAATCCCACAAGAATAACTTGAATAGGGGTGGCTAGGTGGCACAGTGGATATAGAGCACTGGTCCTGGAGTCAGGAGTACCTGAGTTCAAATCCGACCTCAGACACTTAATAATTACCTAGCTGTGTGGCCTTGGACAAGTCACTTAACCCCATTGCCTTGCAAAAACCTAAAAAAAAGAATAACATGAATTTCTAGAGGAAATGAAGTTAAAGAGAAAAAGGTAAAATAAAAACTATGGAGAAAAGAATTGAAAGGAGAATAAATCACTTAGGACAGAAAATGATAAAATTTACCCAAGCAACAGACTCACTGAAAATTAGAAAAAGGATGGAAACCAGTAGTTTCTGTGGATAGAGCACTGTCCTTGAAATCAAAAGGATGGGAATTTGAATCCAGCCTCAAACACTTGACACTCACTAGCTGTGTGACCTTGGGCAAGTCACTTAACCCTGACTGCCTCACATCCAGGATCATCTCCTGTGGTCCTAATTCATATGTGACCACTGGATCCAGATTGCTTTGGAGGAGAAAGTGAGGCTGGTGACTTAGCACAGCACCCTCTCACTCAAATCCAATTCATGTACTTGTCATGGCATCACCTCCTTGATGTCATGGTCTTCTTCAAGAACAAAGGACAAACATCAAATATTAGAATAAAATCAAAAGACTGAAAAAATGAAATAAAGTCTAAGGTGGGTGGTATCAAAACAACACATAAAAATAGGACAAAGTTAATTGAGAAATAATTGGATTTCTTTGTAGTCCATAATACCATATTTCAAGAAATAAAAATGAAACTTTCCTAGAATTAGTGGGACAAAATAAAATATAAAGAACCCATTAATAATGTCCCAAAAGGACCCCCCCCAAACAAAATGTATCAGAAATATGCTAATCAAAATCCAAAGCCCTTACATCAAAAAAAAAATTGCAGACATTCTTCACTTGCATGTCATGGCATCATTTCCCTTATGTCATGAAACTTTGAAAGAATGAAGGACAAACACGAACCTATGTGAGTAATTGAACCTACCCCCTGTTGGCCAAACACAGATCTTCTCTCTCTCTCTCTCTCTCTCTCTCTCTCTCTCTCTCTCTCTCTCTCTCTCTCTCTCTCTCTCTCTCTCTCTCTCTCTCTCTCTGCCCCCCCCACCCCTTCCTGTCTTTTGACCTTTAGCACAATAGAGAACTTTAAAGCAATATTGATATTATGAATGGGAAAGAAAATTGAAAATGCAAACAGATAATTAAAGAAAAACAGGTCATATTTTGAACACTTGGAAAGAGCTGTATGATAATAAATGTTTCTAATAGGAAAGTATGAAATTCATACCACTGAACATTAATGTTTTCAAAGAATTTTGAGAGAGGTAAGAAAAATTGAGTATCTAGTTGATGAAATCATTCTCTTTTGAGAATCTTAAGAGTGGGCACAAAAGGAGGTTAATGAGATTCTAATAATTTAGAAGTAAGTAGACTTTATCATTCATTCTTGGGCTATATGAGTAGATTATAAAAATATAGAGGAAATGGGAGAGTGTGTATCTAATGAAACTTATTCTTATTTAAACATCAAAAGGAGGACTGAACATATGTTTATACACATTTATGCACAAAGCATATGATATAGAAATTCATTTCATTCAACATCAGAACAAAAAAATAGAGAGATATCTTGGGAAGGTTGCAAGGAAGATAATTCTAAGGAGTGAACAGCAGAAAAATAACTTCTTGATCCCATATTGGGGGAGGGATGAAAAGAAAAAGAAAAAACTGGAAACAGGGTGTTCCCATCAATTAAGGAATGACTGAACAGATTGTGATACATAAATTATTGTGCCTATACACGATGAAAAAAGAAAAGATATCAGAGAATCTTGAAGTATTAAAGGAAGATAATGAAGTGAGCAGAACTGGTAGAACATATTATATAGTGACATCAATAAAATGAAGGAAAAAATATGTTAAAAACCTTCAGAACTCTGGTCAAAGTGTAGGACAAACACATCTCCATCAGGTTTATGATGGAACATGTTGCTCATTTCCTAACAAAATGAACTCATTAATTCAATAAAGGAGTCATATATTTTTAGATATTGGGTATTTTGCTTGACCACTTACTTGTTACAATAGTTTTGCTTTTTCCTTTCTGTTTTTACTTAGCAGCAGAGTGGAGGGAGAGAAGGAAGAGATGGTTATGTCAAAGAGAGAAAGGAAAAAAGAAAGATGAAAAGAAAACAGAATAGTCATTGGACCAAAAGGAAGTATAACAAGGACAACAGAGAGAAATTTAGAAGGAAATACAACAAGTTTGGGCAGTTATTAAATTGAGAAGTAGATTTTGTTATATACATATGTAGAAAGCAAACAGGATAGACTATGTATTCACAGTTTCACATACAATGACCTTTTGCTGTTCTACTTTGTATATGGAAATGCCTATTTAGGGAAGAAGTATATATAAAATTCAGAATTAAAAAAAATCATGCATAGTACATCACTAGATTTTTGCTATATGTTTATCCTATTTTGAATGTACTGTCCAGATGTTTTTTTCCCCAGCATGTCCTTAGATAATACTAGGTTGCTTCCATGCCACAATGAAGCATCAGTCATACTAGACTGAAATCAAAGTGAAAAAATGTTAACTTTTAATATCTGAAAATGGGTGTGTTTGTCACAGAAAAAGATTAGCAAAGGAAAAAAAGCAAGATATGGATGATTGTTCTTCATGAGAACTAATCTCTGACAATATTTTGAAGTCAGTAAAAACTATTTTCAGTGCCCTCCATTTTTTGCACCTTATTTTCTTTTCCTGAACCTCTCCTCCCCAGCAGTCCAATGCATCCTACCCTTGTCTTTATTGGCCATAATTAAAGAGCAGACAGCTTCTCAGACTTGTATTTCTCAGGCAATGCCCCAGACCTGAATTTCTGTGTCTCTGTCCTCCTCCCCATTAAAGCATTAATTCAATTTTATGTAATTTAATTCAACAAATAGTTTTCTGTGTACAATGTGTAAGACAAACAGAATAAGGAAACAGTATGAAGATAAAGGCACTTGGGTTAGATAGCCATTAAGAACTGAGGTAGGTGAAAGAGGAACAGACAATTTTGCCCAGTCGTTGTATTAAAAAGGGGTGACCATGCTTACATAAATGTATGGTGACAAATTCAGGATATATTTCTCAAGAATTCACTTTTCTCCTTTGAAATACCTCTGAGAGGGAGTAGTGGATATGCAAAAACTGCTATTTGATGATGTGTTCAAGAAATGTTCAACTGAAATTTATGCTTGTTTTCTGCATCAGGAATTCAAAATAGCCTGTGTTTATTCAGTGATCTGTGGGAAAATGATGGGTATAACTTCCCTTTGCAATTTTATGATAGCTAAAGAGTTTTGCAGAAGTGAGAAGCAGATACTGTCTTGATGAAATGTTGAGCAGATTCTGTAGCAGTTAGCTATGTCCCTTAACTTCACTCAGTTTTTTCATCTGAAAAATGGGAGTAATAAAATCTATCTCCCAGAGTTTTGTGGGCATAAAAAGAGATATTTCTAAATTTCTTGCAAAGTGCTAAATAGATTATAGCAATTCCTAATTAACACTATCTCAAAATAGGTGGACCACCTAACTTACTGATAAGGAAATTGAGCTGAGGGAGCTTAATGACTTGTCCAGGACTACACAGCTAGTGAATATAATGAGACTGAATTTGTACACAAGATTTCCTGACTTCAAGGCCAGAATTCCATCAACTGCATCATTCATCTCCCTTATAGCAAAGAATTAGGGGATATGGTTTTAAATAGTCAGCTCTGACATTGACTTATTTGTGGGACATTGGGCAAATCAATTAACAAATCAATTAACCTTTGAGGGCCTCAGTTTCCTCATCTGTAAAATGAAGGGGCTAAGGTGGCTACTAAACTCTCTCTTCCTGGTGAAAATTGTAAATTATCCTCTCCACGATCTCAATGAGTGTGCCCAATCCCTTCACTAACCAGTTAATCAATAAGTATTAAGTACAGCCTTGCACTCTATTAAGCACTCAGCAAACAATGAATCCCTATCTTTAAGGAGATTCCATTGTGGGGGAGGGGAAAAGAACATTATTATGAGTGAGCATATTCAAAATAAATGCAAGGATATTTTGATGGGAGATGGTGGCATCCAAGGGTAGGTGACTTAGACTGAGCTTTGAAGGAAACTAGGTATACCAAGCTGCAGAGGTGAAAAGGAAACACATTACAGGTAGGGAAGACAGTCTATACAAAGACACATAACCATGATTCCATGCTTACTTTTCTTCTCCCATTCTTACCCTGATCCTTTCAAAAATCTTCCATTAAGGATGTGAGTTCAATTTCCCCTTGGAAAAACTCTATGCCAATTTTTGTGCCCTCTCTTTTTGTTCTCTTCCTTTCTGATCTACTAGTTCTTTGCAAGATCATCATGTATACCCTTCCCCTCTATGCTAAAATGGACCCACCCTTGTCCTTCTATTCCCTCTCTGATTTGGAAATCTCTTCAGTTCAAACAAATTCAGCTGTTCAAGATTCATATTCCAGTCTCATATCTTTAACAATTTTCTGAAAATCTTCAAGATATCTAATAATTTTCTCAATTTCAACATGCCTGGGATAACTGGGTAACACAATGGATAGAACACTGGCTTTGGAGTTAGGAGTTTATATTCAGTCTCAGACACTTGATACTAGCTCAGTGATCCTGGACAAGCCACTTAAACTCACTTGCTTTGCAAATTCAAAAATTAAACTTATCATTCCCCATAATTTCATTCCTCCTAACTTCTAACATGATTTTACTGATTCCTCAACTTACTGATGTCACACTGAAATGATTTTGTATGTATTCATATTGACTTACCTAAGTATGTTCTCCTTAGAAACCTAAGCTCCTCAAAGGAAAAACAAACTTCCTTTTTATTATATACTTAAGCAGAAAGAAGTCCCTTTAAATGAAATTTTTAAAAAATGAATCAATTGAGCCCTTGGATACGTTTCTTTACAATGATAGACTCTAGGACTTCTTAGATTCATTCAGTTCAACATTTATTAAGCATTATTTGCATGGAAATCTAATAGAACTGAGACATATAAGAACTTTAAAATCTAACTGGATAAATTAAGAAAAAGAACATCTCATTCCTAAACCAATTTGGGGGGAAAAATTGGGTAGGTCTTATGGATGATAGAGTTTATGTGTACATAAGTATACAAATAGAGAGAATGGAATTCATGTTTATTGCTGCAGAGAAATATCCTCAATGACATTTTTGCACCATTGTAATTACCTATATCACTACTGAAACTTATTTATTAATGTCAAATCCCATATGTTTGAAAATAGCAAAAGGATAAACAACCAAGAAAAGAGATCAGATAGAATTTGTTGATTTAAGACTCACATCAAATATTTGTTCCATTTCATTCCAAAGAAATTTAAACATCTTTGCAGTTAATGATTGCTTTAAGTCAAACAAGAAGTGATATTTCAATTCAGTAATAAACAAACTTGAGTTGTTATTTAACAGAAATTAATTTCTGGTCTTGCAGAATTCCTGTGGCATAAGGTACTTAAGTAGCAACATAAATTTGGCTGGAGGAGTGATTGGAGGGGAATAATCTTCTATCATAGGAAATGTCTGGTAGATTATTTGACCTTTTTGTAAATATAAACTGAACTAGAGTCCATGTTTAGGGAAAACAAGTATAGCATGGCATATTATTGCTGAAGAGAACTGAAATAAGAGGTTTTTTTTTAAAAAAAAATGAATAAGAGGGGCGGCTAGGTGGCATAGTGGATAAAGCACTGGCCCTGGAGTCAGGAGCACCTGAGTTCAAATCCGGTGTCAGACACTTAATAATTACCTAGCTGTGTGGCCTTGGGCAAGCCACTTAACCCCATTTGCCTTGCAAAAAATCTAAAAAAAAAAATGAATAAGAGCATGGACAATAAATAAGACCTTTGGAAATGAATTTGAGGAAATAATTTTCTTTAAAGTAGAAAAAATTATTAAATAATATTGAATTTTATTTAAAATTCTAAAAAATAAAATTCTTTAATCTGTACTCATTCGCCTACATTGGAGTCTCTAGAAGCTTTGTTGCTTTCTGTTCCCTTCAGGGTTCTAAGTGTAAACCTGAGGGGCTTGTTTTTACTACTATAACTCATAAGCCCCTATGATATATTTCTTATTTATAATGTCTATAGTTTAACTAGTAAAGGCACTTACTAAGATAGTATAATAATAATAATGATAATAATAATAATAATAATGGATATTAAAAATATGTCCTTCAATGCGCAAAGTCCCACAAAATACAGGCCAGTGGAAGGAGTGAACAGGCAGTTCTTTCTTGAAAATATATTCAGCATTCTTCTTTGGTGCAAGGGATCAGGGTCCATGAAGTTGTATCCTCTCTTGAATGACTATATGTTTATTTTGCTGTTGGTATATTCCTGTCCAAGCTTGTCTTGGGTGAGTTCTTGATGTGTCTTTCTTTGCTTTTTGCTAAATGCATTGTTTCCTACTGTATCAGTCTTAATATGAGATGGTCAATGGATAGAGTAGGGAAGAGAGGAAAAACTATTCCTTTATCTCTTTCCAGTAGGAAACAATGCATTTAGCAGGAAGCAAAGAAAGACACATCAAGAACTCACTACAAATTGACTTACTGTTTCATATAATAAGCCAAATGGTATATCTGCTTATTTTAGCTAGTTACAAGCTATTTCCTGCGTGGCGTCATTGTTCTATATCCAAATTTTGAATCAGTTTAATTCTCTTAGGTCACTTGAGGTATTATTCTGACCTACTGTATCCTTTTGAAGGATTGAATCAGTGAGGATTTGGGACTCTATGATTATATTATTTGGAATGGGAGTGGAACCTCACCCATATACTTAATATGTCCAATAAGTTAACTTGAACACCAAAGATATAAAGACAAAAGAAATGTTCTCACTCTCAAAAAAGTTTATCTGTGTATATTTGGAGACAGAGAAGGCACAAAGCATTTAGATTATACTAAGTCCTTATTTGAAATTCTGGGATCAAATAATGCCCAAAGTAGTCTATTTTATTTTGGCACCACAATAATTTTGCCAACTAATTGGTGAATATTTCCACTATGGCAATCTATGAATCAAAAATCATCAGGCCTTCTTGCTCCTAGTTCCTTAAATTTAATACTTGATTGACACATTTTCTCTTCTACTCAGTTCTGTCCTTATACTTGGGGACTTCAACATATTGACTCTTCCTTCAAGATCCTAGACTCTTAGTTCCTCAGTCTACTTACTTTTCATGACCATCTCCTTCATCCCTCCTCACCCACATGCAAAAATGGCCATACTTGCTATCACTCACAAATACACCACCTCTATGTTTAAGAATTCCAAAATTCCCCTATCAGAAAATAATCTTTTGGTTTTCCACCTGTCCCTCTGCTTTCATTTATGATGCCCTTCTCTTAGCTCTCCTGGTTCATCATTCTTGCACTATCCATAATCTTTTCCTTTTCACATCTTCACATCTTGGTGAACAAGTTCAAATCTACAGTTTTCTTAGCTTTAGCATCTAGTCCCCTTATCTTATTGCCAATTGCACCCTTCCAAGACTCAGTTTTAGATCAATCTTACAAGCTACTGTCATCATTCTTATATAGGTTCTGCTAAACCGAGGTGGAAGAAATCTCAGAATCATTTTGATTGGGTCCACTACAAATCACATGTGTTCAAGGAAGACTAGTACCTCTGCTGTGAAGGCCATCAAGCCTTTTTCAGAGCTGCTTTCTACCTTTGATGTTGACCTTAGCCACTGAACTCTATCACCTGTGATTCCAGGAAACTATAACATGCATAACTGCCACAACCTGATAATCTGTTTTTGCAGGTAGGCTAAATCAGGTTGAAGGAAACCAAGGAAGTCTCAAACTCATTGGTGAGTTGTGAGCAATGTCTCTCCCAAGAAGTCTTCCATTGGTGAAATGGGTGAATGACAATACTTCATTCCAACAACTATGGAAGCAGTGGAAGCAGATGCTGAAGAGTGCTCAGAGCTTGGTTAGACATCAAAGATGCCAAGCCAGTTATCTTGACTTTGTCTTGTATACTGAATCATGATGACTTTGAAAAGAGCATGAGGCCAATGACTTTATGCAATTCTATCGCACTTAAATCCAATTTATGCACTTATCAAAAGCCATCACCACTTTACTACTCCTCAAAGTCTTGTGGTGCCAGGTAAGTTTTGAAATAGCAGGTGCAGAAAACTGGGAGTTCTACTCACCACTCTGCATACATGTGGCCCAGGTCATAGAATCATTTTCAACTGGAAACAACAGTGAGATTTGGCGGCCCCCTGGGTGACTGAGCAACTCATTTAATGGTTACACTATTCACCTCCTGATATGTGAAAGGGACTAGAAAAGGTGTCCTAAAATTTTTCTATTTATCTAACCTTAGTCTGATCACTGCAGTAGGCAAGGACCCTGCTGTACAATTGAGACACACACAAAAAAAATCTAAAAAACATTTCTTCAAAGAAGACTCCACTTGGGGTGACTAGTTGGCACAGTGGATAGAGCACCGGCCCTGGAGTCAGGAGTACTTGAGTTCAAATCTGACCTTGGACACTTAATAATTACCTAGCTGTGTGGCCTTGGGCAAGCCACTTAACCCCATTGTCTTGCATAAAAAAAGAAGACTCCACTCATCATTGGTGCATGGAATGTGGCACACATTCATAGACAACACAAGATTCAATAGACCTGAAAGACAACAGTTCTAGTTGTAAGAGAAATCAGTGGGTATCCTATGCAAATAACAGCCTTGAGTGAAACAAGGCTGGCAAATGAAGGTCAGCTTACTGAAGTAGGAGCTGGATACACATTTTTTTTTCTGGAATGGCCACAGTGAAGGCCATGAAACTGGGGTTTTGCAATCAAAACTAATCTATTCAACATTTTTGAATGTCTAGCAAAGGGAGTGAATGACAGACTCATGACAATGTGATTGCCACTTCCAGAAAAATGTCATGCTACCATTATCAGTTCCTATGCTCCCACCATGACAAATGCTGATGAAGTCAAAGAAAAATTTTATGAATACTGGAGTCTCTTATAATAAATATACCAAAGAGGAAAAGTTTTTAATTCTAGATGACTTTAATGCTAGAGTGGGTTCAGATTACCAGACATGGAAGGGAGTCTTTGTGAGGAATGGAAACAAAAACAATAGTCATGTATTACTGAAGACTTGTGCATCTCATGCCCTTCTCATCACAGACACTGTCTTCCATTTACTTAAACACAATAAAACTTCCTGGATGCACCCTCTTAGCAAACATTGGCATCTACTAGACTATGTGATTGTAAGGAGATGTGACAGGCAGGATGTGAGTGTGACAAAGACAATGTGTGGTGCAGAGTGCTGGATTGATCATAAACTCATCTTCTCCAGGCTGAAAATTCATTTTCAACCAAAGTGGCTGCCCCAAGGCAAAATGAACACTAGAAGAATTAATGTCAAGAGATTATAAGTGAATGTTAGAGAGATGCAGGACCCCTTGACTCAATAAGAAGGAAGATAAAATTCAGTTTTATGCCGATAGTAACAAAATTCTTTTATGATGCCCTGAAGGCTATTTATGGGCTAAAGGCCTATGGTGCATCTCAACTACTCAGCTGGTGGATCCACATTGATTAATGAGAGGGACATAATCCTAGAAAGACAGGCTGAACTCTTCCATTGTGTTCTTAACATACCATCATCAATAAATGCAGAAAACATTCATCATTTACTAAAATTGAAGAAAGTCAGTCCCTAGCTGAAGTTTCAACTGAAAGAAGAGGTTTTGAATGCCATTAGGTGGCAAAGTACCTGCTCCTGATTCTATTCCATCTGAGATCTATAAGGTGCAGAGTTCATTGTGTTCATCCAAAAACTGGTTAAAATTTTCCAGATTATATGACTTGAAAAAGGTTATCTATCCCCCAAGAATTCAAGGGTGCCTCCATGGTCCATTTTAATAAAGGTAAAGGGAATAGATTGTACTGTGACAATTACAGTGGTGTTTCCTCCTTTAGTCATTGCTGGTAAGAGTCTTGCTAGAGTCTTTCTCAAAAGATTGATCCCTCACCTGGAAGGACACCTTCCTGGGAGCCAGTGTGGCTTTAGAAAGGATCAAGAAACAGTTGTGTTTGCTGACCGACAACTCCAGGAAAAATGCCAGGAACAGAACAGAGTTCTGTTCTGTACAGTGTCTATAGATATAACCAAGACCTTCATTACCACCAGTAGTGAGGGTTTATGGAAAATTTTGTCTAAACTTAGTTGTCTTGAGAAGTTCATCAGTATTTTACATCTATTTTATGATGACATGCTTGCTTGGGTTCTGGATAGTGGACAATGGTCTCAGGATTTCTGGGTCACCAATGGAGAGAAACAAGGATATATTCTTGCTTCTATGATTTTTAGCATGATGTTTTCACCCATCTTATCAAATACCTTCACTGAGTTTGAACATGATATCAAGGTCTCCAGCTGCACTGATAACAAATTCTTTAACTTGTAAAGGCTACATGACAAGACCAAAGTGGAGGGAGTGTTGATGCATGATCTTCTGTTTGCAGATGATGGTGCACTCAATGCAGCCTCTGAAGCTGAAAGTATGGATTCTCTGCTGCTTGTGTTAATTTTGGTTTAATAATTAACAACAAGAAAGTATAGGTGCTCCATTAGCCAGCACCACACTATCCAGATGTGGAAGCAATGATTATAGCAAATGAAGTTTTGAGTACTGTGGACAAGTTCACTTACCTTGGCAGTGTCCTTTCCAGGGAAGTACATATTGACAATGAAGTTGACACATTCATTGCCAGAGCTAGCTCAGTATTTGGGAGGCTTTGAAAGAAAGTGTGGGAGAGAAGAGGTATTAGACTGAATACCAAACTGAAGGTCTATAGATTCATTGTGCTGACCTCATTTCTGTAGGCCTGTGAAACCTGGACAATCTACCAGTTCCATGTCAAGAAACTGAATCACTTCCATTTAAATTGTCTTAGGAAAGTTCTGAAGGTCACCTGGCAGGAGAGAATTCCAGACACTGAGGTCCTTTCTCAAGCTAAACTGCCTAGCATTCCAACATTACTACAGAATGGGCAACTACAATGGACTGGCCATGTTGTTAGAAGGCCGGAAATATGCTTGCCAAAAAAAGACTATTTTATGGAGAACTCACACAGAGCAAGTACTCACAAGGGGGTCAGAAGAAGCAATACTAGGACACCCTGAAGCTCTTTCTTAAGAACTCTAGAACTGATTGTACAGCATGGGAGACATTGGCACAGGGCCATCCAGTATGACGTGCCCTCAACAGTGAGGGTGCTGGGGAAACATGACATTTGTAAGTTTAGAGTAAGTACCCCAGGTGTTCACATGAACTATTTGTGCCTGACTTGTGGTAGAGTACAGTGAACTTGTATAGTTCTGATCAGCCACAGTCAAACACACTGTAATTTGTCTTAAGCATAGTGATGTCATTTTGGTCTTCTTCAAAAATGAAGGACAAGAAGCACATTGCATAACCTCATTTAGACCCTCACTGCTGCTACCTCCCTAATCTACTCACTATCCCACTCTCCAGTGACACATCTAAATCTTTTCATTCCTTCTCAAAAGGCTTGTGGCTCTACTATTCCCCAACCCTTACAGCTGAGAGTCTTAACTTATATTTTACTGAAAAAATTGAGACCATTTTTGGTGAACTCTAGCTCCTGACCTGACACCTGTTTTCAAATGCTGCTTTTCATGATTACTATCTGCATGTTTGAGTAAAAATCCCCCCCCCCCAAGAATATAAGTTTCTTTAGGGAAGAGACAATCTTTCTTATTTTTTTAATCCAATTATAGAGAACATTTTCAACATTTACTTTTTAAAAATTATCTCCCTCTCACCTTTTCTTTCCCCCACCCCATCAGTTTATGTGAATTTTCCCATGTTTTTCTGAAATCTGTTTGATCATCATCATTACATCATCTTCATATACCACAATTTGTTCAGTCATTCTCTTTGATAGGCAACCCCTCTATTTCCAATTCTTTGCCACTACAAAAAGAACTGCTATTAACATGCTTGTACCTGTGGATCTTTTCCCTTTTTTATGATCTCTTTGGGATATAGACCTAGTAGTGGTTATTGCTGGATCAAATTTCAAATTGTTCAACAGAATGTTTGAATCAGTTCACAGTTCCACCAACAATGCATTAATGTTCCAGTTTTCCCATATCCCCTCCAATACTGATCATTTCCCCTTTTTGTTATATTAGCCAATCTGACCTAATATTTAGTAGTGACAAAGCAGTTTTTATATGACTACAGATAGCTTTAATTTCTTCAACTGAAAACACATTTATATTCTTTGATGATTTATCAGTTGGACAATGACTTGTATTCTTAAATTTGACTCTGTTCTCTTTATAGTTTAAAAATGAGACCTACAATAGAAATACTGGTTGCAAAAGTATTTTCTCACTTTCTATGTACCTTCTAAACTTGATTGTAGTGATTGTTTGTGTAAAACTTTTCAATTCAAAGTATATGAAATTTTTCATTTTTCATTTTATAATGTTCTCTATCTCTTTTTTGTCATAATTTTTCTTCTCTCCATAAATCTGATAGGCAAATTATACCTTGCTCTTCTAATTGGCTTATAGTTTCATCTTTTATGTCTAAATCATTTACCTATTTTGACCTTATATTTTTTATTTTGTATGAGATGCTAATCTATAACTGATTTTTTCCATATTTTCCAATTTTCACTGCAGTTTTTGTCAAATAGTTAGTTCTTGTCTCAGAAGTTAGAACCTTTGGGTGCATCAAATAGTAGATTAGTATCATTATTTCTTGCTATGGCTTATGAACCTAACCTATTCTGCTGATCTACCATTGTATATTTTTGTCAATTCCAATTAGTTTTGACAATTGCTGCTGTATAATATAATTTTAGATCTACCTCCCTTTGCACTTTTCACTAATTCCCTTAATATTTTTGATCTTTTGTTCCTTCAGATAAATTTTGTTAATATTTTTCTAGATCAATAAAGTAATTTTGGGGTAGTTTGATTGGTATGGCCATAAAGATAATAACTTTTTAGGTAAAATTGTCATTTTTATATTAGCTCAGTGTACCCAAGAGCACCTGATATTTTTCCAGTTGTTTAAATCCCACTTTATCTGTGTGAAAAGTGTTTTATAATTATATTCATATAGTACCTAGGCCAAGGTGACAGTGCAAGGGCAGCAATTACTGGAAACCTGTCCCAAGAAAAAATCCAAAAGCCATCAAATTATGACTCTAGTCAAAATTTAGAGGGGTAGAACCTTGAGTGATTTGATTTTCCAGTCCAAGACAGCTTAGAAGAACAACGGGAAAGGTCTGTTTCACCAGAACTTTTGGCTGAAAGGAACCACAGTGCAGCCAGGTCAGAGCAAACCAGTTCCAGCATTCCAGGAATTGCCTGTGGGTTGCCTGGGTCCCTGGGGATGCCTGGGTCAGGGACAGAGGGGGTGATTTCCAGACTTCCTGGCCCAGGGATCACTGAGGACAGCTTGAAGGTATGGTGAGAGAACTCTGCTGTACCAGAGTGAGCCCAGGCCTGCACCTGCTTCAGAGCAGCCCTGTGGTGGGAACCTACAACAGGAACCTGTGGAGTCACCCAGCAGCCCCAGGGCAAGGGGGAGGGCCTGTGGTCATCCACATACCAGAGCACAGGCAAGAGAGTAGTCAGAGCCTCTCATAAGACCTTAAGGTCCCTGTGGGGTTTCTCAAAAAAACTCCAAAACCTTGAAGGTTTGATAAATCAGTCATAGTTTGAGGAAAGAAGTAAAAAAAACAGAAAAAGAACTTGACCATACAAAATTATTTTAGTTCCATGGAGGATCAAAATACACACTCAGAAGATGGCAAAGTTGAAGCTTCTGTATCCAAAGCTTCCAAGAGAAATAGGAAATGGGTTCAGACTATGGATAAGCTCATAAAAAGAAACAAGTAAGGGAGGTAGAGGAAAAGTTGGGAGGAGAAATAAGAATGAAGCAGCTAAATCATGAAAAGCAAGTCAGCAGTTTAGTGAAAGAAATACAAAAGAAATACAAAAGAAAATAACACGTTAAGAACCAGTTTAGGCCAAAGGGAAAAAAACAATCAAAAAAAAGACAATTGAGGAGAAGAATGCCTTAAAAAGCAGAATTGGTCAGCTGGAAAAGGAGATAAAAAAAGCTCTCTGAAGAAAATAACTCCTTCAAATGTAGAATGGAGCTAAAAATAACTGAAGACTTAACAAGAAATCAAGAAACAATACCAAAAGAATGAAAAATTAGAAGAAAATGTGAAATATCTTATTGGAAAAACAACCGAGCTGGAAAACAGATTCAGAATAGATACTTTTAAAATTATTGGGTTATCTAAAGTCATGACCAGGAGAAGAGCCTAGGCTTCACTTTGCAAGAAATTATGCAACAAATTTCCTTGAGATCCTAGAATCAGAGGGTAAAATAGAAATTGAAGGAATCTCCTGCTCACCTCCTGAAAGAGATACCAAAAAGAAAAACTCCCAGGAATATTATAGCCAAATTCCAAAACTTCCAAGGCAAAGAGAAAAATACTACAAGCTGCCAGAAACAGACAATTCAACTACCATGGCTCTATAGTCAGGATTACACAGGATTAGGTAGCATCTACATTAAGGGCTCATAGGACTTGGAATATGATATTCTGGAAGGCAAAAGAGCTTGCTTTACAACCAAGAATCAACTACCCAGCAAAACTAAGCATCCTTTTTAGGGGAAAATATGGACTTTCAATGAAACAGGGGACTTTCAAACTTTCCTTTTTAAATGGCCAGAGCTGAACAGAAAGTTTGATCTTCAAGTACAAGTCTCAGGTGAAGCATAGAGAGGGTGGATAAGAAGGACTAATTATGAGAAACTTAATGATACTAAACTATGTGTATTCTTGCATGAGAAGAAACAATAAAACAATACTAATGATGAATGAAATTAGAATGAAAATTTAGAAATTTAGAAAATTTAGAATTTAGAATTTAGAACTTTTAGAATTTTTAGAATTCAGAATTTTAGAATTTTAGAAATTTAGAAAAATTGGAATGAAAAATTAAAAGAAAATGTGAAGCAATTGTTTCTTGCATATGAGCCTTCTCATTTATAAGAGCAATTAGAAGAGGGAGTTGATATAATGGTATAATATAGTATAAAGATGGAGTCAGTGGGTGATAAAGGAAAGTATTTGGAGAAAGGGAGATGTAGAATGGGCTGAGATATTTTACAAAAAAGTGTCAAGAGAAACTTTTGCAATGGAGAGGAAGGGGGGGAAAGGTGAGGGGGATAAGTGAGTCTTCATTCTCATAAGAAATGGCTCAGTGAAGAAATAATATACATATTTAATAGAATATAGAAATCTAACTTACCCTAAAGAAAAATGAGAGGAAGGGGATGGTTTAAGGGGAATGGAGGAAGGTGGGAGGAGTAGGTGATAAAAAAAAGGGAAGATCATGTGAGAGGGAATTCAGATATAAAATATTTCTGAACAAGGACAGGGTGAAAGGAGAAAGAGCATAGAAGAAATGGGAGTGGGGAGGAATAGAATGGAGGGAAATACAGCTTGTAGTATCAACTATGGGAAAAGAAATGGGAACAACTTCTCTGGTGGACTTAAGATAAAGAAGGCAACTCAACCCAGAGACAGAGCCAATGCAATCTGAACACAGACTGAAATACACTGCTTTTTTTCCCCCTCCCATTTCATTTCTCTTGAGGTTTCTCTATCTTTTGGGGGGGGTGGTTGGAGGGGGTTTATGTTTACTTTCACAACAAGATCATTGTAATAATATAAAATAAATAAACCATAAAAAGAATTATGTCAAAAAATAAAAATGCATGGTATTTAACTGAAGAAATTAATTGTTTGGGTGCACATAAGAAAACAGTATGAACTACTGAGCAATTTATTATAATTCAAAGAATGTACATATAATCCTCAAATGTTTTCAGCATGGGTTAATCAGATATGTGACTGGTATTATTTGGAAGCTGGAATGATTATCTGTCATTCTCTTCACTGTAAGATGTCTGTGATTTTAAGTTCAACTAAGAAGCAAGAATAGTCTCACTAGATCTAAATTTTACTATTTTATGATACTGAATTCATTAAATCAAAACTATTATCTCCAAAATTACTAGTTAATTGTTAATGCTAATGAACTTTTCTCAATACTTGCCCTTCAGAAGCTCTTTTTCACACTGTTAAACATTTTCTTCTCTTGGTATTCTTTTTCTCTGGTCTTCCATGACACTACTCCCTCTTGTGTTCCCATATTTCTGACTACTCCCTACTCCTTCTCAGTCTCTGAAGGATCTTCATCAATTTTTTTCCACCCAAACATGGTGATTCCCAAGACTTTGTCCTGAGCTTTCTTTGCCATTCCCTTTATATGATTGCACCTGTATGGAAAAATAACTAAAACAAACAAAAAAGAACTTCACCACAAGAAAAGTCCTGATCATTAAAAGCTACTATGGCAATAGTCAAGTTCAAGACACAAGCTCAGAAAACAAGAAGACATCTAAAAGCAAAGTCTTTTTATTGTTTTTGCAAGGCAATGGAGATTAAGTGACTTGCCCAAGATAACACAGCTAGGTAATTATTAAGTGTCTGAGGTCAAATTTGAACTCAGGTCCTCCTGACTCCAGGATCAATGCTCTATCCATTTCACCACCTAGTTGCCCCAACAAGCCAAGTTTTAAGGACAAATTCAGATTGACCCAAGCCCAATAACAATTCCTAGAAAAATCAAATAAAGACAGTAGAGGAAATTGGAAAAAGAAATAAAAGTAATGTAAAAAATTAGGAAAAGAAAATGAATAGGATTATAAAAAGAAAAAAAATCAAAGAAAGAAAGAAAAACACAAAAAAATTCCAAAGAAAATAACAACTTAAAATGCAATTGGCCAAATGGGTAAAGTGGCATAAAACCTAATTTAAGAAAATAATTTTTTAAAAATTTAGAATTGGAAAAATGGAAGCTAATGTTTCTATGAGACAAGAAGAATCAATAAAACAAAATCAAACAAATGAAATAATATTTTATGAGTTCACTTCATTGGGAAAAAAAACTGACCTAGAAAAATAGATGAAAGGGAGATTTTTTTCAAGAATTATTGGACCAGGGGCAGATAGTATTGCAGCAGATAGAGAACCAGCCCTGGAGTCAGGAGTACCAAATCTGGCCTCAGATACTTAATAATTGCCTAGCTGTGTGACCTTGGGCAAGTCACTTAACCCCATTGCCTTAAATAAAAATTAAAAAAAATTATTGAACCATCTAAAAATCATAAAATAAAGAACCTAGGCAACACATTTCTAGAATTTATAAATGAAAATTGTCCAGATATTATATTTTATAACCCAAAAGGAAAATATAAATTGAAAGAATCTAAGGATCATTTTCAGAAAGTAAATATTATAGCAAAATTCCAGAGTTCCAAGATAAAGGGGAAAATAATTCAAGTGGCCAGAAAGAAATAATTTAAATACTGGAGAGCAAAGTGAGGATCACACAAGATTTAGCAGTTACATTTATATAGTGTCAGACATCTTAAAATATGGTATTTTGGAGGGATAAAAGACCTAGGATTATAACCAAGAATAGCCTACCCAACAAAAATGAGTATAGTTCTCTAGGGAAGAAAATGAATATTTTTCAAAAGTTGATTTCCAAGCCTGTATTAAAAAAAACAGAGCTGAATATAGAATTTGACATTCATATGTAACTTCAAAAAGGCATAATTAGTTAAACATATGGATGCAATTGTTTGGAGCTTATTAAACTTAAACAGCTCACATTCTCAAATAGAAAGATGATATATATATATATATATATACACATATATATGTATATATATGTATATATATAATTCCTAAGAACTTTATCATTATTAGAATAATTAGAAAAATCTATTTAGATAGAAAGCATGGGTGGGTCTACTATGTTGGGATGAGCTCTAAAGAAAAACTGGGAAGAAAAATAAAAACTGGAAGGGTGATAAAGAGGGATGTACTGAGTTAATGGAAAGGAAGTAGAAGATTTAGGAAAATTAGTTCACATAAAAGAGGTACACAAGGAAGAGCTCTTACAATGGAAAGGAAAATGGGAGAAGACAATGCTTGAATGTCACTCTCATCTGAATTTATTTAATGTGAAAAGAATGCAAATACAGAGCTGGATATAGAAATCTAAATTACTCAAATAGAAATTAGGAGAAAGGTCTAAAAAAAGTTGGGGGGGAGATGATAAAAGGAAGTGCAGATTAAGAGAACTAGTGATCAGAAACAAATTAAGTTTTTGAGAAAGAACAGGGTTAAAAAAAGAGACAGTAAACAGAACAACTGTAAAAGTGAAGGAGGTAAACTCATTCATAAAATAGAAATGGATAGCAAAATGGATTAGAAACCAGAATACATTGATATATTGTTTACAAGAAACGCTTGAAACATAAATAGAAATTTAAATTAAGGAACTAGAGCAGAATCATTCATGCTTCAACTGATGTAAAATTGCAGATAGTGCTATAAATGGTTCATGAATACTTAGTCCAGAGTGATTAATTTTTTTTTTAAATTGACATCTTAATAAATGGAACACTTCTCTCAAGGGGAGGGGGCCCTGAAATCTGGAACTAGTAGATGTTATATGCACTTTGAAAGGCTTTGTTACTGCCCTTAGTGCCATTCTTTGGTTGGGGTCACAATCTAATTGATATAATTTGCACCCATACATTTGCCCCACCCTGCTCATTAAACTAATCAAGTGCATCTACCGCCTTCTGCAAAGGAAGCAGACCCTAGTTAATTCAGAACTTGGTGATGCAGATCTAACTTAATCTCAGGTTTTGATAAAATGATCTTTTGTCTTAACTTACAAACCTAACCATTGGCAACAATACAGGCAGACCCCAGACTTTGTAATGAAAACTAACAATCCCTTCAAATTCTTGTGGAACCCAAACATTTCAGTATTCCTCATAATTCCCCCTTTTCTTTTTAAAATAAGAATTTAGGTTTTACACCTTTTCTTTCTTAAATCACAATCCTTGTTATTGACATGTCTACTGACTTTTTCTTCTGTAAAGATTTTTACTTCCTCATTATCAGAGACATGGACCCATCCTACTTTTCAGTTTTTTGTGGGAGCATATGTCAGTTCTGATGTCTTTTACTACTTTCCTATTGTCATTTATCTTCAGGCAACAACTTGATGGATTAAATTTACCACAAACTCCTCCTTCTTTAATCAACAGATTCAACTCTATGTTGAGTAACTCGTTCTCTTGTTCATATGGCTTAGCCAGCCAGCAAGTCCAGGGCCCTAGCTATCTAATTGCCAATTGTTTCCACTTAGAATCTAATCAGGATATAAATTAGGTTTCCATAGCCCCAATGTCCATCCTGTACCCAGGTAGCAGGCCCTTAATTCTGAATAAAACTCTGTGACCAACCTTTGGCAGATGGTTATATGCAGTAGCAATCATAATTTTTTTTACTGTAATGGATCCTGACAAGGGATCCAGGTATCATTATTACATTTCACATGAGTCTTAGTCCACTATCTCTGTAAATTGTACAGTCCAGAATATTGTACCCTGCTGCCAGACATAAGTCCATAGCCATTTGCCACTCTAGACAAATATCCCAGCCAGACAGTTATAAACAATAGTCACTCTGAACTGACTCAGTCATATGCCACTGGTGTTTCTCTCCTCTGGACCAGAATCCTGTGCCACAGTGCACCTCTGACCAGGAACTGAGAATTTAAGTCGGACTCAGGGGGACTGGCACCCAGGGTTAATTCTCAAACTTCTGTGGATCACTGCAAGTCCAACAGTTAGCCACACCAAAAGACTGGGCAATGACTTCTGTCAGCTAGATTTTCCTCCCACTATTACTAATTCCCCATCCTCTAAATCAGAGATAGGACTCTCCCTAGATAGGGTATACAGACTCACGTAGGATATAATCATGCCACCCAATAATCTTGGCCTCTTTTTCTCTCAATGGAAAACAACTTCACCGTGCCTCTCTTCCTCCTTTCAATCAAAACCTTTATTATCTAAAGAAGAAAGAAGGGGTGTCACACTTACAGAATCAAGGAGAAGCTATAGGTATCAAAAAGGACACATCCCCTGACTAAACAAAGTACACATAGGCGAGAGATGGTGGAAATGAATTGGCCGAGTGTCTCTCCTCTCTTCTCTTCTCTTCTTCCTTGGAGAAGCAGACCCTAGTTAATTCAGAACTTGGAGAAGTCCTTGGAGACTTCCTATGTCTTTCTGCATCTTCTGAATCAGTTCCAAAAATCAGTTCCAACTCAGGTGACTTGTTGAGACCTCTTCTGGTGAATAAAATGCTTAATATTTTATTCAGATCAAAATACATGTTTTCATCACAAGACAATGAAATTCTGGGCTTATTACAATCTGTATTTTGCCTTTCTCACTGTCATGTTGATATACATACTTCAACACAATAAAATTCCATAACTTTCACTACATGAGTAAACTCCACTGAGAATTACCATATTAACTTAAGCTTGTAACATATACATTTCTTAACCTTTTGCTCTCATTACAATAATGACTCAAACATACTTAACCAAAATGAAATATTTTCCCAAAGTATTCCCAAATAGATTTTCCTTTTCCTGATGTACTTATCTGATTCACATTCCTTTCCTTAAAATAGACCTTGAATTGTAATTACCCTAAAAAATTTCCCATTCTTCTTCTTACTTAAGTATCCCCTCTAACATAAAACTCAAGGGAATCTTAATTCCTATCTAAACATGTAGCTGACAGCATGTGTCAGAGCCATACACATAACCTATCTGGCTTTTAAATCCAATTGACAGAAAACTTCTTTCTATAAAGATCCAGAACTTCAAAGGAAAATTCCTTTATAGATATAATTTTTGAATGTTACTGTGAAGGTAGAGGTAATGTGTATAGTCAAATGTCCTAGGCCAGATTCATTCTATCAGGTGAGACATTATCCAAATGCAAATTTGGAGAAGTCAAGTCAAATGGGTCCAACCTCAAGCCATACTAAAACGTCCCTTCAACTATATATCCCTGTGACCTGAAATCTTTAGTCCATTAGCTTCCTTGGTTCCAAGAAACATTGACCCAGGAACATTTCCTTTTTGCTGACTATTCTGGTATCTGACATAAAAAGAGAAAAATTGATTAAAAGTCCCCTGATCTAAAATGGTTGTTTTACCTAATCAGAATTTCAAATGAGTCCAATTCACTAAATTCCAATTATAGTCTTAATGGAGTCCTAATTAATGAATACTCTACTTAAAGCTCCTGGGTCCTTGCTAAAACCAGGAATTTGAACTAGAACTGGCCCTAAATGCCTCATCTCCTAGCTTTTACTCAAGGCCTCTGATCTCTTGATCCACATCCCTTTGTCTCAAATCATACCACTCTATCTCTATATAAAAATGAAGTATCAGATTTCTCCTTGGCTATAGAATTCTCCTTCTAGTCTGTTGTATTTTACAACAAATTAACATCTCCTTCGGCCAGGAGATTGCCTATCAACTCCTAGATTCTCACATTACAATCAGCTAAATATTGTCATGGAAAAATCTCTAATTATCTTTCTCGTGTTAATCTTTCTCATATCCCATAGATGCTTTTAATTCAAAGCAAACAACCATAGTTTTGGAATATATATAATATATATATATATTATATATCATATATGTTATATTTATTATATTATATATAAAATGCCCAAAATTGTCCCAGTTTTACATATATAACTGGAAAATTTCTGTATCTAGACTTGTTTAACTACTAGCCATCCTTAATATACAAATCTTTACTTTCAGAGTTCTTTCAAACTATTAGAACAAGATGACTTTAAATTTCCCAACATGTTATTAATTCCAACATAACAAAACAGCAGTAAGAATAACACAAAAATTACTATATTGTACAAAGTAATCCTTCCATTATTACATTATGCATGCATCCATAGATCTATCCCAAAAGGTGTCATAATTATTATTTCCCTTATTAATCCCCTTCAATACAATCACATGTTAATTCCAGGCTTTAACATTATAGTATTCAAATAGTTTATATGTTCACAAGAGATGATACAATCTCTCTGCATTTACACATTTACAAAAGAATATCACATAACTGATAAATACTCATCAATAAGTTACAAATACTTACTCATCAATAAGTTACAAAGGAATATCACATAAATGATAAATACTGACTCATCAATAAGTTACCTTACAGTGGGATCACACAATTGCTATTTGTGTTCAGGCATTGGTCAGAGCTCCTCACATCAATTGTACTCAGATCCTCCAAGAATCTAATTTTTTATATATATATATATATATATATATATATATATATATATATATATATATATAATACATTTAAAACCCCAAGTAATTCTTATTTATGCCATGGTTAATCCAATGGCAAAGAACTAAATCATTAGATGAAACCTCATACAACTAAACTTCCCAGCAGTTTAGTTTGATAAAAGCTTTAGAATTCCTTGAACAGAGAATCCAGCACTAACATTCCAAAAACTCCATCCAAAATAGAAATACAATTGTTATCATTATTAGGCTTAACATTAAAATGAATTAGAGCTTTTTCCCAAAAGAAATCAGTAAATATACCTGATAACGTAATTATGTATTTTTTCTTCTCAGTAACACAATATCACTTTCTTTTAACTCAAAGGTGTTACAATAGAATTTAAAAATCCCAAACCACTTAAACAATCTAGATTATTTAATTCCTCCCATTCTGTCAGAATGTAACAGCACTAATTTCCCTCTTTTAAAAATGGAGCTAGAGTCAGCACCTTTTGGCTATGCTGCCAGAGAAGAGACATTCATTAAACATGTTTTCCTTTCAAAAAATGTGTCTCCCAACCCTGGTTTTTATATTTACTTTCTTTCTTTCATCTCACGTGTGGCTGGGTCTTTCCCTTTAAGGTTTAAGCACTTGAAGTCTCCCGCCCCCTCACCTCTACAGGTGGGGCACTCCTCAGCTGAAGTCAGCTTAGAGTTCAAGTCTTAATAAAATGGCAGATGATTTCAAAACTACCACATGCCAACCCACTATCCCTTTCCCCTAACCCAGGGAGAAAACATAGGGTTTTTCCCAGTTACAAGAATAAGTAATCTTGGGGTGGATAGGTGGCATAGTGGATAAAGCATCAGCCTTGAAATCAGGAGTACCTGGGTTCAAATCTGGTCTCAGACACTTAATAATTACCTAGTTGTGTGGCCTTGGGCAAGCCACTTAACCCCATTTGCCTTGCAAAAACCTAAAAAAAAAAAGAATAAGTAATCTTCCCTCCTATAACTTCTCAATCTTTCCCTTAAAAATTCTTTCTCTTCTAAATTTTCCCTAAACTACAGCTTTTTCTCTTTAAGTCCCTGCCCCCCCAAGTCCATACACCAGTGCTCAGTGAGGGAGGGGCTGAGCTCCATGAGGGGCAGACCTACTTCCTTCTCCCCACCTTCTGAAACTCCTTGGCACAACTCCCAGCTCCCCCAGTTTAAAACTTAGATCGAGTCACCAAACCCCAAAATAACCAACCCAGACCACTTGCACAAGACAGGACATAGAATATGTGAATACATGAAACATACACACCCAAGGGAACATTCAAACTCACTCATATGCCAGACTGGATCCAATCAGTTTCTTTCCTCCCAGCTACTGGCTAGGAGACTTCTTTGCCCCCCAAGTCTGCCAGCAACCTCCACATAGTGGGCTTTGTTTATTTCAGAGAAATTCCTGAAAGGGGACCTCAAATCCCCTTCTCTCCCTTTGGGGCACCATACCTCTGATCTCTCCTTTGGGATAGATCTCAGCCAGCCAGGGTAGTTCTGGCCACCACACCACCTCCCTGGAGATCACCCTTTACCATGATTCTTACCCCCAGACATTTGAATAACTCTTGACTCCAAACCTGGGTCAATCTTCCCAGGAATCTCTGATATATTTCCCCCACAGAGATCACCAAGAGAGTGTGCTTGAAATCAAGCCATTTATAAGTATTATTTTCTTGGGTTCTTCTGGGGAAAAGCCAAAAAGATTTGCATTATATCCTGAAAAAGCCCCCAAATTGTCATAAATGGCTCATGAATACTTAATCCAGAGTGTTTTAAAATTTTTTTTTCATTAAGACATCTTAATAGATGGCACACTTCTCTCAAGAGGAGAGGGACCCCCAAAATCTGGAACTACTAGATGTTATATGCATTTTGAAAGGCTTTGTTCCTGCCCTTTAGTGCCAATCATTGGCTGGGGTCACAATCTAATTAATATAATTTGCCCCCCAGATGTTTGCCATCCCCCCCCCCAGCTCATTATATTAATGGGGAAGAACAGCTACCTCTTGAGAAGGACACAGACCCTAGCTAACTCAGAACTAGATGGGGCAGAGCTAACCTAATCTCAGGTTTCGATAAAATTGAGGCTAAATCTTTTGTCCTAACTCACATACCTGCCCATAGGCAACAATACAGGTGGACCCCAATCTTTATATTGTTAACTAACAATTCTCCCTTTACATTCTTGTAGAACTCAAACATCCCGTATTCCTCACAATAGCAATCAAGATCTTAAAGCAAATGCAAAAATAGACCTACTTAAAAGAGATTAACAGGGAAACTGCATTTTACTACATGGTACTACCAACCACAGGGGCATATCAATATTAAAGGTATTTGACCCAATATCATAGCATCAAAAATTTTTTTTATTTATTTTTTAGGTTTTTTCAAGGCAGTGGGATTAAGTGGCTTGCCCAAGGCCACACAGCTACGTAATTATTAAGTGTCTTAGACCACATTTGAATCCAGGTACTCCTGACTCCAGGGTCGGCCGGTGCTTTATCCACTACACCACCTAGCCACCCCTATCCAAATTCTTTAAAGAATAGTTAAAGGAATTAAAGGAAGGAATAGAGAGTGAAAGTATACTATGGGGGGAGAAACCTAAATTTATTGCTCTCATGACTAGATATATATAACTACAAAATAAATAGGAAAGTAAAGGAGAAAACTTAGATGACATAAGTTGTTACAGAAAAGTGAATGGAAATAAAAAAGTATCCTTTTTCTCAGCTACATATGGGTTCTTTATGACCATGTTTTAGAGCATTAAAAATCTTACAAACAAATACAGAAAAGCAGAAATATTTTTGGACCACACTGCAATAATAAATTTTATCCAATAAATAGTCTTGGAAGTATAGATTAAAAATTAATTGGAAACTAATTATCTAATCCAAATGAATGAATGAATCAAGAACAAATCTTAAGAACACTCAATTTCATTTAAAATATTGTGAATTATGATAGATAATAACAAAATTTGCAGTACTTAATGGAACACTTACTCTACCAAAAGAGAAATAGCAGATCAATGAATTAGGCATGCAATCAAAAATAGCTAGAAAACTCAAATTAAAAATCTTCAATTAAACACTAAAACAGACATCCTAGAAGTTAAGAGAGAGAGAGAGAGAGAGAGAGAGAGATTAATAAAATTGAAAGTAAAAAGAAATCAATAAGTAAAATGTAGGAGATAGTTTTAAGAAAAAGTATGGATTAAACCATTGGTTATTTTTGATATAGAATAAAGGAAAAAAACAAATTACCAATATCAAAAAATGAAAAAAAGTTTATTGTATTACTAATGATGATGAAATTTAAGCTATTATTATGAGCTATTTGCCCAATTATATGTGGCAATAAACCTGACAATTTTTTAAAAAATAGTTTATTTTCAAAAATATCAATTTCTGAAATTAACAGAAGAGAAAATAGAATACTTAACTAAAAAAGAAATTGAACAAGACATAAATTAGCTTCCTAAGAATTACTTCCCAGGACCAGATGGATTTACAAATGAAAAATGATATTCTTCAAAACATTAAAAGATAAGCAATTCCCAAACAATATAACCTGTTTGAAAAATTAGATAAAAAGTTCTATCAAATTCCTTCAATACCACAAAAAAAACTAGGGAGAGCATAAATAGAGAAAGAAGACTATTTCTCTGATAAATATTGATGCAAAAATTTTAAATAAAAAAATTAGTAAGGAGATAATATCAATAATCACAAAGATCATACAATATGTATGACCAGGTAGGATTTATGTTAGGAGTTCATGACTTGTTTAATCATAGGTAATTTATAAGTTTAATTGACCATTCAAAAAGACATATGATTACATCTTTGGATGCAGAAAAAAAACTAATGACAAAATGCAACTCACATTCTTCTTATAAAATACTGGAAAGCATAAAAATAAATAGAGCTTTTCTTAAAATGGTAAGTATGAGCTATGTAATTCCAAGAGCAAGCTTTATTTATAATGAATATAAAGTAGAAGTCTTCCCAATATTATCAGGGATGAAGCAAGGATGTTCATTAAAACCATCCTTACTTAATGTTGTGTTAAAAATGCTAGCTATAGTAAGGACAACAAAAAGAAATTAAAGAAATAAGAATTAGCAATGAGGAAGCAAAACTCATTCTTTAAGATAAAACAGTGATATGCTCAGAGAGCCTTGGAGAATCAGCTAAATATCTAGTCAAACAATTAACTTTAGTAAAATTGCAGGACAAAAAAAAATTAATCAAATAAATCATCAACATTTCAATATATATTACCAACAAACTCTAGCAGGAAGAGAGAAATTCTATTTAAAATAACTGCAAATGACATAAAATACTCAAGAATCTATGTGCCAACATCCAGAAACTATATGAACATAAATATAAAACATTTCCATACTAATAAGGGCAGATCTATATAGTTGGAAAAATATTATTTGCACATGGATAGACCGTTAATATATTTAAATTGACAAGTCTACCTAAATTCATTTATTTATTATATTACATAAATTGAATTTTGAAGGAATTATTTTATAGTTAGAAAAATATAACAAAATATATATATATATATATATATATATATATATGAAAGTATAAAGGTCAATAATATCAAGGAAATCAATGAAAAAAATACGTGCAAAAAGATGGTCAACCAGTACTCGATTTCAAAAGAAGTTACAAAGCAAGAACACCAAACAAATTGATACTAGTGAAGAAATAGACTGGATCTGTGGAGTAGATCATGTATGCAATATATGGAAGTAAGTGATCATGGTAGTCTACAGTTTGATCAACTCAAAGATTTTTGAGTTTTTTGCTCAAGAATTCACCATTTGGCAAAAATTTCTAGGATAATAGTGCCACGGTGGTTAGATTGCCAATACTGGAGTCAGGATAACTTGAGTTAAAAATTATTGACACTTACTAATTATGTAACCCTTGGCAACTGTTTACTTCAGTTTTATCATAAATGACAAACCACTCTAGTATCTTTTCCAAGAAAACCCCAAAAGGGGTCAAAAAGAGTCAGACATGACCGAAATGATTGAACAATAGTAACAAAACTGGGAAAACTGGGAAAACTGGAAAGTAGTCTGGAAACTAGCCATAGGCAGTTATCACTGAAAGTATATCAAGATTATATTAAAATGGGTACATGATTTAGACATATATTGATGATAATATAGGTATAGAAGCATGAGAAAAATTAGCTCAGATCTATAGTTAAGGGAGAATATATGACCAAAGGAGACAAAGAGGCTTATGGGAAGTGAAATGATAATTTTTATTATATTGTATTATATTTAAAATATTTTCATAAATAAAGCCAGTACAGCCAAAATTAGGAGGAAATCCAGTTTCTTTGATAAATCACAAGTTAATAAAGATATAATTTCTCAAATATGTAGGAAAATTAGTCAAATTTATAAAATAAGAACTCACCAATTAATAAATGGTTAAGTGATAAATACAGATAGTTTTCAGAAGAAATCAAAGCTAATGATAGTCACAAGAAAAATGATCTAAATCCCATTAAAATCATCTTCCACCTATTAGTTTGGCTAATATGACAGAAAATGAAGATGGTGGAGTGGATGTGGCAAAAAAAAAGTACACCCATGTATTGTTGGGGGAATTGTGAACTAGTTTAACCATTCTGGAAAACAATTTGAGACTGTCCAAGACCTATAAAACAGTATATACCTTTTGACCCAGCAACACTGTTACTAGATCTGTATCCCAAAGTAATAAACCAAGGGAATATGTATAAACTCTCTGCAACAGTTCTTTTTTTTTTGTGGTACTTCCAAAAATAGGACTGATGAACTCTGAGTATAAATGAAAGCATATTTAATTTCATTTTGCTTTTCTTGCTATTTTTTATCAATATGACTAATATGGAAATATGTTTTGCATGATTTCACAATTATAAAAGTTTTTGTTACTTGTTTTCTCAATGACTGATGGAATGACTAAGGGAAGGAAAGAATTTGGAATTAAAATGTAAAAAAAAGAATGTTAAAAATAATAATTAAAAAAATGAAATATAACCTGTACCTATTCAGAGATGAACTGGATTGTAATTTACAACATTATGAAATGTTAAAATTAGGAAAGGCATTATTGATCTTTAATGTGACCTTTTTATCTTAAAAATGAAAAAAAAACAGGCACAAAGAAATTAAAGCACATTATTTAAAATCATCAAGCTGAAATTTTATAGATCAGATGACACTAAATTTGGGATAGAAGAGAACTTAGATTGTTTGATTTATCCTGTGAATGGGATTCACTGTTTGAAGATGGTTGAAGTTTTGTCTGTTGAAACTATAAAGTGGCAAACTATGAACTCAACCTGGTCACAGGGGCATGTAAATATTGAATAGAAGAATCAAACTAGAAGAATGTATTCAAGAGTTAACATCATAATATGAGATAGGTAGATTTAATGTGAGTGACAGTAGGGAAGTTAACTGGATAGAAACTGTGGTTGGGAAATCATTTACCAGAAAATGCAACCAAAGACGTACTGATAAATCTTTAACAACTTAGACTGCACAACATACTTGTAAGTTTAACATATATTATTAACATTTTCTCCATCATTTTCTTAAATCAAATCAACCAATTAAACAATGAACCATACTCTGATTTTTGGAAATTGCTGATTTTTGAGGTATGAATGCTTTCATTAAAAATTGAGTAATCTATATCCATGAGGGGGGATTTATGTCACCCTTTCTGTCTCTGGGCTATTTCAGTGGAATTTAATCATATAAACACAAGAAGAGAAGAATTGCATAGCACTTTAATCATAACAATAAGACCCTTGTTGACAATAAGACCTAAATTAAATCACCTATTATTAAATACTAAGTGATAACTAGAGTTTCACAGAGTCTTTTCCTACTTTTTATTCTTGCTTAAAACTTTCTCAATAGGCTGCTCCTTCCCCTGGAAGAAGAGAGCCAAAGTGATTTCAGAGAGTCTAGTATTTGCTGCCCAACACCTCCAAGAAAAAATGTCAAGAACAGAACAGAGGTCTGTCTACAAAGTTTGTAGATCAGACCAAGACATTTGATACCATCAAATATGAAGGCTTATAGAAAATTATATCAAAATTTCATTGCCTGGAGAATTTCATCAATGTCATATGTCACTCTCATGATTGCTTGCCCAGGTTTTGGATAGTGATGATGCTCTCAAGATGTCTCAGTCACCAATGGAGTGAAACAAGGCAATGTCCTGGCTTCCATGCTTTTTAAGCATGATGTTTTCAGCCATGTTATCAAAAGACTTCACTGAGGATGAACCCTGCACCAAGGTCAGCTACTGTGTTGCCAGTAAATTATTCAACTTGCAACGATTACAAGCCAAGACCAAAGTGGAAGGAATGCTGGTGAATGATCTTCTTTTTGCAGATTGTGCACTCAAATGCAGTCTCAGATTTGAGGTGCAACAAAATATGAATTGATTCTCTGCTGCTTGTGCTAACTTCAGCCTAATTGACTCTATGAAAACACAGGTGATCCAGCAGTCAACACCATACCATCAATATATGGAATCAGCATTTATAGCAAGAGGAGAAAATTTGAATACTGTGCATAATTTCATTTACTTTGGCAGTGTACTTTTCAGAGAGGTACACATTGATAATAATAGGTAAACACATTGCCAGAGTTATGCCAGTAGATGGGAAACTGAAAGAAAATGTGGAAGAGAAGAGGTATTAGACTAACTATAAAACTGAGGATCTTGGGGGTGGCTAGGTGGCACAGTGAATAGAGCAAAGGCCCTGAAGTCAGGAGTACCTGAGTTCAAATCAGCCTCACTCACTTAATAATTACCTAGCTGTGTGGCCTTGGGCAAGCCACTTAACTCCATTTGCCTTGCAAAAAAAAAAAACCTAAAAAAAAAAGACTGAGGTGGGGCAGCTAGGTGGTACACTGGATAGAGCACTAGCCCTGGAGTCAGGAGTACCTGAGTTCAAATGTGACCACTTAACCCCATTTGCCTTGCAAAAACCTAAAAACAAACAAACAAACTCTCAAAGATAGTCTCTATCTTTTTGGGGCTGCTAGGTGGTGTAGTGGATAAAGCACTGACCCTGGAGTCAGGAGTACCTGAGTTCAAATGTGGCCTCAAACACTTAATAATTACCTAGCTGTGAGGTCTTGGGCAAGCCACTTAACTCCATTTGCCTTGCAAAAAAAAAAACCTAAAAAAAAAAGACTGAGGTGGGGCAGCTAGGTGGTACACTGGATAGAGCACTAGCCCTGGAGTCAGGAGTACCTGAGTTCAAATGTGACCACTTAACCCCATTTGCCTTGCAAAAACCTAAAAACAAACAAACAAACTCTCAAAGATAGTCTCTATCTTTTTGGGGCTGCTAGGTGGTGTAGTGGATAAAGCACTGACCCTGGAGTCAGGAGTACCTGAGTTCAAATGTGGCCTCAAACACTTAATAATTACCTAGCTGTGAGGTCTTGGGCAAGCCACTTAACCCCATTTGCCTTGCAAAAACCTTAAAAAAAAAGAAGAAGAAGACAGGGTCTTCAGAGTTGTGCTCACCTCATTGCTGTATGCCTGTGAAACCTGGGCAATCTACCAGTGCCATGTCAGGAAAGTGAATCACTTCTTTTAAATTGTTTCAGAAAAATTCTGAAGATCATCTGGCAGAAGACACAAGACACTGAGTTACTTTTTCCAGCTAAACTGCCAAGCATTCAAACATTACTACAGAAAACACAACTACTATAGGCTGACCACGTTGTTTGAATGTCAAAAAGATTATTTTATGGCGTTTTTGCACAGGGATAGCACTCACAGGGTGGGCTGAAGAAATGATACCGGGACATCCTGAAAGTCTCTTTATGGAATTTGGAATTGATTGTGCAGCATAAGAACTAGCACAGTGTGGTATGCCCATGAGATATATAAATTTAGAGTAACAACCCCAGTTGTTCACATGGATTATTTGTGCCTGACTTGTGATAGAGCATTTCCAGCTCATATTGGTCTGATCAGCCACATTCTCTGTAACTCATCTCTAACATAGTGAAGCTATTTTGGTCTTCTTCAGTGATAAAGGACAAGAACCAACTCTTTGTTTGCCCAAATTCTAGAATTTCAATGAAAAAAAATGTGAAGGGTCAGATTCAAATTGTTTCTTGTAGGGGCGGCTAGGTGGCACAGTGGATAGAGCACAAGCCCTGGAGTCAGAAGTACCTGAGTTCAAATCTGACTTCAGACACTTAATAATTATCTAGCTGTGTGGCCTTGGACAAGACATGTAACCCTATTGCCTTACAAAAACCTAAAAAAAAATTATTTCTATTGAGGCCCCCCCCGTTCTATTATCTATTATAAGCATTAAAACTGTAAACCTTAAAAAATATAGGGTTAAAATAAAATGATAGAAATATGGGTTAGACATGAAGTTTTATTATCTGGGATTTGTCATTAACCTATAGGTGGAGATCATCAGTTTAAGATGATCACCTACAATTTAAGGAGACAAGCATATTTATCTAAAAAACAAAAGCTAGGGGAAATCATTAACCTCCTTGTTGGCCAGACAAGGAAGGCTGCACAGTCTTTGTAGCCTAATTGCTCTTCAAAGACAATCATCCTTATACAATACTATCTGATTAATTGTGGACTTTAAGTGTCCTGAGGGTACAACTAGCATCCTTATCTTTGTCTTCCTGAGTTTGTAAATAACACAGGGGGAGATAGTCATTGACTTATTGTAAAATGAAACCTGAATTTTGTCCTTTTTTTCTAACCATGAATATAAGTTGTGAAAAACATTATTATTATTATTATTATTATTATACTTTGACAACATCTTGTTAAGATGTAAAGTATTCTGTAAAACTTAAAACATGATCTAAATGCTAATGCTTTATTATTATTAATATTTTCTATTCATGCCTTTATATTTATACTGCATACCTTCACCACATTCCACTAAGCTTCCCAAGGGAAACAATCTTGGTACTAACAGTCATCACAAAAAAGCAACTGCATGGTTAAAATCATTCTGCTATCAAGCTGTTGGCTATTTTTGGTCCCTCTCTCTCCTTTCTTCTTGAAAAGCCCCTGTGCACACTGTCCTGCTTCTCTAATAATATCCTGCCTCTTATTAGATTAGGTATACTCCCTCATTCCCTGCTCCCATGATTTCTCCTGCTGTTTGCATATCCCAGGTTCCTTCCCTAGCAATGAGGTATGATAAAGAGGAGGGGCTGAGGCAGAGCAAGGAAAGGAGTTACAGAAGAATTTCAAAATTCCACATCTTAGAAGTTTTAAAATTCTTAGAAATGCTGAGATAAGCTAGTATGTAGAAGGATGTTGGAGCAAAGGAAGTTGAAAACTTCTGTGATTAAATTGCTAATATGCTTTGATGTAAGAGAAAGAGAACTAATTGGAGTCAGGGATCTTGGCTCATATCTTAGCTCTTGCAACATGTGTGAACTTACATAGGTTATTTTATATGCCTAAATCTGTTTCTTCTTTTGTAAAATGGAATGTTTGAACAAGATAAACTCCCAGGCCCTTTGCAACTGTAAATCTATAATCACATAATTAATATGTAGAATCCACAAAAACTAATGGCAGGGAATGGAATGGAGTGCTGATGGGATAATTATCAAAAAGTTATCTGTTACTGAGAAAATTGGCTTCATTGACCTAGGAATTGGAAGAAAACAGCAACAAGGATATGAAGAATAGTTACATGAATGACAAAATCATTTAAATAGGTAAGATTACTAGGGGATGGTAGAAAAGAATTGCTATAAAGCAAAAATGGGGAATAAAAATGTTTATCCTGTCCATTCTTGGAGTTAAGATGAGTAAAAGAAATGGTTTTTGATTATTATATTCTGTTGGTGATATCATATCTTCTATTTCCTTGGGATTTGGCATCCTCTTGGAGGATCCTGGCTCTGTGTGTGCGTGTGTGTGTGTGTGTGTGTGTGTGTGTGTGTGTGTCCATGTTTGTGTGGTGTTGATGAATAAAGAAAGCTTTTAGGAGAAAGGAATGAAAACTATGATATTAGGACCCAAATGCTAAATAATGTGATCTGGTGATGTAGAACATGAATTAACCATACTGGACTGGGTTGGAGGGAATGTAAGGTTCATTGAAACAAGTATCTGGATTGAGGAGCTACAATAAAAAAATTTATTATTATTAAATATCTTTCACTTGAGTTGAGACAAGTGACCAGATTATATTTTGACATCTGTTTACCTCTGTCCTCTAGCCAGTTTTCTCTTAAGTAGTCATTGTCATCACATTTCCACTTTAATCTGAACCATCACTTATGGTTCACCACTTATGGTGATGGTGGAGCTTGTTTCAAGCCAGCCCCAGATGTTCATGACCACCCTTCATTTCTTCTAGTCATCAACCAGGAGACGAGGGATTCCATGCAGACTATAAACAGTGGTGGTAAAATTTAACAGAAATAATTTTGGATTAGGAGTCAGTTGATCTGATTTCAAATCCCAACTAGGATACTGTCTCTGTGAGCCTGAGAAAATTATTTAACTATTTTGAGTAACAATTTTTTCGCCTGTAAAATAAGAAGGTGTGGATTAGATATCTTTGAAGGACTTTCCCAAGATATAAACCAATAAAATAAGCATTATTGACATTTTACAGAGGAGAAAACTAAAGCTCAAGCAAACTAAGTAATTTGCCCATGGTTACAATCCCTTTCCATCTTATAATAGAGAAGGCCACTATTACCACAAAGGCATGTAAATGACTCTTCCTTTCTCTCTCTCTCTCTCTCTCTCTCTCTCTCTCTCTCTCTCTCTCTCTCTCTCTCTCTCTCTCTCTCTCATATCTATCTTTGAATAATATTGATACTAGATAATGGATACTGGATACAACATTCTCTTGGTTCTGCGCATTTCACTCTTTATTAGTTTCTGCAAGTCTTTCCATGCTTTTCTAAAATCAACCAGTTCTTAGCAGAGTAATATTCCATTACAATCATATACCACATTTCTTAAAACATAGTAGTATTCCATTCCATTCCATTCCATTCCATTCCATTCCATTCCATTCCATTCCATAAATGTAACTTTTTAAAGCTATTCCTAACTGATGGAAATACTCTTTGTTTCCAATTTTTTCTCACCACAAAATGAGCTGTTAAAATATTTTTATAATTATGTTAATTTTTCTCTTGGACAATTTTTCCTAACTTTCCAAACAGTTTCAAAATTCCATACTGTGAGTATTTTTTTTAGGGAGGGGTAGTGGTTATGTGTATTCATAATACATAAACATAATATACATATGTAACATGTATGTGTGTATATATAAATTTCTGGACCGGTCATTTTATCTATGTAGGGAAGCCCTGGTGAAATAACTACTTATGCATATTGGTGTCTCTTCTGCAGTTACAATCTTACAGAGCTCTCCAGGACATTGAGAGCTTAAGTGATACTCCTGGGGTCAAATATTTAGTAGGTGTCTAAGGCAGGATTAGAAGTGTTCTCTTCTCTCCTAAAAGTCAATCTTTAAATCCTATGCCACAGTTACTTCTTAGTAGTAATATCATTAGCTTTATTTTACTGAGACTTGAAAATTGAGTAATTAACCCATATTTACCTAGTGAGAAACAATATTTGAATCCAAGTCTGAATGACATGAATTTTAGCATTCTCTCTACTATAACAATTTACCTCTTCATGGGCATAAGACTGAGTGTCTTTGATACCTTGTTATGTACTTGGAAAGACAGACCTTCTTCTATAGGCTTACATTTTGACTTATTGGCAAGTAGACTAGATTTTACTCTTTACCTTCTCAGATTAAAACATAGCACTAGTGTGTCATACATTGTACACATTGTTTAACCTGGAGTCTGGCAAATATCAAATATAGCTAGACTTTTAAAAATGCTCTTATAGCTATAATGTAACAATATAATTAGTTGAGAAGTCATCAAAGTGGTGGAAAGATTTTCAATAAGAAGACTTGAATTCATATTCAAGGGAGGTAGGTGGTATAGAGTAGACAGAGCACCAGACCTAGAGTCAGGAAGACTCTAGTTTGAAATCTGCTCTTTGATATCAGATACTAACTGTGTGACCCAGGACAAGTCATACTGCCTCAGGTTCCTCAGCTATAAAATGGATTTAAATAATATATACTTCCTAGAATTTTTGTGATGATCAAGTAAGATGATATTTCAAAAGTGCCTATCAAAATGTCTTGAACAAAGTAATTACTAAATGCTCATTTCTCTCCTTCCAAATTCTGGCTTCAGTGGTATCTAGTTTTTAATTTTGGGAAAATCAGAATGTTGTAGTCAAAAGAAAGATATATGGGAATTGGGAAACTTGGGTTCTAATCCAAAGGTTCTCACTAATTCACCTTGTGACCTTGAAGAAATGAGTGCAACACTGATTTTCATCTGTAAAATGGACTGGATAAAAGTCATTTAACATCTCCAAGCCTCACTTTCCTCCCCTGTCAAATGGGAAAAATAATACCTGAATAATCTACCTGACAGGATTGTTGTGATGTTCAAAATAAGATAATGTATGTGAAGCTTTTTGGTAACTGTGACTTGCTGCATAAATATGAGCTATCCTTACTGAGTTAAAGCCTGGAATGATTTTTCCACCACCAAACAGAAAAAGTGAAACCATGGAATATGCCCAATTATGCCTGATAATGCAAAAGGAAACTTAGAAACTGGTGTTAGAATACTATCTCAGTCCCTTGGGGACTTTATTACAGAAAAACATGACCAAAAAAAATATAAAAAAAACCCCAAACATCAACACCCCCAACAATCATCTGGGAATTGTTATGTCATTGAACAATGTCTGGAGGTGGACACACAAGACAAAATGCTGCAAGATGCTATGATCAGAGCCCAGACATGTCCTCATTTGGAGTGTAGGCACCTCCTGGGGAGGGGCAAAGGCAAATGGGGTAAAGTGTGATCATCCAGTTGTAGACAGTTAATTTTCTCAGAAAATTTGAGTTGAAAGTCTGAATAAGGAAATTTAACATTTTATATTTCCACTTATAAAGGAAGGAGGTTCCATCATATTTGTCTTTGTAGGGCTGTCATGGTTTTAAAAATTGTTTCAGAAACATTTTCCCATTTTATTCTCAAAACTCTCTAAGGTAGGTAGAATAGGTCTCATCACCATTTTACAGAGCAGAGAACTGAGGTTCAGACTAGAAGTAATTTTTCCAAGTTCACACATCTTGTTACTAACAGAAAGGAGGCCCAAATCCAGGTCTTTGACTCCAAGTTTCATGTCCTTAAAAAAAAGATGTCTCTAATTGTTCTATTTTCAAAGATTTGTTGGTTTCTTCTTTTTAAACACAATAGTCATTTTTCAGAATACTCTGTTTTTTTCCCTTCCCCAGTAGAGCCCTTGCCTTGTAACAAACAAAAAATATCGTTAACCAAGACCAGCTGGCATAGGAACTGATTCAAACAGCTTAGGCAATCATTTCCCAAATGATGAACTCTCTATTGTTATATGACTCTCCTATCTTTTTCATTATGAGTGCTTGCTGAGTATAAGGGAAGAACTAGGAAGCTCTGAAATCAGATAACTATGGGTTGAAATTTGGTCTCTGATATTTACTACCCTTGTTATCTTAGGCAAGAAATGAATCAGTTGGTCTGACTCTACCCTAGAATAAATCTCCACACTATCCCTGTTAATCATTCTTGCTATTTTGATATAAAGATTCCAAATTTGGGAAACCCTTAATTTTTGGGGGCAGAACTTTATTCTTTTGGTTAGCTCTTAGTTTTTCTAGGTGAAAAAAACCTTTGCATAAGGCCTTCCCCATGTGTCTCATTCTTTCTGGAACCAAATTGAGTAAGTTTAGTCATCAATTAACCTTATGGGGGTTATGTATTCATGATATGCTCCTAAATTTAACACTTATTCTTCACATTTTCTCCATCACTTTCTTAAACTCAGACATTCAGCAAAGCAGCATGTCAAGCCCTAATTTGGAGCATTTACCTCTTTATAAGATATAAATGCTTTCTCTGAAAGCTTGACAATCTATCCTAGAGAGGCTATATGACTCTAGCACACTCTACCACCACTCCATGTCAGTCTCTATCATTTGAACAAAGGATTTAGCCATGGAGGAGTTAATTTGTTACTAATCCCAAAGAAACTATGGAATTGTCGATATATTGAACAAATACATCGTTTCTTTATTTTTGAGACCACTATACAATGTTGACTTATATTTTAGTTTGAAGTCTATAAAAACAAAACAAAACTAAACTATTGTCTAAGCAAATTTCCCCTATCCAGTACTTGTCCAAATATTTAACTCTATTAAGTTTTGTCTTATTTAACTCAATATTCATGTTCTTTTTTTTGTATTCTGATTATTATTCAATGAATTAGAAACCTGACAGCTTCTTGTGATCAGTGAATTCTGTCTTCTTAAAGTCATTGACAAGTCAGAAAGAAAGTTCCCTAGGGCACTTCCTTCAGTTGATATCAATCTATTAATCATTATTCTTTGGGTTTGGTCATTGAAGCAGGTCAGGATCCACATAACTGCACTATTATCCAGTTCACATCCTTTAATCTTCTGAACTAATGTGTGGTGACTTTGGCAAATACCTTGCTGAACTCTATGCTATTTAAGCTTTTGATGCTCTTCTGATTGAATTATCAAATAACCCTGTCAAAAAAGTAAAATGACCTTGGTTCAGCCTGACTTGACTTGATTAATCCTATGTGAACTTAATGATCACTGTATCCCTTGCTAAGTTTTTGCAAATCATCTCTTTAATAATAGCGCTACTAATTTTTCTCTGGGAACTAAAGTCAAATGCAATAGTATATAATCTGGGTCATTCATCTTCTTGTTATTTTTGAAGATCAGTATATTTGTTCAGGTTTAGTCCTTCATACCTCTTTTTGATTTTTCAAAGATCACTCACAGCTACTTTAGCATTCATAAATGTCATTGCAGTTCCCTGAAATATAATTCATCCATGCCTGATGATTTAAATTTGTCCAGTCAGACAGTTATTTGTGGACTATTTCTCTCTTATTATAGAATCATAGTTTTAGAGCTAGAAGTGATCTCAGTTGTCATTTAATCCAATTTCTCTTTTTTTTTTGCACATGAGGAAATGGAAACACAAGTAGTAAATTTTATTGATAGTATTTTAACTCAGATTTACTTCAGTGATATTTACATTGCACCAAGCTTCCACAGTTCAGGGAATAATAAAATCACCAAATTTCATAGTTGGGTGTATCAATGGAAATCTACTCCAGTAGATATTTGAATAAAGATTACTCTCTAAGGTATACCTGATAGAATTAGAGAATTTTGTTTTATCTTCTTCCACACTTCAGATTAATTTTATTGTGTAGAGAAAACAAGCAAAATAAAATAAAATAAAAATAAATAAAAATAAAATAATAAAAAAATAAAATAAAAGTTGATAAATTCTATCTTCTCTGTAGTTCATTATCATCATCCTATCCAATGAAGTGGGCATCCAAATCATTTCAAAATGGCAACTTTGTATTTTCTTTGACATTGTAATCATTTGCTTCTGCCATCAAAGTTTCTTTCTTGATTTACTTTTATCATTGAGGTTATAATCCTCTGGGGGAAAGTTAACTTATCTTCTGCATTTTTAATTTTTTATTAATGTCATATAGTCTGTGGTAAACTGGTAATCAATAATCATTTCTATTAGTTTTAGTTAATAGTCTCCCTCCCTCCTTCAATAAAAGCACCTAGGTAGGAGTGAAAAGAATGCTGTACCCAATGTCTGGAAAACTTTAGTTTAAATCCTGTTTCATATACTTCACTTAGCCATTACTATTTCTCTCACCCTCAGATCCCTTATCTACAGATTATATAATCATATATTAATTAATATACATATATTAAAATGTATAATACATAGAACTTACCTCAGAGTTTTTAGAAAAATGAGATAACATATAAAGTATTTAGCAACTTTAAAAAGATATCAGTATTTTTATTATTGTTATATTCTTTCTCATAGATGCAGTCAATTCTTGTCAGTATCATTCTCATCTTCCAAATTTATTTTTTTATTTATTTTTGTATTTCTTTGGGGCAAAAAGAAAAAAAAGAAAGAGGAGGGTGAATAAGGGTAATAAATATGAAGATTTTAAATGAAGATAATAAGGGAGAAAATGAAAATTAGAAAGCTATCAAGATTCTGATAAAAGGACTGAAAGCTGGAGTCAGAGTTGTGGAATAGGATGGAAAAATGTTAGAAAACAATGAATGGGGGCAAATAGGTGGCACAGTGGATAGAGTACTGGCCCTAGAGTCAGGAGAACCTAAGTTTAAATCGAGCCTTAGACAATAATTACCTAGTTGTGTTACCTTAGGCAAGTCAGTTAACCCTATTGCTTGCAAAAGCCAGAAAAAAAGAAAAAAGAAAGAAAAGAATGGATGATCTCTCTTGGTTGAACCCATACCTTTCCCCAAGATTCTAATTTGCCTATCTACCAACCCATCAGATACTTATGCACTTTCAAGTTCTACCTTCTTATTGTATATTGGCATTCATTTGATTTCTAATATCTTTATTAATTAAAAGGTTATCTTCATCACCCATATATATGTGTAGAGTTATAACTTTATATACAATGATTCTATGTAGTCCTAGACTCAAAAAGGAATACTGAGATCAAAAACTCATCATTACCTAGACATGAATACCCTCATCTCTCAGACTGGTCAATATGACCAGGAAGGACAATGATTAATGTTGGAAGGGATGTGGGAAATCTGGGACACTAATGCAGAGCTGTGAACTCATCCAACCTTTCTGGAGATCAATTTGGAATTATGCCCAAAGGCAATAAAAACATGTATACACTTTGATCCAGCAATAACACCACTGGGTCTATACCCTGAAGAGATCATGAACAAGGGCAAAAACCATCACTTGTACAAAAATATTCATAGCAGCCCTGTTTGTGGTGGCAAAGAATTGGAAACTGAGTGAATGTCCATCGATTGTGGAATGGCTGAACAGATTATAGTATATGTATGTTATGGAACATTATTATTCTATTAGAAACCAGGAGGGATGGGAATTTAGGGAAGCCTGGATGGATTTGCATGAACTGATGCTGAGTGAGATGAGCAGAACCAGAAGAACATTGTACACCCAACAGCAACATAGGGGTGTTAATCAACCCTAATGGACTTGCTCATTTCATCAGTGCAACCATCAGGGACAATTTTAAGGTATCTGTGATGGAGAATACCATCTGTATACAAAGAATTGTGGAGAAGACCAAAGACTATTATCTTTAATTTTTTTTAAAAGGTATCTTATTATGTAATTTTGCTATAAGAATATTTTATTTTTTTCCTTAAGGATATGATTTCTCTCTCAACACATTCAATTTTGATCACTATATAGCATGGGAACAATGTAAAGACCATCAAACTGCCTTCTGTAGGGATGGGGGGGAGGGAAGCGAGATTGGGGGAAAAATTGTAAAATTCAAAAAAACAATAAAAAATGAATACCCTGAACAAGATATTGGGCAAATATTCATCTATTTAGGAAGGTTTGTTGTCGCCTTCTCAACATCCTGATTCTCCTTTATGGCACATGTCTAACTTGGGTTTTTTAAATTTGTAAATATGCATATTATTATTATTATTATTTATCAAAATGTAGAGTCCAAAACTAGATACAATACTACAAATATCATTATATCAACTATAAGTCCAAAGGTCCTTCCTCACCTTCCCCGCCCCTTAGCTGAAAACTGTGCCTCATATTTCAATTAAAAAAACTTTAGACCTTTTACCCCGAATTTCCTCTTTTCCTTTCTTCCTCATCTCATACCTCTCAGATAATTTCCACTACTATCTTTCCTTCTCTTCTGTCTCATGAGACCCCTTTATAGCAAATGACCCCTTTCCATCCTATATTGTCCCTATATCATCTTCATGTTCTCATTTATCTTTGCTCTCTTCCTATAAACTGGTCACTTGCTACTGCTGACAAACACAACTGTGTCTTCTCTATCCTGAAAAAACTCTCACTTGATCCTTTCATCCCTTTAATTCCATTTAGTGCCCTATCTTTTTTTTTTTTTGTGGCCAAAGTCTTTGAGGAGGTCATGAACAATTTAATCATTCCATTTCCTTTTCCTTCACTATCTTCTTAAGTCTAGATATTGATGTCACACAGCTAGGTAATCATTAAGTGTCTGAGGTCACATTTGAACTCAGGTCCTCCTGACTCCAGGGCCAGTGCTCTATCCACTGTGCAGTCTAGCTGCTTCTGACCTCATGTTTTCAACTGAAACTGCCCTCTTTCTCTCAAGTTTTTAATGATCCCTTAATTGACATGACCTAATGGTCTTTTCTCAGTCCTCATCCTAGCTGACTTCTCTGCAACTTTTGACATTCCTGATCAACTTCATCATGTTATTCTCTTCTATCTTGTTTTTGTGACATTATTTATCATAGTTCTCCTCCTACTACCTGAATTCTTAGACTCATTTTTTTTTTGGTCTTAAGGTAATATCATCCCACTAATTATAGGTGTATTTCAAGGCTCTTTCTTGGGTTCTCGTTTCTTTTCTCTCTCTATAGATACATTTTATTTGCTTTTCTCATCAGTTGCCTTGGATTCAAGAATCATTTAACCAAGCATAAGCATTAGACACATCTCCAACTGCATTTTGTTCATTTTGAACTGGGTGTCCCATAGATACCTTAGTCAACATGTCCAATATTTATTACCCTTTCTCCAAAGTCCACTCCTTTTTCTATCTTTCCTAAGACTTGTTGAGGGCACAATCATTCTCTCAATCAATTTTACCCTTGTACTATCTCTATTGTACTCTCATTTCTCTCCTCTGATACTGCTAACACAGACCTTCATTACCTTGTTCAGAGAGGATGACCTGCTTGTGGGTTTACCTGCCTCAAGTCTATTCCGGCTTTAATAAATTCTCCAGCTTATCAAACTGTTCTTCTTAAAGTATAGGTCCAATTATGTGACCCTTATACAGTCAACTCCAGTGAATCCCTATCATCTTGAAAATCAAATAAATAATTTTCTTTTTGGCAGATCTCCATTAACATAGCCTCCTATGAACTTTCCATTCTCCTACACCTTACTTCTTTCTTCTTACCCCCATGAATACTCTTTGACTCATTAAAACTGGTCTCCTTGTATAAGGCTCCATCTCTTGACTGCTCATTTTCATGCACTTTCATGTCTAGAACTGGGAGATGAAGAAAGATATCTCCTTATCCTTGCCTCTGACTACCTTGGTTTCCTTTAAGTCACAGTCTACTTTCTAAAGAAAGCTATTCCAGATTTTTAATTCTAGTATTTTCTCTCTATTGATTACTTCAAATTTATTATATATGTATGTATATATATATATATATTTATCTTGTTTGTACAAAATTTTCTGCATGTGAATTTTCTCACTAGATTTTATGCTCCTTGAGGGCCTGGAATGTCTTTTGTTTTACATTCTCAGAACTTAGCACAGTGACTGTTGCTGAATCAGTGGTATTATTGTGAGTTGACTACTGCTTCCCTTGTTCTGCACATTGTTTTTTTATTATTTTTACTTTTTAAAACTATTTTTACTATTTACTATTACTTTTTGGGTGACTGCTATTATACAGAAATTTTTTAAATTTAAGATGAATAAAATATAGAACTTCAGAGTATAGGAAAAATTCAGTTCTATCAATACACTATAATTTCATTTTGATAATTTGTGAAAGTTATATATGACTAGAAGAAATTATTCTTTCATTCAGCACACATTTATTTAGTCCTTACCTTGTGTAAAAAACCAGTAGGGCATTATAAGGGCAAAATCTTACAAACTTATAATCTAGTATTCAAGTATCTAGTATTCAGTATCCAAAACTTCAAGGACCTTAAAGACCCAGATGACATCCTTTAGCTTTCCTACCTTTTTGCTTTTCACATCCTGTTCACTGCTAAATACCCAAATAGCTACCACTTTACTTGATCTATTCTGCAGCAATCCTATACTTGCCATAACTTTTTCATGGTTCTACCTTCTGAATGTTTAAAAAGATAAATAATTTTTTAGAATAAGTGGTAAAATTTACATGTGTGGTACTGTATATTTCTATTGATTAATAAAATGTGTAGCAGAAGTTCAATTGGACTCCAGGGGATATGCTAGAGAACCTGAATCCAAGCTCCCTTGAAAACTTCCATGGTTTCCAGGAACATGGTGATTCATCACTTGAGCCTTTGCAGGATGATTAACTTCTTTGCCACTTTATAGACATGGGGTGCCCCAGGGCTGAAAGCACTTGTCACTTTGGTATAATACAGAAATCTTTGAGTGGTTCTTTGATTTCCCTCATTCCTTGGAGCATCTGGGATAGTAATGTATTAGCTAGAAGGAAAAAAAAAACATCTTCCAGGTGTCCCTCTCTTTTTGCGACCTTCCAGGTGGCAACATGTAACTCCAAGATTTCCTGTAAAGAGGATGAGGGTGTCTCAGATTAGGCCTTTTCTCATCTTGGCCACACAGTGATAGTTACAGTAGTGGCACTATATAAAAGCATCTTTTGCTTGGATCCTTGGTTGTCTCATATTTCTGTTTGCTTCATGTTTCTGAGTAGGTGACTAAGGATTAATTTTGAGATGAATTTGTTCAGATTTAGAGGTGACATCCTGGGTTTAGCTGAGTTCAGTAAGGTGAATTTGTTCATAATTAGAAGAACAGACAAAACCCCTGACCTGGGTAGGGAGAAGTCATTGACTTTGAGGGAAATACTGTAGAACTAAGATGAACTGAAAAAATGTTTAATCGTTATTTTGGATACTATTTTATTTTTGGAAGAACTCTGGGTGAGCTTATCAGCAGATTTTAACAGGAGTTTTAAGGTAAGTTACTGAATTCTCTTTTAAGTAATTTTCTTTCTTTTTTTAAATTTTGCAAGGCACTGGGGTTAAGTGACTTGCCCAAGATCACACAGCTAGATAATTATTAAGTGTCTGAGGTCACATTTGAACTCACGTCCACCTGACTCCAAGGCCAGTGCACTATCCTCTATGCTACCTAGCTGCCCCTATTTCTATTTTTTTTATTTTTACTGTTTTTTACTATTTACTATTACTTTTTGGGTGACCACTATTATACAGAAATTTTTTAAATTTAAGATGAATGAAATATTGAAATTTAAAAGAAAAATTCAATTCAATAAATACAATATAATTTCATTTTGATCATTTGTGAAAGTCATATATAAGTAGAAGAAATAATTCTTTAATTCAGTAGATATTTATTTAGTCCTTACTATGTGTAAAAACCAGTAGGGGCATTATAAGGGTAAAATCTTGCAAACTTACAATTTGGTATTCAAGATGGCCTCAGGAATTGCTAAAAATATCCAAAAGGACCTTAAAGACCCAGATGATATCCTTTAGCTTTCCTACCTTTTTGATTTTCACATCCTGTTTACTGCTAAATACCCAAATAGCTACCACTTTACTTGATCTATTCTGCAGCAATACAGTATATTCCATAACTTTTTCATTGTTCTACCTTCTGAATGTTTAAAAAGATAAGTAATTTTTTGGAATAAGTGGTAAAATTTACATATGTGGTACTGTATATTGCTATTGATTAATAAAATGTGTAGCAGAAGTTCAATTAGACTACAGGGGATCTGCTAGAGAACCTGAGTCCAAGCTCCTTTGAAAAGTTCCATGGTTTCCAGGAACATGGTGATTCATCACTTGAGACTTTGCAGGATGATTAACTTCTTGGCCACTTTATGGACATGTGGTGCCCCAGGGCTGAAAGCATTTGTCACTTTGGTATAATACAGAAATCTTTGAGTGGTTCTTTGATTTCCTTCATTCCTTGGAGCATCTGGGATGGTGATGTATTAGTTAGAAGAGAAAAAAACATCTTCCAGGTGTCCCTCTTTTTTGGTGACCTTCCAGGTGGCAACATGTAACTCCAAGACTTCCTGTAAAGAGGATGGGGGTGTCTCTGATTAGACCTCATCTCATCCTGGCAACACAGTGATAGTTACAGTAGTGGCACTACATAAAAGCAACTTTTGCTTGGATCCCTAGTTGTCTCATATTTCTGTTTGCGTCATGTTTCTGAGTTGGTGAAAGAATCAATTTTGAGATGAATTTGTTCAGACTTAGAGGTGACATCCTGGGTTTAGCTGAGTTCAGTAAGGAGAATTTGTTCCTAATTAGAAGAGCAGACAAAGCCCCTGATCTGGGTAGGGAGAAGTCATTGACTGAGGGAAATACTGTAGAACTAAGGTGAATTGTAAAATGTTTTATTATTATTCTGAATGCTGTTTTATTTTCTGCTGATCTTTGGGTAAACTTCTCAGCAGATTGTAATGGTAGTTTTAAGCTAAGTTACTGAATTCTCTTTTAAATAATTTTCTGGTTTTTTAAAAAAAAATTTGCAAGGCAATAGGCTTAAGTGACTTGCCCAGTGTCACACAGCTAGGTAATTAAGTGTCTGAGGCCAAATCTGAACTCAAGTCCTCCTGACTTCAGGGCTGGTGCTCTATCCACTATGCCACCTAGCTGCCACCAAGTAATTTTCTTTCATTATGTTCTTTTATGTTTAGCACTTTGTGTGTGTGTGTGTGTGTGTGTGTGTGTGTGTGTGTGTGTGTGTGTGTGTGTAGGAAATAATTGCCTCTCTCATGCCAATTTAAGCTTGTGTGTTGAGGACCATTTTTTCCTGTACGTTGAGGAGAACCAGACTTGTATTACAAAAGGCTTTAAGCAATTTTACCTTTATGAATGAGGTGGTAATAATATTAATGGTTAGCACTCATATGGCACTCTAAGGTTTACAATGTGATAGACATGTTATCTCTTTTGATCTTCATAGTAACCCTGTCAAGTAGTTACTCTTAATACCTCTATTTTACAGGTGAGGAAACTGAGGCTCAGAGAGCTGAAGTGACTTCCCTGGGGTAATCCAACTTGGGAACTTCTAAGGCAGGCTTCAACTTCAGGCCTTGCTGACTCTAAGTTCAACGCTCTCCACGATGCCCCTGTAGCTTCTCTTTCATTAATGGGGGCTACATTCTGCCCCTCTCAACTGCCCACTAGGTGCAGAGAAGATGAGCCCCTTTGGCTGAGGATCATTAACCTGAGAAATGAATGAATATGTTGTTGTTGCGGGCTGAATGATGCATGCTTAGACACCCCCGGCCCCATGTTACCTAGAAAGTGAACTTTCACTATGGAGGAGAGCTCTTCTGTTGGGTGGAGGAACAAATGACCTTCTGATGGGGGGGCGGGAGGGAAGGTGTGTGGGGACTGGAGGTGATGGCTCCAGCAGCTGCTTTTGGAGGCTGAAGGGCTGCTGCGGGGCGGTCGGGGGAAGGGGGGAGCTTGCTCACAAAAGGCGATTTCCGGCTCTGCTTTTCCTCGCTCTACTCCCACCTCTCGGATTGTTTGGGGAAGCGGTAAAGGAGAACTTGGTTGGGTCCACGCAAAAAAAGGGGACTGGAAGGGGCCAGAGGAGGCGGAGGGCCGGGGGGAGCCGAGCCGGCCTCCCTTTCTTGTCTAGCATCTTCCTTCTTCTTCTGGGCCCCGAGGCGAGGTCTGAGTCAGCCAAGGGGACGCCTCCTAAATCCCAGCCCGGGACATGTAGCGCAGGAAGGGCGAGCGAGACCCCAGACAAAGGGGGTCCGGGCGCTTCCGTGCGGAGAGGAGAGACTGAGAGGGGGAGGAAGGAGGGGGACCCCCCCGCCGCCGCCCCGCCACTGTGGGACCCGCAGAGCAAGGCAGAGGAGGCAGCGGCGAGGCGGGCCGAGCCCCAGGGAGGCCAGGCCGGCCGGGCCGGCCGGGTCAAGCAGGCAAGAAGGCGAGCTGGCCAGGGGAGCAGCCTCCCCGGGAGCCCGGGCGGCGGAAGAAGCGAGGTCCAGGCTCGGATCCAATCAGAGGACTCGCTCGGCTCTGGGCTCCGACTCTCCGCCCCCCCCCCCCCCCCCCCACACCCCGTTAGTCTTTATTCTTCCCTTGCTCCGGCTCCCCCTCCCCCCTCCCACAACTGCAACAGCTGCAAAAACTGCTGTCCGGGATTCTCGCAGGTCCTTTCGCTGGGGCTGGCCCGGGGGGCTGCAACATGGCTTTATCGTGGAGGAACTGGTTAGCAAACGAAGGGGTTAAACACCTCTGCCTGGTAGGATGCGGGGCCACTGCCCTTCTTTTCCCTTCTGTCAATTGAAAAGTTTTGCTTCTTTGTCTATGTTTATTGGCGTGGGCATTTTAGATACTAATTGAAAGTGTTGCTAGCATAACTTAAAAAAAAAAGATGTATCTCTTTTAGGAGTAAAAGTTTTTCTCCCCCTTTCACTTATTTTACTCATACAAATAACATGGCAATTTACATCTTCATCTTTGTGCACAGTTTAACTCCACTATCTTCTGGAGGAGAATGCTGAGAGCACTGGCCATGTGAATAGTTCTCTTTTCTATTCATCATCTCTTTTAATAATTTCTTCCTATATTTAGTTTTCTTCATTCTTCTTACACCATTAAAAGTTTTGTATGTTTTGTAAATGGCAATGAAATTAGAGATGTTTGGGTGCCCCCAGGGTGTCAGACTCTGTGAATGAAGCCTAGGAAACAACACCGAATCAGTATCATAGGATCTGAGTTTAAATTCCATCTCTGCAATTTACTCCTTATATAACCTTAGCCAAGTGACAAGTAAACTTCTTAAACCCTACTTTCCTCACCTGTAAAAATGGAGGCGATTGAGGGAATTAAGTCTAAAGTTGTGTTGTTGTTTTGATAGTTTAGTCTAAACTTTGTGTGGAGTTGCATAGGAATGGGGATCTGCCCCTGTCTCAGAAAACCTGTTTGGATTTGAAATGTTTACCATTGGGTCAAGGACCTGACTAAGGTCTTTTTATTTAGTTTTTTGCTTAGGGTTTCATTGACTTGGTGTTTGTTTTTTCTTTTGTCTTGACTGATTTAGCTCATCTGGCTCTCTCTCAATGTCCTCCTTTTCTGGAAAACCTTCTTGCTGTATTATCAAGGACCAGAGTATTATTATCTCCATCAGATGTTAGGGGTAAGTGTGACTCAAATAATGATTTTTGATCATATCAGTGAGGTTGGTATAAGGGGAGGAAGGGAAGAGAGAAGTGAGTCAATATATTGCAAAGTCTGGTGAATATCTCTTTTTTTGCAGAAAGAAATTAAGACAAATTTTCTTGTCAAATACTTTACTTTTACTTTCTCCAGGTAGGAAAGGGGAATGCTGTTAAAGAACAAAGGAAATTATCTAATCAGTGGAAATGAATGAACTGCAGGGAACTTAGTCTGGTGCTTGGGAAAAGCCTCTTCTTGCTGCCAGATGCAGGGAGCACTTAAGGATTTGGCACACAAACCATGATCAACAGATGACTGAGGTTTTAGTTTTCAGTCATCCAAATTTCAGCAACCTGTGAGCTTATTCAGTGAAATTTATAACTTTTGCTGCCAATTCTCAGGAAACATGTGCTGTACAGAGCTAGTTAATAATCTGGGCATCTCTTAATCAGTTAGCTGACAATGTCAATGATCTTGACTTATTACAGGAATGTTATATACTGTGGAAAATTTTCCTAAATCTATTCTTGGCTAGTGCTTTCTTTTCTCTTTGCCATTCTATTATTCTCACACTTCCTTCTTTCCTATGTATCATACTTCCTGTGGAGGGGAGAGAACCAGAATTAGGAGAGGCACTTTTCTTAAGTCTTTAAATACTTTAGAGCAAAAGGAATGGATTCCTTCATAGAGATACCAAAGTTTTTGCCAATTTTGTCAATGTATCCTATTCACTACAAAAAGTGCTACCTAGGTTATGTGAGCACAGTTTTTAATATCTTAAGTTGTCATTTTGATTTCCTTCTTCCCCTTCTCCCCTTCACCCAAAACAAAGCAAAAACAGGTAAGGGAATTCCTAGGATGGGAACTATATTCATCGTGGATTTGTTTTGATTAGTAGGACCTCTACAACTTATATCCTTGCTTCATTATAGCCTTCTGGTGATCATATAGTACTACTTGAGCCCAGGTCTTCCTGGCTCCAAGAGTAGTCTGCTGCTATCCACTTCATCATGTTTTAGTCTGGTTGTTATTAAATAGATTTCGAACCATGTTCTTTCCAAATGAAATAGAGTAAATTTCCTGATCCTTGATGGCTCAGATTCATTTTGCATATGGATTAAATTTAGGGCATTTAAAAGGTATCAAAAGAAAGGACTAGTGCTGCTTTTCCTAACTTTACCCCTTTCCACCAACTAAATAATATCACCTAGCAATTTAACATTGTGGGCTAGTTTAATATTTTGGAAGCTCAGGTAATATTTTTGCTTGTGACTTTAAAGGAAATAGCACCCTCAAGGAAATATCTTATTCATTTGTCACAATGGGAAAAGTAATTTGCAACTATTTATATGGAAGAGCCTATGCTTGATATTAGAGTATTTTCATTTACTTCATAAATTTAAGTGGCTAATTTGGGTCCTAGGATTTAAAGATAGGAAAAATGACTCAGTTTTTCCCTGATTTCAAATCCAGTCTCAGATACTTAACAGCTAAATAAACTAGTGAAATGCATTTAACCTCTTTTTTTTCCAGTTCTGTCAACTTTAAAGTGTAGATGATAATAGCATCTTCCCCACAGGGTGTGGTGAGAATCAAATTTAATAATATTTGTAAATCACTTAGAAAAATACCTGACATGTAGTAGGTACTTAATAAATGCTCATTTACTTCTTCCTTAAGTAGATCATTGTCCAGATAGAGGATAATATGTGCATATAAAATATGCACTCAAAATTTGATAATCTTATAGAAAAATAGAAGCAGAAATGATGGGGAGAGTCACAAAGGGACAAATTACTTATTACAGGGGGTATATGTTATTTTTCTAAACTAATCTCTAATTTTCATATTTTTTAAAAAAAAAATTAAAAATCTCATAGAACTGTGTCATAGTGACAATTGCATTAGCTTGGAGCTTGAGGATCCACATTCATATTCCATTTATAATGCTTAGTACCTATATGATTTTAGAAAAAGGAAATTAAGATTCTCAGTCCTCACTTTCCTCAATCCTCACTTTCCAATCCTCACACAAGAAGGTCGCAATGTGAGATTGGACTAGATGGCCACTGAGGCCAATTTCAGCTCTGGATAGATGAAGCAATAAGCTATGGTTTTTTTTTTGATATATTGCTAGAAAGGACTTCAGGTCATCTGCTCCATACCCTTAATTTTTACAGTTGAGGAAATTGAGACCCAAAGGGTTTAAGTGATAGTCCCAGTTTTATGTACATAGAAGGGAACAGAGGGAGAATTTGAACCCAAGTCCTCTGGTAATCAAATCTGAAACCTTTTCCATTTTAATGTTCTGCTTCATTAAGTGATATATGTGATATATATGATATAAATATATGTGATATATAAGCCTATTTTTCCTTATTTCATCCTACCTAAACTCTCCCCTTCTCCAAATCTAACCTTTTTGTTGCTGTCATGTTGTTTTTATGCATTGATCTGGTCGTATCAATTTTCACAACTTTAGTGACTTCTTGGAGGTTCATTATTCCCTAATAAGTAAAGTTCATACTCTAGTCAAATGTTTGAGGTCCATTATAATCCAATGTCATCCCACCCTTTTGCCTTTATCTATGCTTCTGCCTAGTACTCAAACTTTACACAAACTGGAGTGCTCTGTCCTCTAACTATACCCTGTGCTTTCTCCCACTTCAGCTTTTTCTAATACTGTTCTCCATGGCCCCCAAACCTCCCTTTTCACCTTTAAAATCCAACTGTAGTGTTGCTGACTTTTTGATATATCCCTTTATCTGTCACATTTCTATTGTTAGATTCTTTTCCCCTGTGGATCTTCAAATGTAATTTGTACTCACATTTAATGAACTTTTGTCTTAATTTGTAGTATAGCTATTTCTATATGTACTATTCTACTATAAAACTGTAACCTTCATGAAGGCCTGAACTAATTCTACTTGTTCTTGTCTAACCTTTGTGTCTTGTACACACACACACACACACACACACACACACACACACACACACACACACACACACACACACAGAGTGTGTTTCTTCATCAAGAAGTGTCACATATGCTTGCTGAATTGGATGCATTATAGTTTGTCTGGGCTAAATTTTTCTTTAGGAATTTAGTTCATATCTTAGATAAAAATGAAAAAGTAAGAAAACTTGAGATATAGTTGGCTCTTGTTCAAGAGTTATGTGTTATGTTAATGTAAAATCTGAGAGCAGACAACTTGAAAAGCTAAAACTGAACTTTGGAATTCAGTCCTCTAGAAGTCAAGATTATAACATGCATAAACTCCGGGGATACTTTTTTTTTAAATAAATAGTTTATTAGAGACAGGGATTAATTACTAACAGCTTGAGTTCTTTGGAAGGTGAGTTCCAAAGCAATTATTTTTGTTTATTAGTCATGAAGTTGTCAAGACGTATGTATCATGTCTATGTGTGTCTATGTGTGTCTGAGTTCACACTCCCTTCTGTCTTGCTTTATCCCTTTGATTCTGTAATTCTACAGAGAAGCAGTATGCCATGGTGGATATGAGGTTAAATTCACCTTCACACATTTATAGACTCAGGTACCCTGTGCAAATCAAATTTCCTTTCAGCCTCTGTTTTATCATGTGTAAAATGGGGATTAAGTATGACACCTACCTCATAGGGTTGTTCTGAGAAGTATCTTTAAAATGCTATTCAAATCTTACAGTATTATGTGACTGCTAGTCATTATTATGATTATGTTAAGGAGGCTCCAAAGTAGTAGAATAGAAATTGAAAACATGAAAACTATTGTGGTAACAAAAGAATGGCACATGGGGGAGATTAGAATGAGCAAATCATTGTAAATCAGCTTTTATAATAACATACAAAGTGGTACAATAGATCTGGCCATGAGTTATCCAATCCAAAGTTTTATCTTTGACCATGACTTTGAGGAACCTATGGTAATAAGGTATGGTTTCCTCCTTGGTATCAGGTATGAAGGTGACAGTTATAAATCCATAGATCTTTCAGCTTCTGAAATAGCATGGTATAGTAGAAAGAGGAATAGATTTGATATCAAAGGACTACATTTGAACATTTGTTTCACTATTGGAGATTTGCTAGAGATTGTCTTCATGATCTGAGTTCTTCCTTTTTTTTTGAGTCTTCTTTCCTATACAACTCTATATTCCAACCATATTGATTTTCCTCACAAACAATATTCTATCTACAATCTGCATGCCTATTCACATGAATTTGTCTTAGAATACTTGCCTTCATTCAAGATGCCTCTCAAATATCATCCAGGAGGTCTTTCCCAATTTCTCTGTTGGTGATTTTCCCATGGTGGCTACTATTTCTATTCCCCTTCAATGCTAAGTGTTTTCCCCCTGAGATTTATTTATCCTGAATATAACATGTTCAGATATAATTATTTGTACACTCTCTCTTTCACTTGAAAGTAAGTTTCTTAAGGACAGGAACTATTTTTGTCTTTCTTTATATCTCTAGTGGTTAATATATGGCTTGGCCCAAAATTAGAGATTCATAAGAAAATTGTATTGACCTGTTGAGTATGGATCATATATATATATATATATATATATATATGTATATATATAGATATATATCTACTATGTACATGCTATTTTCTCCATTAGCATGGAAACTATTTGAAGGCAAGATTAGTTTTTTTCTTTTTCTTTGTATCCACTCAATTTAATAGAGTGAATGACAGCATAGTGATTGATAAGTGATTAATAACTGAATTGAATAATGGAATTGAATTATTAAGGGAAATACTTTTTCCAGTGTGTGCAAGATGAATTGGAGTGTAGAAAGAACTCACTTCCAAGGCTATTGCTATAGATAAGAGAGCATAAGGAGGTCTTTAACTAAGGTGATATGTTATAATATGTTAGATGTGAAAGGTGGTAGAAGGAATCAATAACATGGAGACTGATGGATACTGGATTGATGGGTCATGAGATGATGAGATGTGCTGACATTATGAATCTAGGTGACTATAAGCATGATGATTTCCATTTCAGATAGAAAGAAAACTAACACCATGAAAACTTTCCTTTGAGACCATGGATATAAATAAAGAAGAATCAGATAATTTTAGAATACTAGATTTGTGTGGCAAATTAGAAATATATCTTTAGCCTGCAATGTCCAATATTACATGAAAAAATAGGTTAGGAATTTGTAGAATAGGTAGGAATGGGTGATTTCTTAGGAGAAAAGTCATTGCCTGCATGGCCAGATCATGTAAGGTTTTGAGGTAGATGTGGCATTTGAACCCTAACCTAAGGGATAGGAAGAAGGAATTCCACAGTTTGAGAGTGGCAAGGATAATATGCTTGTTTTGGGGAAAGGTTGCAGTAGAAAATCCCTGATTTCCAACTCTGTGAATCTATAATGATCAGATTTCACTTTAGTTTTATTAACATTTATTCCCAGTGAAATGTTTTGATGGTGCCAGCTTTAATGTGTGTTTATTTTGGCTTAAATTCCCTCATCATGTCATTGAATGTTTCAGTAATGGACTATTTGTTTTCAACATGAATATCTTTGTTAATCTGATAATATACAGTTTTGTGGTTGTTGTTTTTTTTCTCTTTTAAATGTCTGGTAAGTGGTCATGCAAATCCTATTTCTTTTGCCCTTTATATCAAATTTGCTTGATTTGCACCTCTTTCATTTTTTTTAAACTTCCTGGGAGGACTCATCATTATGCTTGATGTGTTTGAGAAACTTTAACTAAATCATTCTTGGGACAGCTCGGCAACTTATATCATTACTCACATTTTACCAGACTGGATTCTGATGTCATACAAGTTTCCCAAGACCAACTGAAGAGGGGAAATGAGAATTTTAAGATAACTTAATAGTTGGAACTGGAGACAAACAGCCTACTCCATTGGAATTCATTTCATTCCAGTATTTAAGAAGGGAAGCGAGGACTATATAACTCATTCTCATTTTTAACTAAGTCAGATATGCTCTCCATTGTGATTTTTTTGTTTGTTTTGGTTCAGTAAACATTTTGAAACTAAGTTTCTTTATATAAGTTTCTTCTAAGATAGATGACATTTTTCCTATAAATTTCCATTAATTAAGACTATGGACAATTCAAAAGTATTTTGATTTTGGGCACTAGAAAATCTAGAACTCACAATATTCTAAATCTTGTTTTTAGTCTTCTCAATCTGTTAGCTATTTCCCCCCTCCTGCCACCCCCATCACCCTTTCACCTAATTTACAGCCATAGGTCCCGTGATTTCATTGTCAAAAACAGACTGGAACACTTTTTATATAATTATAAAAACTGATTTAGAGTGATTTCTTCATCCCATTCTCCCCCTGCATATTTCCTTTATAAGGGAGTATTTAATAATTTGTTTAGGAAAAGAAATGAGTGGGTTTTGAAACTGTCATAGGCCATAGCTATCCATTTGTAAGCATGTGTATCATATTACATTATAGGTGTGTGTGTGTGTGTATGTGTGTGTGTGTACACATACATGAAATTTAGATTTTCTAATTCATAACCATGTGAGGCTATAAAATATTTTAGATAAGAGGCTTGACATTGGAATGATCAAGATCTGGATTCAAGTCCTACTTTTTGAATGATCTTGGCCAAGTTGTTAAGCTCCAAGAATCTGAACAAAACAAGTTAGGGATGATCTGCAGTTCTGCTTTGGTGGAAGTATTTTTCAGTTGGAGATTTTTTCCATAAATATAAAATCACAAATCTGTATCTCTTCCTCCTCTCAAGTACAGTATCCTTTATATTTTTACTGGCATTCTACTGTACAAATGTTGATTACTAGAAGATTTGGAATATAATAATCTCTCTCTTTCTCTTTTTTTAAAGTTTTTTTGCAAGGCAAATGGGGTTAAGTGGCTTGCCCAAGGCCACACAGGTAATTACTAAGTGTCTGAGACCGGATTTGAACCCGGGTACACCTGACTCCAGGGCCGGTGCTTTATCCACTACACCACCTAGCCACCCCCTAATAATCTCTTAAAAACTGAAAATGAATACCATAGAAAGGAGTAGAGAATTATATGGTGGCCATAAGGAAACTACAACCTGTACCCATAATAAGATAAAAATCAAAATAGTTATAATAATAATATAATATAATAATAACTAGTAGGGCTTTAATCTTTGCAATATGATGTACATATACTATTTGATCCTCATCACAACCCTTTGAGATTTGTGCTATTATTATTACCATATTACGATGGGGAAACTGAGGAGAGGTTAAGTGACTTACCCAGGGCTATTAGTAAGTTATCTGATCATTGGAAGGCACATTCAAATCAATGAGATCATAACTCCATTGAGTATAATTGAGAGAAAGTTCCATGATGCAAGAGACTATTCCTTATCTAAACTTTGTATTTCCCTAGCAAATAGCCAGTGCTTTGCAGACATGAAACATATAATTGTTTGTTGAATTGAATTGTATGTACACTAACTCTTCATTTATTAGAAAAATAGATTTTTATAAAATTGAGTGGTAGAGGCAAGAGGGTATGGAAAGGTGAGGAAATTTGCTCCTTCTACCCATCATAGGGTAACTTAGTCACATGTGTTTTGGGTTTTTTTGGTATTTTTTAAGCATAAGTATATAATAGGCACTATGCTCAAAAGATATTTACGAAGCATTTGCTAGCTGCAAGGCTCCATATTAGGTTCTAGGAGACACAAGGATTCAAAAAAACAAAACAAAATAAAGACCCTGTCTTAAGGGAGTTTATGATTTCAATATAACTCATATGTCCAAACTTTTCTATCTTCTCTCAACTGCTGGAATGCTCTGTTTCAATCATGAGTTTTCTACTTTGATCAAAATTAAAATTAGAGATCATTTTCCTAAATAGAAAGCTTTAATTGTTGAATGAAACTGGATTAACTATATTACCAGTTTATATCTTGATACTATTTTTTCTTTCTTTCTTTTTTCTTTTTTGGCTTTTACAAGGCAATGGAGTTAAATGACTTGCCCAAGTTCACACAGCTAAGTAAATATTAAGTGTCTGAAGTCGGATTTGAACTCAGGTTCTACTGACTCCAAGGCTGGTGGCTCTATCCACTGTGTCACCTAGCTGCCCCTCATATCTTTATATTCTCATCTCTTCCCCCTTCCCCACCCCCCATTAAACAACTTAGGTCACTGCCTTATTTATTTTTTCCCAGGGAGCTAAATCTAAATGCAGAGGAATTTGGTGGAATTCGACATTCAAATAATACATGCAAATTCAACACAATTGCTAGAGAGCAGTTACACATTGCCTTGCTTAAGAACCAATGAGGATCACCACTTCTGTGAACATACTTAGCTATTTAGGGATATAGCTCACCCAGAAGCTATTTTGCTGTGATTCTACCTAATTTCTGCTCTATGAAAGACATACTTTTTTATTCCTTAAAGTTTAGACTAAGCTTACTTTTTCTTGAACTATGTGTTCATGAAGAGAATGTTTTCAGGGACCCTGTTTTTTTTCAAATTCAGTCCTAAGGGAAAGCAGCTTAGGATGCAACTTCATAAGGATGCTAACTTTCATGACTTGAATGCGTGAAATCCATCTGAGAAAGAGTAGGGTACTTGATAGGATGATAGATGAGGAGCTTACTCACACATTTGCTAGTAAATTTGAGCAATTGACTCTGGGAAAAATATAAATGCTGAACACACTTTAAAATTTAATCTACACGAATACCATTTTCTCCATTACTCTGCTAAATCTAGACAATCAACAGAGCAGCAAAGCAAGTTCCAACTCATAGTATTTTTATCAGAGTATTTATTTAGTATCCAATTTTATAATATATAGTATCCAACTTTATATTTATCATAGTATTATTTATTTAGTATCCAACTTTATAGTATAGTTCCAACTTTATAATATAGTTCCAACTTTTTTTTTTTAGGTTTTTGCAAGGCAAACGGGGTTAAGTGGCTTGCCCAAGGCCACACAGCTAGGTAATTATTAAGTGTCTGAGACTGGATTTGAACCCAGGTGCTCCTGACTCCAGGGCCGGTGCTTTATCCACTACGCCACCTAGCCGCCCCTATATAGTTCCAACTTTATAGTATAATACCAACTTTATAGTATAGTTCCAACTCAAGGTCTGCTGTAGCCAGCTCTGCATTATTATTTTTTTTTTGTTTTACGTTTTTGCAAGGCAAACAGGGTTAAGTGGCTTGCCCAAGGCCACACGGCTAGGTAATTATTAAATGTCTGAGGTCGAATTTGAATTCAGGTACTCCTGACTCCAGGGCCGATGCTCTATCCACTGCGTCCCTCTGCAGCTACCCCTCTGCATTATCTTGATTGGAGATCAGGAATGGGGGAGTTCACCTATGAGGAAGACCTCATTGATTTGAATTGAAATTTTTTTTAATCCCCTATAGTGCCTAGAACAGTGTAAAGCAAGGTTTCAAACCATAAATATTTGTTGCACTGGACAATATAGTATGCAAACACATGTTGGGACATGGTCAATGTGGGTATTTGTTTTGATTGACTGAATATTTTTTATAAACATTTCCATTATTATATTTCACTTCCCTCCCTTCTCTTTCCTCTCCTTCCCTTCCCTTCCCTTCCTTTTTCTTGGAGATAGGAGAGGAAATGCTTGTTAATAGAAAAAAAATGAAAAATGCTAATTTGTTTGTTCCCACTTACATGAAATAGGGATACAGAGAAACAGAAGGGGGGGACATGACTCCTATCTTTGATCTACATCTATAATTTCATTGATAGATAGAACTCTGAGTAACATCCTCTACCTCTGAAGATCAACTATCTGAAATTAATTATGACAATTGTCTGGGATGTTGAGAGGTTCAAAGACTTGTCCAGAGTTAATTAAGTATATGTGCAGGAATCAGGGCTGGAGCCCAAATTGTCCTTACATTGACGAGGTCCATTCTTTTTGTTATTTTCTTTTCTTTTATAAATTGACTGCCACCTACTCTTTTTAAAAAAATATTTAAGGCAATGGGCTTAAGTGACTTGCCCAAGGTCACACAGCTAGGCAATTATTAAGTGCCTGAGGCTGGCTTTGAACTCAGGTCCTCCTGACTCCAGGACCAACACTCTATCTACTGTGCCACTTAGCTTCCCTGCTAAGGTCCATTCTTTATGCATTTCACCATATTACTTCTCTAGCAACAATACTTTGCTCAGAGAGATTTGTTCCTTTTACTGTTAGGATAAGCAGGTACCATGTGCACAAGCAGACTAAATTATGATTTGTTAATAAAGAGACTGCTTGTTTGTCAGTCAACTGAAATATTTTCAGGTTCAATCCTCATGTTAATCTCTGGTTGCTTCTCAGATTGTTGAGGAGAGAAGGGCACTATGTGCTATTTTGCTTAATTGGAACAAAGTTTGTTGTCACATTGTTTACAGTGGCAGTTCAGAACACATTTCCGAATGGGATTGTACATACAGATCTTCCTAATCTCCAATAAAGAATAATTAAACTTGGAAAATAAAGATCACTCTGATGGGAAGCTCATAAATAGGACATATTAGAAAGGTTAAAAGTCTAAGATCTGGGTTCTAGTCTTGGACTTTTACCTTCATCTGGAAGATGAAATAATACTATCTGCCTTCTTTAGCATTAAGGATTTTGGAGAATAGGTTGGGTGTTTATGAACTTGCAGAATTAGGAGAGATTTCAGAGGTCTGGTTCATCTTTCCAAATAATACTATCCACAACTTTTCTGACAAGTAGATTTTCCAGTCTTATATTGATGACCAATTTTGAGCCATTCCAATTTTAGACAAGGTAATCAATAGGAACTTTTCCTGATGCCTCCCTGTGATTTTTCATGTTGCTTCTTGTCCTTTGGGGGAAAAAATTAAATATATCCTCATCCAAGGAATTGTTGATAAAAATGTAGAAAGAATATATATATATGTATATATATATATGTATATGTATGTGTGTATGTGTATAATGAATTCAGATGAGTAAGACTAAGAGTGATTCTATAATAGATAAATGACCAAAGGACACAGTCAATTATTAAAGGTAAAAACCTAAGCTATCAACAATCATATGATAATTGTGTCAAATCATTAATAATATTTTTCAGTCATATCCTGCTCTTCAGAGCCCATTTGGAGTTTTCCTGGTAAAGCTATTGAATGGTTTACCATTTCATTTTCCAACTGATTTTACTTATGAGAAGACTGAGGCATATAGAGTTAAGTGACTTGCCTAGCAAGTGACTATGGCTGAATTTGAATTCACATCTGCTTGATTCTAGCCCTAGTGTTCTTTTCCACTGTGCCACTTAGCTGCTGTATCATTAATAATTTTTTATATATTTAATTTTCTGCATATATGCAGATAGTTTCCTTTATTTATTTTTAATAAGATTACAAGGTCCACCTTTTTCTACCTCTCTCTTTTCCCTCACTTGACCACAAATAATCCTATATAGGTTATGAATATATATATCTATATCTATGTTAAATATATTTACATATAAGTCACATTATAAAAGAATCTGAACAAAAGGGGAAAACACGAGAGAGAAAAAACATAATAAACAAATTAAAAAATTGAAAAATACTTGATTTGGTCTGCATTCAGGTTCCTTAGTTCTTTCTCTGAATGTAGATAATATTTTCAATCACAAATCCTTTGGAATTGTTTCTGATCATTGTACTTTTGAGAAGAGCTAAGTCTATGATAGTTGATCATCACACAATATTGCTGTTAATGTGTACAATGTTCTCTTGGTTCTGCTCTCTTCACTCACCATCAGTTCATGTAAGTCATTCCAGGTTTTCTGAAGTTTGCCTTTTCATGGTTTCTTATAGAACATTACTACTCTGTCATATTCATATACCACAATTTGTTCAGCCATTTCCCAATTGATGCACAGCCCCCCAGTTTCCAATTTTTTGCCATTGCAAAAAAGAACTTATTTTTGTACATGTTGATCTTTTCCCCTTTATCATTATTAATAATTAATAGAATTAAAGTTGAAACCTCTCTGAGACTTTTATATTCACAAGATTATAGAAGAAAATGGCAAATGTTGGCAAGGCAGGAACACACAAGAAAACAGGCATATTAGTACTCCCTTGGTAGGTCTGTGAATTGGTCCAGGTAACATGTAAATTGCTTTGGAGCTATTCCCCCAAATTTGCATACCCTTTGATCTAGCTATACATCTACTAGGTCTAGACACCAAAGAGATCAAAAAAAAGAAGAAAAGGCCCCACAATGGAAAAAAAACCAACCACAACTATTTATAGTAGTACTTTCTTTTTTCATTATATAAATATTTTATTCATTTTACCAAATACATACAATGGTAGCTTCTACCAACCATTTTTTGAAAGTTTTTGTTTTATAATTTTTCCCTCCCTCCCTTTCCTCCCCTCCCTCCCTCCAGGAGAAAGGAATCTGACATAGGTTTTACATTTGCAACCATGATAAATATAGATTGAAACTGAACAGATTGTGAGAGAAGAATCAGATCTAAAAGGAAGTAAGAAAATAATAGAGATAACAAAATTACATAATACATAAGATGACTTTTAAAAATTGAAGATAATCAACTTTGGTCTTCATTTAAACTCCATAGTTCTTTCCTACAGGTGGCATTTTTCTTCATGAGTCCCCTAAAATTATCCCTGATTATTGCTTTGATATAATGAACAAATCTATCATGTTTGGTCATCACCTTATGCTGTTGTTAGTGTGTATAATATTTCTGGTTCTGCTCATCTCACTCAGCAATCAATTCATGCAAGTCTTTCCAGACTTTTCTGAAATCCCACACCTCATGATTTCTTATAGAATAATAGTGTTCCATCACACACACACACACACACACACACACACACACACAGACACAGACACAGAAACACAGACACACACAAAGACACCATAATTTGTTTAGCCATTCTTCTATTGATGGGCATCCCCTCAATTTTCACTCCTTTGCCACAAAGAAAGAGCTACCATTAATAGTTTTGAACAAGGCAGCACCTTCAGTGTAGCAAAGAAATGAAAAAACTTAAGAGGTGTCCACCAAATTCTGGTACATGTAAGTGTTATGCATTATTATTATATCATGAAAAATGATGAATAAACAATTTCAGAAGAAACTGGGAAGAACTCTGTGAACTGCTGCAGAATGAGTTTTTTTTAGGTTTTTGCAAGGCAAATGGGGTTAAGTGGCTTGCTCAAGGCCACACGGCTAGGTAATTATTAAGTGTCTGAGACTGGATTTGAACCCAGGTACTACTGACTCTAGGGCCTGTGCTTTATCCACTGCACCACCTAGCTGCCCCTGCAGAATGAAATTTCAAGAACTAGGTGAACAATTTTTTAAACAGTAATGAAATTATAGAGAAAAGTAAGTTGGAAAAACTTTAAAATTCTTTTCAGTGCAGTGGCAAACTTTGAGTGTAGTGGACTTAATATAAAACAGTTTAATCACCTTCTATGAGAAATGATGGATTTAAAAGGGAGAGAGAGGAGAGGAGAGGAGGGGAGGGGAGGGGAGGGGAGGGGAGAGGAGAGGGGAGGGGAGGAGAGGAGCGGAGAGGGGAGGGGAGGGGAGGGGAGAGGAGGGGAGGGGAGGGGAGGGGAGGGGAGGGGAGGGGAGGCATACAGATTTTTGGCCATGGCCATGCCATGTGAGTGTTTTGCTTTACTATTCTTACTTGCCATGAGGGTTTCATCTGTTTGATTTTTTTTATATTCACTGTGGATGACAGTAAGAAAAAGACATGATAAAGACTTGTAAAATAAATTTTAGTGATAAATAAAAGAAAGAATAAGACAGAATCATGCCTGACCTATTTGTCTCTTTGAGTCCTACCTCTAGATTAGCATCCTTTACTAGTTGTCTGTTTTTCCTTTACTCTATATGTAAAGGTTCCTTTGAAATAGAAGAACTATAGAGAAGAAAGAGGAGTAAAATGGAAAAAGTAGCTTAGGTAAAACAAATACTTTCAAATAAGACAGGATGTCACAGATTTTTCCCAATAACAAGAACTGTATAAGTAAACAGTTAACATCTCAGTGCCTCTATTCCTAGATTATAAGAACTGAATGTGATAATCATCTTCTGCTGTTCCTTATAAATATTTTCTACTTGTTTTGACTTATGATGAGGTCAAGTATTATTTGGTTCTGCTTAAGATAAATTAACTTATAGTCAATGACTTTATGTTGTTTCCATTCATTAATATTTATTTTTGGTTTCTGATGTCAAAAGTAATGTTTATTGGCATATAACCCAGATTAAACTTCCCATCTCCTTCATTTACTCCTCATCACAGTTAAAGATTTTCTTGTTGTTCTTCATACATGAAATTCCTTCTCATATTTCCTTGTCTTTGCATAGACTGATTCTCCATGTCCGACCTCAATTCTATGAACTTTTTAGAATTTTTAGTTTCATTCATAACTCAAGCACCCACTCATGCATGAAGACTTTTCTGCTCCTCTTAGTTTCTAGTCCTTACCTTAAAACTGACTCTGTATTTATGTAGTCTTTCTTATGTGCATATTTTCTCATATAAATATTTTTAGGGTAGGGACTGTTAATTAAGCTAGCTTGATTTGTCTACCCTGTGTGTGGCAGTTGGTGGAGATGACTGGTCCCTTCTCTGCAGGAGGGACTTCTTTGAATGGCAATAATCTCCTTAATTAGCATGAATTCCAATGAGTTTCTTTATCCAGAAATCTTGTAGCTATTTCTCTATCTCTTTTTTTCATCTCTCCTCTTCATTGTGTCTCTTCTCATTGCTTTGATAGTAATTAGAACTTTTACTTATATAGGACTTCCTATGTATTTTAGATTATTTTAGATTTATAAACAATGTCACCAATCTATTAAGTATCCACTATGTTTCAGACATTGTCCTAGGCAATGTCGACAAAACTTTAAAGAATCAAACTGTTCTACTTGCATACATTCTGAGGGAAGCTACTACAAAAATACTGTGGGTGGCAGTAAGAAAAGTAGTTAACTTCAAGTTAGTTTGAGAGAGAAGATGCTGACATTGGGGTGAGAAGATCATCAAAAACAATGTAGAAAATGGTACTTGAGCTACATCTTAAAGTAACAGAGTGACATCATAAAAACTTAATATATTATATACTCTTAAAAACATATATTTGGAGAGCAGGACCATAGGCTTCACCATAGTTCTAAAGGGATCCAGGACAAAAAGTTAACAACCCTGAGCATAGAAATTGGATCTGAATGAGGATGAACTGGATTCAGACCTTGTCTTTGACATATCCCTGGCAAGGTAATTAAATTCTGATTATTAAGTAAAGTTGTAAGCAGGTGCCAATCTACACTGATCCCAATGGAGGGAATTTTCCCATGGGGAGTTCCCTACATGAGACTTTCCTATACTAATGACACAAGGACAACAACCATTTCTATTGCACTTTAAGGTTTGCAAAGTGATTCACATACATTATCTCATTTATTCTTTATTATAACCCTTTAGGGTAAGAGCTATAATATTCTCCTCCCTTTTTCCAGATGAGAAAATTGAAACAATTAGAGATTAGACCGATTTGGTCAGGGTTACACAACTGACTACCAATTGTTTGAGACAATTTGAATTCACATCTAGCACTCTATCTTCTGTATCTCCTCTCTGCCCAAACAGCCATCTCTCTGTGGGGCCCAGTCAAGGAAAAAGAAATAGTCCTTTAAGTTAGGTAATGCTTATCTTATTTGCACTATTTTATTGATATGGAAACCATGGCTCTGAGGGTTTAAATGACAACTATGGTTGGTCACAGGGAAGTAATCAACGAAAGATTTAATTCAAGTCACTTGATGTTAAATCTAACCTTTTTATTATGCTATCTTATTATTCGAGAAAATTATCTAATACAACTTATGATCATTTTTCCATTCACTTGAAAAATCCCAAATTCCTTTAACCTTATTTTGTAAGGGTGTTTTGAATCAAATGGTTTTTGTGTTATGAATATTTTTACAAGTAAAACCAATAACATTGATTGGTTATGAAGTCTATATGTTACTAAAATAGTTAGGAGGCATTATGGATAAATCACTGGACTTGGAGTTCAGAAGAACAGAAATTGAATTTGTCTTTAGACAACTATTAGTTATGTGGTCATTGTGTATTCAATTGCTTTTCAGTCATGTCTGACTCTCCCTGATTCTAAAAGGGGTTTTCTATAGCAGGTAGGGCACCTAGGTGGTGCAGTGCATGGAGCACTAGCCTTGTAGTCAGGATGATGAAAGTTCAAATTCAGTCTCAGACACTTGATACTTACTAGCTGTGTGACCTTGGGTGAGTCATTTAGCCCTGATTGAGTCACATCTAGGCTCATCTCCAGTTGTCTCCATTCACATCTGGCCATTGGACCCAGATGACTATGGAGGAGAAAGTGAGGCTGGTGCCTTAGAATAGCACCCCTTACTCAAATCCAATTCATGTGCTTTTAATAGCATTACCTCCTTGATATCATGGTCTTCTTTAAGCATGAAGGACAAAGATCAACACTTTAGCAGGTTTTTCATTTCCATCTCCAGTTCGTTTTGGAAATGAGAAAACTGAGGCAAACAGTGTTAATCTATATGCCCAGGATCATAGAGCTAGTAAGTGTCTGAGGTCAGATTTAAATACAGGAAGAGAAGTCTTCCTGTTGTTCAGATGTGGCATTCTGTCCACTGTGCCACATAGCTGCCCATCTGACCATGAGCATATTACTTAATCATCTTTTAGTCTCCTCATTTCTGAAGGGGAATGATAATAAGACCTCTCTGAATGATTTGTTGTCAGGTTCCAATGACTAAACTCCTACAAAACATTTTTTCAAACTTACTACTATATAGATAGTAGCCAATAAAAACAATATTATATAACAGATCCTTGCCATTATTGTTTTTCTACCAAGTTCTACCTGATAACACCCCCTACTGAAATCACTTCTACAAAATCACACCAGGATTATGATAATTGCTTCTTATTGTAGTGGGAAAGGCATAGAATTTAGAGTCTGAAGATTTGCTTTCAAATTCTGACTCTATTTTTCTTTCTTTCCTATGTGACTTTGGGAACATTTTCTCTCTTTCCAATAACAGTAATATATATATATATATATATATATATATATATATATATATATTGCTTTTCAGTCTGATATGCCTATCTATAAAAAGAGAATATTAAAGAATATTAAACTAGAACATCTCTAAGGTATGCTTCAACTTGAAATATGGTACTGTCACATAATTTTAGAATTTTATGATTTCAAGAAAGAAACAAGCTTTTACCAAAAGCACTATGCTAAGGGAAAGGTAAGGGAAAATACATTTATATAATGCATACTATGGGTAGGCATTGTTTTAAACATTTGATAATTGTTATGCCATTTGATCCTCACAGGAACCCTGGGGAAGACCAGTTAACTAGGTTAAATATGAAGTTCATTTGTGGTCAGTAGCTTATAAATAAATCCCAAGGAAGCCTGATGAATTAATGAGATAGGAGCATTTAAATTCCATTTTTTAAGATTATTTTCCAACTTCTTTACCCTACTGGATGACCCAAAGTCTTAACTTTGTAAACACTGATTATAAGTAAAGAAGTCTAGACCTTCAGTTTGAAAAAGAAAACAAAAAGCAAAAGGATGCACAGTGGAAGAAAATATGGGAAATAACAAAATGAAAAACTTATCTTTGATTCTCCAAATTAAAGTTCTGGTATAAATCTAGAAGTGTGAACTAGGCTGGCCATGAAATGGCAAAGAGACAGTATCAATTGCTGTTATGGAAGTATATTTTATTTTGGGCAATTCAGTCATGCAATAAATAATGATCATAGTTCATAGGATGTATGGCATAAGATGCTGGGATGATTGTATGTGTGTGTGTGTGTGTGTGTGTGTGTGATAGAGAGAAAAAAAGAGAGTCATGTATATCACTATGTATATATACACACATGCACACACAGAATAGAGATGTATATATAAAGATTGCAATATATAAATTATAAACTATGCTGTAATATATAAATATACACATGTATGTGTGTATGCATGTATATGCATACATAGGTATATGCACATATATGTTATATATATATTTATATAATGGATACAGTGCCAGATCTGATCTGAGTTCAGATTTGACCTCACGTACTTAGTAGTTGTATGATATTGGGTAGGTCAGTTAATCCTGTTTGCCTCAGTTTGCTCATCTGTAAAATAAACTGTATCTTTGCCAAGGAAATTTCAAAAGAGGTTACAAAGAGTCAAATATGACTGAAAATGATTAAACCAGAACATATATATATATATATATATATATATATATATGTATATATGATATATATGATATAGGCAAAAATGAAAAATTCAGAAGTGCTAACTCAATGTAGAGAATATTTTGATTGCAATTATAACCACCTCAAAATATTAAGTATATTCAGACTCACTATGGGTTATTGACAACAATAAGCATCATCTTTTTAAGTCTAAGCATTCATAGTTTTTATGCATTAATTTATTTATTAGAGAAGCATTTATTGAGGGTGTTTTATGTGCCAGTCACAATGCTATGTGCTGAAGAACAAAGAAAAACTATAAAGGAAAGGAAAAGAAAATTTCAACCCAAGGAATTTTTTTGGTGTTTTATTAGAAATAAACTGGAAACAATTTGTTCCTCACAACTTATATATGTCTTCATGTGTCTTTATACTATTTCAGTTGAAACATTAATTTTGAGACTTGAAAGGGAGATACATCATGTTATAATTTTACATAATTACATAATAGTTGGATGCTATATTATCTGACCAATACTTCAGATACTCACTAACATGTACATGGTTATCTTGAATGCCTCCCTTTATCCACTATTATTCGAAAAAGTCTAGAAATATTAATGTAAAACATGGAGAAAGAAGATATTTGGGATATATATATATATATATATATATGCATACATATATATGTATAGCTTAGTAAGGGAAGAGAAAAAATAGGATAAAGTAGATAGAGCACTGACCTTGGAGTCTGGAGGATGGGAGTTTGAATATGGCCTCAGACATTAACCACTTACTAGCTGTGTGACCTTAGGCAAGTCACTTAACCCCGATTGCCTTATATCCAGGGCCATCTTCAGTCATACCGATTCACATCTGGCCACTAGACCTAGATGGCTCTGGAGGAGAAAGTGAGGCTGATAATTTAGCATAGCACCCCCTCATGCAACTCTCACATACTTGTCATGGCATCGTCTCCCTAATGTTGTGGTCTTCTTCAAAAATGAAGGATCAACCTTATTATCTTCACTTGCAGTTTTTGAGTACTTGTGTGATTTGAGTACAAGAAATGGAGGATATTTTCCAAGAGCAATCTCATTTTTAGACTACAGTAGCTTCCTATCCACAACTCCAGTAGGCTCCACTACTGTGAAATATGTTAGTAACATCACTTTATAGATATAACCCTCTTATATGCCTTCAGTTAGGTTATAGATCTATGATTTTGGCAATAATTCCATGAAGTAAGTAATTCAAAGTTTATCTCCATTGCAGAGATGAGGAAATAGCCCAACAGATGATAAATGACTTGTTCAGGGACAAAGAGTTATTTAGAGGAACCAGTATATCCTGTCTCTCTAGAAAGATATCATTAAGGATATGGAAGAAACAACAGAGATATCTTCATGTGCTATAAATTTCAGAGATATACGTTAATAAATGTAATTCATTTTTAAGATTATTAAATAGGTCAAAGGCTATGGATTCATATTTGGAAGGGGATTTAGAGATCACTTAGACAGAAACAAATAAGTGAAAGAATTAGAATTAAGCCTGTCTTCTCTATTCCAAATCCTGAACTTTCTGGTATTTTCTATAAAACTTAGAAAATATTATTCCATCTCTTATTAGTACATCTCTTTTGGTTTCCTTATTTAAGAGGAATGTGAAATAATTGAACTGGGTTCTGATCAAACAGAGGAAAGATTAAAGAATCTGGAATTATTCAGTGATCCTGATTTGTTTACTGATGAAGAATAGTTGAGAAATTACTCATCTTAAATGTTTTTGATCCATTTTAAATAGGAATATTTTCTGTTTTATTGACCTGTTACCCCCTATGCTTATCAGTCCTATGATTAGATAGATGCAACTTCAAAATTATTTGCAAATGAAGGATATTCCAGTGTTATTGAATGGAAAAGAGTGGAAATTAGGGTGCATATTCATGAATATCTAGGAGAATTTTACATATGCTACAAGTTTAGAGCATGGAGAGCATGAGAATTACAAAATGTAAGACTGAGAGGGAATTCAGAGTGATCATTTACTTTTAACATTGTTTTAACTTTTTTAAAAATTACCTTTCTACTATGAACTTCATAGTTGTCACAAGACATGAACAATTCAACATGTAAATATCAAAAAGTGAATTTAATATGAAACCAGGAATTTTTGTTATGTGGTTTTTAAAATATAAATTAACTTTAATTATGAAAGGAGCTACATTGCCCAATGTTTGTGAGTCTTTTTGATGATTTTTTCTTTTGAGTGTTTTTAATGTTTTATTTCCCTTTATTTTTTGGCATCTCTAATCCTACTTGATAATTCACTTCTTGATCTAAACCTCTCTCCCATCCCCATCAAATCTATCCTCTTTAATATATGAGTGTCATCAAGCAGGACAAATGGCATATTTGGGAAACATACTTATTGTTATTCTTCTGAAACTGGGTTCACTAATTGTGTTGATCAGCATTGTTCCCTAATTGCCTAATTGTTTTCTTTATATTAGTGTAATCATTATGTATATTGTTCTTTTATTTCTGCTTATTTCATTGTTGATGCAAGAATTTCTAAGTTTCTCTGAATAAATTTTGTATCATATATTATGGCACAATAATATACAATCACACTAATATAACAAAATTTGCTTAATTGTTCCCCTGTTGATAGTCACTTTTCAATTCTTTTCTGTATCAGAAGGAGGCCATTAGAAACAATTTTTACATATGGTTCCTTTTTTTTCTCTTTCTTTTTATTATTTGGGATACATGTCTAGTAGTGTTATTTTTGGACCAAAGGATCATAGTTTGATTGGGGTGGGGCAGAGTTTAAAATTGTTTTTCAGAATTCACTCTCCATCTATCCTCAGAATTACAAGTAATGAATTAGAAGTCAGGAAAGAGTAAATAACTTGCTCAAGTTTACATATTTAGTTAGTGGCAAAACTGACTTGTCACTCTTGGGAGGCTTTCTTGAAGAATTAAAAGAAAAAGAAAAAACTTAAGTGTCTATTTTTTTCCAAAAGTTTTACTCCAAAGAACCCAGAATTATTTTTATATTAGATTTTTCTTGAGCCTAGAACATGATAATGATTACCAAATGAATTAATGAGTACTATATTTTATCCTTAGAGTATCTCTGTATGATGAGAAAGGATGAAGTTAATTGCTATCAACTCTTTTTCATATTTCATTTGTTTTTAATTTATGGAATGAAACAAGCATTTCTATAGTATATTAGAATAAAACATGATTATATATGAAACTGCAAATCGATTATGGATACAATGAGCTACTGCTTGTAAATATTTAATAGTAATTATATAAAATTCTTTTTCCCACCTTTTTTTCTTCTCTTCTCCCCCTTCCTCCAGCTATAGAGATGGCTAGCATTAGATGTCTACACACACACACACACACACACACACACACACACACACACACACACAGACACAAACACATGTAAAGTTATTCTATTTATGCTTCTATTTATTATTTCATTCTCTGGATTCATATAACATCTTCCTTCTTATAGTTAATTCAGCTATTTATAATTCTCAAAATGAGTATGATACTCTTTTTTTAGGTTTTTGCAAGGCAATGGGGTTAAGTGGCTTGCCCAAGGCCACCCAGCTAGAGAATTATTAAGTGTCTGAGGCCGGATTTCAACTCAGGTACTCCTGACTTCAGGGCTCATGCTCTATCCACTGCACCACCTAGCTGCCCCTATACTCTTTATATATAAATAAATATATATTATGTACACATACATACTTATATATATGCATTATAAATAGTATGTTAACATATATCAATAGTAACTCAGTTATTCTTAAAATGATATTGCTGTTTCTGTATACACTGTTCTCTTGGTTCTGTTCATTTAACAATTCATTATTTTGTGCAAGGTTTTCCATGCTTTTCCAAGATTATTGATCTTATCATTTCTTAAAGTATAGTAATACTCCATCACATCATATACCAAAACTTGTTTAGTCATTTCCCAGTTGATGGATATCTATTAAATTTCCAATTCTTTGCCACCACAAAGAAAGTTGCTTTCCATATTTTAAAAAATATTTCTAAGAATCAGATTTTGTAATTGTCAATTTATTGGTCTGTTAGAAAGCACTTTCTTTGGCAAGAGATGACCTATGGATATGGACCATAGGCAGTTTTCATAATAATTCATCTTCTTTAGTATACCTCTACAATGGAAAGGATACATGAAGTCTCAGAGTCTAACCACATCTTTGCCTTAAAGCTACTCCACACATTTACCTAAGTGCAATAAGGCTTCTTGGATGCATCCTTGTAGAAAATATTGATATTTAATAGATTATGTGATTATAAGGAGAAGAAACAGACAAAATGTGAAAGTGGTAAAGGCATTGTGCGTTACAGAATGCTGGACTGATCACAGACTAATCCTCTCCAAGCTAAATATTCAAATTCAACAAAAGTGATGAATGTCAAGAGATTAGAGTGTTTCTCTGAACCAGAACAACTAACTTGGAGGGAAAACTGAGCCAATAAGTATTTAGTAACAGTAGATCAGAAAAAGAGTGGGAAGCTTTCAGAGATTTACTCATTTGGGTCAGTACACTCATAAACATTAAGGTAGATATTATGAAAAATGATGGGGAAAATTAAGAAGCTACTAAATAAAAACAAGACTTCTATAGGGTTTTCTAGAAGTATAGTTCATCCATTTATAAGAAGTCAATATTCAATTCCATCAAAAGTAGAGTGTAAGTGAAGCTTAGAGAGATACAGGACTCTTGGCTCAATAAGAAAGCAGAAGAAATTCAGTTTTATGCAGATAGTAGCAATCCAAAGTATTTTAGTAATGCCCTGAAGGCTATTTATGGACCAAAGATATATGGTGCATCTCAACTACTCAGTGCTGATGGAACCACATTGATTAATGGTAGGGACATGATCCTAGAGAGATGTGCTGAACACTTCCATAGTGTCCTTAACACTGTCATCATCATCAATAAATGCAAAAATAATTGGCCATTTACCTCAAGTTGAAGTGAATCAGTCCCTAGTTGAAGTTCCAACTGAAGAAGTTTTGAATGTAATCAGACTCCTTTCAAGTGGCAAAGCACTTGATGCCGATTCTATTCCAACTGAGTTCTACAAGATTGGGGGGAGGGGTCCATTGTTCATCCAAAAATTGACTGAAATTTTCTAAGTTATATGTCATGAACAGGGAATTGACTGCCCTGTGTCAAGGACAGGGGTGTTTCCTCTTTTAGTCATTTCTGGAAAGATTCTTGCCAGAGTCCTTCTCAATAGGCTGATCCTTCACTTGGAAGCCAATGTGGCTTCAGAAAGCATCAAGGAATAGTTGATATGGTGTTTGCTGTCTGATAATTCCCAGGAAGTGTCAGGAACAGAACAGAGGTCTGAGCAAAATGTTTGTGGTTCTTACCAAGGCCTTTGATACTGTCAGTCATGAAGGATAATAAAAAATTATGTCCAAATTTGGTTGCCCAGAGAAGTTCATCAGTATCATACATTATGACCACATACTTGACTGGGTTCCATCACCAATGGAGTAAAAAAAGGATGTGTTCTTGCTCCAATACTTTTTAGTATGATGTTTTGAGCCACATTATCAAATACTTTTACTGAGGATGAATATGACATTGAGGTCAGCTACTGCACTGATGGCAAATTCTTCAACTTGAAAAGGATACTGGCCAAGATTAAAGTGGAAACAGTGTTAGTTCATGATCTGTTTGCAGTTGATTGTGCACTCAGTGCAGCCTCTGAAGTCAAGATGCAAAAAAAATATGTATCAATACTCTGCTGCTTGTGGTAACTTTGGCCTTACAATTAACACCAAGAAAACACAGATGCTCTATCAGTTAGTGCCATTCCCTTCATATGTGGAACCATTGATTACAGCAAATGGAGAAGTTTTGAATACTATGGGCAAGTTCACTTACCTTGGTGGTGCCATTTTCAGGGAGGTACACATTGACAATGAGGTTGATATATTGTTAACTCAGTATAACTCCAAATGAAAGTGTGGGAGAGAAGAATTAGACTAACTACCAAACTGAAGGTCTACAGTAGCTGTTGTGCTGATCTCATTGCTGAATGTCTGTGAAACCTGGATTAACTATCAATACCATGTCAGGAAACTCAATCATTTCCTTTTAAATTGTCTTAGGAAGATTCTGAAGATCACCTGGCAGAAGAAGATACCAGAGAATCAGAATTTTTTTTTTAAAAAGGAATTGTTTAGACTGACATCATACTAAACTGCCAAGCATTCCAACATTACTACACAGAACACAACTACAATGGGCTGGGAACATTGTTAAAATATACTTAGAAATGCACTTGCCAAAAAGACTATTTTGTGGAGAATTCATGGAGGCAAGCACTCACAAGGGGGTCAGAAGAGTCTCTCTTTAGAATTTTTAGAATTGATTGTACAGCATGGGAGACACTGGCACAAGACTGCCCAATATGGCATGCCCTCATCAGAAAGAGTACTGTACTCTATGAGAAAGGCAGAATTGAAGCAGCTCAAAGGTAATGTGACCTACATAAGTTTAGAGTAAGCACCCAGGTGTTCTCATGAACTATTTGTGCTTGACTTGTGGTAAAGCATTCAAATTTGTTATTGGTCTGATCAGTTGGAGACACTGTAATTTATCTCCAACATAGTGATGTAATTTTGGTCTTCTCCAAGTTCAAGAAAAAGGACAGAGGACACAACATGTAACATAGGTATCAGGTGTTTCTCTTGTAGGGTCAGATTTCTCCTGCCCTAGGAAGATTCACAGAGTTACTTCATTTCTAATGAGGGTAGAACAAGGAATAAAGGCATATACAATAAATTAGAAAATGTTTGGTTTATAAAAAAAGAAAGTGGAGAATTTTATGGAAATGATGTAATAAGTTAGATGACTTGGAGTTTGCTCTTATTTTTTCTTTATTTCTATTTTCTTCTATATTTTTCTGATTATTCCAATTCCTTAGAATCAATGGTTGATTTTAGAGATAATATTCTTTTAAAGGTTTTTTATAGATGGGAGGAAAATCAACCATACTGAATTAAATATTTTTTTACAGTTAAATGTCTCCAGAACAAAAAGTTGACAGAAACCAACCAAGGCCATTCAAAATAAATTGAATAAGCCCTTGGATCTATTCCAATAGCATGGAAATTGCAGTTTATTTATGGATTTTGAATAAACTATTGCTCATTATAATTAATTGTGTTTCTCAGTGGCTCATGCTATTGTCAAAGTAAACATGTTCCTCATAAATATACTCATGTGACATTTCCTATCAAAATATTTAGGTGATATTTTGAAGTGTTCCATCATGAGCAAACCATTTTGCTTATTTAGATGAAGTCCATAGTCTCATGGAATTGCTTATATTCTTGGACTTCACTTATAGTTTTTTACAGGTAAAAAGTCAAAAAGAAACAAGATCTACCTTTTAGATTTTGAAGATCCTCTTAGGTATGGGAGTTCATTCATTTTATGTGAGATCCTAATCAAATTATTTGATCTTAAGTCCTAAAATGAAGCAATTGAACTAAATAGTCATGAGTAATAAATTACATTAATATAATACTTCAGGGCCATATTCATCATATCATTTTTGCATCATATGATTTTTACAAAAGTTCTGTATGATAAAATTTTGGATGTGTTATAAAAACAACTAAGTGCTAAAGTCAAACCTTGAATTCCTAGCCTAACTTTGTCAACACTATATTCATTATAGATCTTTTCCAATTTTCATGATCCTTTGATTGTGAAATTATTTAGCTGACCATAATGACAAACTCCTATAAAATCAACTACTGGGGAGAGTTGGGTTGCAGTGATTTATACTATTTGGGCATCCATACTAATTTTGACATCAGTCTAGGAAATCTCTGAAAGTGAGGTCACCAGGTTGTTTAAGGTTGTTCCGGGTCTGAAAAAGGTAGGCCAAAATGTGCATGATGATTAGTAGTGAAAATTATTGGAAAGTAGGGAATCAGCACTTTTTTAAAAGGAATTGTTTAGACCGACATTTGACTTTCTCTAAGCCTGTTGCTTTAGAAGGGAAAAAAAATCTTGCCGCAGTTGGAAAAACCCAACTGGTAGGAAGAAGACCCCTTTGAAGAAAAAGCATGATTATTATCTCCTTTATCCTTTTAAAAAATTAAAAACCAAACAAAAATAACAATGATCCTTCTTGTAACTCTTCCATCCCTTTATACCATCATTATAACCTCTTCCCTTTTATTATGAATATAATAGAAAGTGTTATTGTTTAGTCATTTTTTTCAATCATGTCCGACTCTTCATGATTTCTTTGGGGTTTTATTTGAAGAGATACTGGAATAGTATACCATTTTTTTTCTTCAGTTCATTTTATAGATGAGAATCTGAGACAAATAGGATTAAATGACATGTCCAGAGTCTCCCAGTTAGTAGGTGTCTGAAGTTGAATTTTAATTCAGAAAAATGTCTTCCTGACTCTAAGTCTGGCATTTTGTTCATTATCACCTAGTTGCCCATAGAATGTTGTCTACACTCAGTGCATCTGTCATAGGGTCATAGATTTAAAGCTATAAGGGACCAATAGAGGCCATCAAATCTAAATTTCCTTATTTTTATAACTAAGGAAACTGAGACCTTAAGTAATTTGACATTGTTTTTCTGGCTAGTAAAATACCTGTCTGAGGTATGGTTTGTCCAACTCTTATGATTCCATTTGGGATTTTTCTTGACAAAGATACTGGAGTGGTTTACAATTTTCTTCTCCAGTACTTTTTTTTTTAGTTTTTTTTTTTGCAAGGCAAGAGGGTTAAGTGGCTTGCCCAAGGCCACATGGCTAGGTAATTATTAAGTGTCTGAGGCCGGATTTGAACTCAGGTACTCCTGACTGCAAGGCCAGTGCTCTATCCACTGCGCCACCTAGCCGCCCCTTCCAGTACTTTTTTCAGATGAAAAATATGAGGCAAACAGGGTTAAATGACTCAGACGGGCACATAGAATGCACTTAATATGTGTTAATTGATTGAGTGAATAATATATTCTGATCCCTTGACCTGGAAAGGGAAGATATGAACAGTTGGAGTGGATAGAGGGTTAATTTTTGAATAAGTAAATTCTTGGTTCAAGTCCTACTTCTGACATAATGTGATCTTGGACAAGTCATTTAACATCTTTAGTTTTGAATATACTTCTTCCTTATCTTTTGTCTTTCAGAATACTTTTCCTTTAAGACTCAGCTTAGTTGCCATATCAGCCATGAAGACTTCCCTGATCCTACCTCCTTCATTTAGAAGAGTTTATCTTTTGAATTTTCCCAAGAATATTTTTTCTGAATCTCTTTGCTGCCATAATATTCTTTCTTGAATTGTAATTCAATTCTTGAATTATCTATATACTTGTATACTGTTCTTTCTCCCATTTTTCTTTACTTCCAAGTAGAAGGTATGCTCTATGAGGTCAAGGTGTATTTAAAAATTTTTGCACCCTTCTGGCTAGTAAAGTTCCTTATAAAGAGTAGATATCTAAGAAACATTTGATGAATAGGATGATGGGTCATGACTTCCAACTGTGACACAGTCTGATTTTTTAAAAAAAGTTTTGAATTCTTCCTTTTTCAGTGGGGAAAGTAGAGGAGACAATGAGCAACTGGATTTGTGATTTTATTGGTATAAGGAATTTTCTTATATATATGGATAAGTAGTCTTAGAGAGTTACTAGAGCACTGGTGTCAAACTTAGTAAAAACTTATCAATAATGGTATATATTAATTGAGAAAACTCCAAAGAAACCTTTTCAAGGTTGTACTGTATTTTTATTTATTTTGTTAAACATTTCCCAATTACATTTTAATCTTGTTTAGGCCCCACTCTGGTCTTCCCACCATGAATATGACACTTTGTCAAGAGCATTAACAATATAAGTGACCTGCCCAGAATCAGACAGTTTGAATTTCTCAGAGGCAGGACTTTAAACATTATTGTAACTTCAAGGCTAGTTTCCTATCCAGTATGCCATTTTGCCACAATAAAATTTATATTTCTAACAATGAAAATATTTAAAAATTAAAAGATAAGGACCAAATTACATTAAAGCTCTATTTTGCTGTTATCAAACATAAATTTCTCTTTGATATAAATTCTCTAATAGACACCTTTCAAGACAGCAATAAACACTTTTTTAAGCACATGTCTTCCTCTTATGTTCTTGATTAAATATTAATAATCAGAGTAATCAAGGTTATCTCTGATATTAACAGATGCATTGGAGTTGCCTTTTAGAGGAAAACTTTTAAGGGAATTTCTTAAATGTCTAAAGTAAATGCTTTAAAATACATAGCATGATTCACCAAATATTTCTTAAGTACTTACTATATGAAAGTTGCTTTTAGCAAACAATAAGATGTTGGATCCTGTATTCTCTGAATCTTTTAATTAATTGTCTGAATTTGAAGGTGTGATTTTGTTGAAGAATATAGTTTATGAAACCCTGTCAACGCCCTCTTCTCCTCTATAGAAAGATACATTTGAATGATGTATAGCATTGGTTTTTTTTTTAGGGGAATGCTCCCTGATATGGACCTTGTATATGGTGTTAACTATAAGGATCTCTCTATACCAATTACAGATGTTCAACTACTCTACACTTATCAGTTTTAGAGGATTTCCTGGGGCACTAAGAGGTTCTGTGATGTGCCTAGGGCCATGTAGTCTATATGAGTTTAAGGAACCCAGCTGTTCTTGAATCCCAGGCTAGTTCTTTATTAATTATGCCATGCTGCCTCTCATGCATCAGCTAGCCTTGTGACATATTGTAGAGATGAAGAAATAGACATTGAAATATGAAACAGTAATTGTAAACATTTTTTGGTCATCTTATTTTGATGATGTCTTGAAAATTTTCCATTAATCAATGGTATCCCCTTCCTCTTTCATATTTCTTTAGAATCAATTTGTCAATATCCTAGAAAATGTTGTCTTGTATTGGATAGACTTTGTATATACTAGTTTTAGTTTAATTTAGTAGAAGTATTAATGAAGTCCATCACTCAGGTTCAAAAAGTCTATTGCACAAGTACAGAAATGATTCTATAGTAATTCATGTGAAAAATGCCTGGATAATTTAGCTGACTCTAAGTTCAGGATGAGTCAATGGTTTAAATGACTGAATAAAAATTATAATGTCTAGAGCAAGGGAAATAACACTTGACCATCATCTTTAGTGGTCAAAACACATCTGAATAGAAAAAACAATGAAGTATAACCAGATATGGAGTGGTCCTAAAAGAGAGAACTTAAAGTAGACTTTGTAACTTCTTTTACTTATTTCAAGTGACTCTTTTAGAAGTACCCACAGTGACCTAAATTCCAAATCCTAGAAGTTTTGAAGCCATGTAAAAGAAAATTAGAGACAATTTATATCTTTATTCAGGAGAATTATTGCTGATAGAAGAAAATTATAGACAAGAAGATTTATGCTCGGTAGAAGAAGTTATTTTTTGCCAGAAATGCCCAAACAATGTCATCTATCCAGTTCACCCTTGTGTTATTTTTCTAGTATTATCATGAAAATAATCAATCATACCTGAATTAATACCTGCTGAGATTGCTGATGAAAGTAATGGGCATTCCTAGGTGGATATAGAAAATTTGTTATATAACAAGTTTACAAATTATCCTTATAAGGATAATGCCTTTTGTTCCTTGACAAGAAGGCGTGGAACCAAGATGGTGCAGAAAAGCCAGTAACTTCACTGAGCTCTTCCCAGTTTCCCTTAAAAACAACATTAATCAAACCCCTATGTTCATCCTGGAGTGACAAAACCTACAAAAAAGAAGAATGGACCAATTTTCTAGCTTGAGATATTGTAGAAGGACTTCAGAAAAAAAGTCTGTCTCACTGGGTATAAGGGGAATATGGCTCAATTCAGGCAACTGTGGGAGTTGGGGGAAGGCAGCAGGAGGCACTTAAACACTGCAAAGATCAGCAACCACAGCCCCTGACTCAGCAGACCCATGACACAGCAGGTCAACTGAGCTGCCTCCAGGCATAGCATCAGAAGCAAATTGCCAGCCACAGAGCTCCAGTGAAGCCTGCGCAACTAGGCCAGTTCATTCCAGCACAATGGGGAAGCTGCTATCTAGCTATCTATCACCTGAGACCCCATTCTGTGAAAGGTTGCTGAGCAGACCTCTGACCCCCCACAGCTCAAGAAGCTTGGGATAATGCCCTACTATGACCCACAAGAGAGTTCAACTTTAAAAAAATATTGACAGGGCTAAAAACAGAACACAGTCATAACCATAGAAAGCTATTATGGGAATAAGGAAGAGGACTAAAGAGGAAAAAAAACCTACCTGTGAATACGCCTAAGGAATATGAATTGGTTTCAAATCCAAAAAGTAGAAAAATTAGAAAAGGAATTCAGAAGTATGCAAGAGAGAGCCAACAACTTGGAAGAAGGAAGAACAAAAAAAAAGATTGAAGAAAATAATTACTTTAAAAATAGAATTGGCCAAATGGAAAAGGAAATGCAAAAGTTAACTGAAGAACATAATTCCCTAAAAATTAGAATTGAGCAAGTGGAGCTAATGATTTTATGAGACATCTAGAATCACTTAAGCAAAATAAAAAAATGAAAAAGTAGAAGAAAACATCAAATATCTCATTGGAAAAACAATTGACCTGGAAATAGATTAAGGAGAGATCATTTAAGGATTATTGAATTACCTGAAAACATTGATCAAAAAAAGATCTTGGACAACATCTTTCAAGAAATTATCAAGGAAAGCTTCCTTGATAGCCTAGAAACAGAGGGGGTAGAATAGTCATTGAAAGAATCCACTTATTCCTGAAGGGAGTTCCAAAATGAAACACCAAGATGTATGTAGCCAAATCCCAGAATTCTCAGGTCAAGGAGAAAACACTGAAGGCAGATAGAAATAATTGAAATGCCAAGGAGCCACAGTCAGGATTACACAGTACTTGTTAGCTTCACAATAAAAGGATCAGAGGGCCTGGAATATGATATTCTGGAGGGAAAAGAAGCTTGTATTACAACCAAGAATCAACTTCCCTGAACAATTGAGCATGCTCTTTCGGGGAAAAAAAGATGGATTTTCTACAAAATAGAAGTCTTTCAAATTTTCCTGATGAAAAGACCAGAGCCAAGCAGAAGATACCATCTTCAAATAAAAGATTCAAGAGATGAAGGTAAACAGGGAGAAAGAAAAAATGTTATTTAATAAGACTAAGCTGTTAACATTCTTACATGGAAAAAACATATTTGTAATTGCTTGAATATTACTCTCAATGCATTTGACTTAATGAGGAAATAACATATACATTCTGGTTTAGAAATTTATCTTACCCTACAGTGAATTACGTGTAGAAAGAAAAGGGAAGGAAGGGATGATGGAAGGGAGGGTAGAAGGAAGGATAGGTGATAGGAAAAGAAGGGGGGGAACTGGTAGAAGGGAGAGCAGATTGAGAGAGGCAATGTTCATAAACAAAACACTGGTGAAGATGGATAGGGTGAAAGGAGAGAGAAAAATACAACTGAGAAGGGAAGACAGGAGAGAGGATAATACAGTTAATAATTATACCTGTGAAAGTGAATGGGATGAACTCTCCCATAAAACAGAAGTGGAGGGCAGAATAGATAAAACACCAGTATCCCGCAATATGTTGTTCACAAGAAACACATTTGAATCAGAGAGATGCACACATAGAAAAAGTAAAAGGACTGAACAGAATGTATTATATTTCAGCTAAAGTAAAAAAAAATATCAGGGGTAGCAATCCTCATCACAGACAAAGCAAAAACAAAAATAGATCTAATTAAAAGGAATAAGGAAGGAAAATACTTCTTGTTAAAAGCTACATATACAAGGAAGTAATTTCACTAATATATATATATATATATATATATATATATATATATATGCACTAAATGGTGTAATATTCAAATTCTTAGAGGAGAAGGTATATGAGTTACAGGAAGATATAGAGGACAAAACTATACTAATGGGGGGAGCTCAATTTCCCTCTCTCAGAATTAGATGAATCTAACCACAAAATAAAGAAAAAGGAAATGAAGGAGCTGAGTAGAATTTTAGAAGAGTTACATATGACAAACCTCTGGAGAAAAATGAATAAAGATAGGAAAGAATATACTTTTTCCTCAGTGGGGCATTGAACAACATAAAAATCGAACATTTGTTAAGGCATTTTTGTAGACAGGCAGAAATATTTAATGCGTCCATTTCGGATCATAATGCAATAAAATTACATTTAGTAAAAACCATGGAAAGATAGATGAAAAATTAATTTGAAAGTAAATAAAAATTTTAAAGAATGAATGGACCAAACAATAAGTTATAGTAATAATTAATATCATCCCCAAATGACAATAATTAGAAAATTTACCAAAGCTTGTGAAATGTAGGAAAGCCATTATTAGGGAAAATTTTATATCTCTAAATATTTACATGAATAAAATATAAAAAGAGAAGATATATGAATTGGACATGTAATTAAAAAATCTAGAATAAGGACAAATTAAAAATCATCCGTTAAATACCCAGTTAGAAATTCTGAAAACCAAGGGAGAGATGAATGAAATTGAATAATAAGAAAATGATTGAACTAATAAATAAAGCTGAATTGGTTTTTATAAAAACAATAAAAATAGATAAAAATTTGGTTAAAGAAAGTACCAGTATCAAAAATGAAAAGGGTAAAATCCACCAATGTACAGGAAACTGAAGTAATAATTTGGAGCTAATTTGCCAAATTGTAGGCTAATAAATTTGACAATATGAATGAAATTAATATTTACTGAGATATAAATTGCCCAGATCAACAGAAGAGGAAATAAAATATCTAAATAATTCCACTTCAGAAAAAGAAATTGAAGAAGTCATCAGTAAACTCCCTAAGAAAAATTTTCCATGGTCAGATGGATTTACAAGTGAATTCTACCAACATTTAAAGAACAATTAATTTATATTCTATATAAACTATTTGAAAAAATGGGTAAAGGAGTTCTGTCAAATTCATTTTATGACAACAATATGGTGCTGATACATAAACCAAAAAGAACCAAGAGAGAGGAAGAAAATTATTGACCAATTTCTTTAAGAAATATTGATGAAGAAATTTGAATAAAATTTTAGCAAAGAGATTATAGGAAGTTATCACTAGGATAAAACACTATCATCAGGTAGGATTTATATATAAATGTAGGAATGATTCTATATTCAGAAAACAATCAGCATAATTGAGCATATCAATAACAAAACCAGAAATCATGTGATTATCTCCATAGATGCCGAAAAAAACTTTGTCAGAATACAGAACTCATTCCTATTAAAACACTAGGAAACATAGGAATAAATGGAATTTTCCTCAAAATGATAAGTATTATCTATCCAAAATCATTAGCTAACATTATAGGTAATGAGGATAAGCTAGAAGTACTACCAATAAGATCAAGGATGCCCATTATCACCATATAGTATGAGTATATTAAAAATGATAACTTTAGCAATGAGAGGGGGGAAAGAAGTAATGAAATTAGAATAGGCAATGAGGAAACAAAACTCTCACTCTTTTGTATGTGTATATATATATATATATATATATGTACATATATATATATATATATAATATAGTTAAGAGAATCCTAGAAAATAAACTAAAAATTACTTGAAACAACTTTAGCAAAGCTGCAGGATATAAAATAAGTCCACATAAATTATCAGCTTTATATATATATATATATATATGTATATATACATATATACATATATATATATATATATATAATCAAAAAAGCCAGTAGTAAGACATAGTTTGTTTTTTTTTTGCAGGGCAAATGAAGTTGAGTGACTTGTCCAAGCTTACACAGCTAGGTAATGATTAAGTGTCTGAGGCCACATTTGAACTTAGGTCCTCCTGAATCCAGGGCCTGTGCTCTATTCACTGCACCACCTAGCTGCCCCAGCAGTAAGATATAGAAAGAGAACTTCCATTTAAAGTAACTGTAGATAATATAAAATATTTGGGAATCTGCCTTCCAAGACAAACCTAGAAACTATATAAATACAATTTAAGAAATTCTTTTCATCCAAATAAAGTCAGGTATAAACAATTGGAAAAATGTCAATTACTCATATGTTGGCCAAGTTAATATAATGAAAATGATAATTCTACCTAAATTGTTACTTATTAGTGCCATATCAATCAAACTCCCCAAAAATGATTTTATAGAGCTAGAAAAATAGCAATAAATTAATCTAGATGAACTAAAGGTTAAGTACATCAAGGGAATTAATGAAAAAATACAAAGGAATACTATATTAATACTAATACTGTATTATAAAGTGATAGTCATCAAGACTGGTTGGTACTGGCTAAGACATAGAATGATGGATCAGTATAATATCTTAATACAAAAGAAACAGCTATAGTAATCCAGTTTGTATGCTAAGTACTCACTAATTGACAAAAAGTAGGAAAACTGGAAAACATATTGCAGAAACTAAGCAATAGCAACGTCTCAGAGCCTATACCAAAATAAGATATAAATGGTTAAATGGTGGTGACATGAAAGGTGATGCCATAAGCCATTTAGGAAATGAAATGATTTATCTGTCATATCTATGTAAAGGGAAACAGTTTATGACCAAAGAAGAGATAGAGAACATCATAAAATGCAAAATGGATAATTTTGATTACATTAAGTTTATAAGGTTTTTCACAAATAAAGCCAATGCAACCAAGATTAGAAGGCTTGAAGAAAGCAGGAGAACAATTATTACAGCTCGCATTTATGATAAAGGATTCATTTCTAAAATATATATAGAACTGAGTCAAATTTATAGGCATACAAGTCATTCTCCAATTAATAAATGGTTAAAGGATATGAATAGGCAGTTTTCAGATAAAAAAATTAAAACTCTAGTCATATGAAAAAATACTCTAAATTATTATGCAAATTAAAACAACTCCAAGGTACCACCCCACACCTATAAAATTGACCAATATGATAAAAAAGGAAAATGATAAATGTTGGAGCAAATGTGGGATAACTGAGACATTAATGTACTATTGATGGAACTGTGAACTGATCCAACCATTCCAAGAGCAATTTGGAGCTATGCCCAATAAAACTGTGCATAACCTTTGATTCACAATATCATTGCTAGATCTCCCAAAGAGATCATTAGAAAAAGGGAAAAAAAAACTCAGATGTACAAAAACATTTATAGCAGCTTGTTTTTGTAGTGGCAAAGAATTGGAAATAGAGGGGGTAACCATCAAGTGAAAATTGACTGAAGAAATTGTGGTATGTAAATGTGATGGAATATTTTTGTTCTATAAGATATCATGAGCAGATCAATTTCAGAAAAAAATGCAAAGACTTAGATGAATTGATTTTGAGTGAAGTAGGCAGAACCAGGAGAACATTGTATGCATTAAAAGCAGCATTATGTGATGATCAACTGTTATAAACTTAGGTCTTCTTATTATTAAAGATAACTCTTCTATGGAAATGATGTACAGACTAACAAACTGCCTTCTGTGGGGGGTGGAGGGAGGGAAGCAAGATTGGGGGAAAAATTGTAAAACAAAATAAATAAAACCTTCCTAAATTTTTTTAAAAGAAAGGAACTGTCTTGAAAAGTAGTGCAAGAAAAATCCAAAGTGGTGTTCTATTTTTAATAGGAAAATATTGATAGGAAAATATTATTATATATTGCTTAAAATGAAAATGTTGCATCAACAATTAAAACAAATTCTACTTGCAAAAAAAAATAACTAAAAGACTTGAGATGGAAAATACCATCCACCTCCAGAGAGAGAACAATAGATTCAAGCATACCATTGTCACTTTTTAAAATTTGTTTTTTTTTTCTTTCTCATGATTTCCACCCTCCCCTTTACTAATTCTTCTTTTACAACATGACTAATATGGAAATGTTTAAATAATCGTACATGTATAATCTATAACGGATTATTTCCCTGTCAAAGGTAGGAATGAGGGAAGGGAAGAAGTGGAACTCAATATCTTATAAAAAAGAATGTAGAAAATAATCTTTACATATAAATGGAAAAAGATTAAAAATGAATAAATCAACAAAGATCAAAAAAATTCAATAACAAAGTTAGGACACGTCTCATTGAAAAAATGTTAACTTTTCTATCTTGCAGAATATTATGTCTTCCCCTAAGTAAAGTTTAATTCATATTTATCTTGCTAATGATTAAAAGAGTGGTTTCCTCTAAAATTTATTTATATACAAATCTTAAATACTACTTTTTAGACATTATTTGATCGATAGCAAGCAATAGTGCCATCTAGTGTCAACTAATCCAAATTTAAATCAAAATAATAAATTTAAGATCTCTAAGAAACCTATGTTCATTGATGAGCAATTTAATCATGTACAGTGACTCAATTATGATAATTGTTTGACTAAAAATTACTATATTTGAAATCCAATGTTTAAGTTGACATTTGAGAAGGAAATTAAGTAGTTGTCTAGCATGCAACCTCGATTGAACTTTTCAGGTAATGTCAGGTAAATGCATCCACTGTCAATATTATATAATCCTTGAAATTTTGAAGTCAAATAGAAAAGTATTGTTCAAAGAGAAACATTTTAATATTATTCTTTAAAAGATGTAAAAATTCTATTCTTTAGTGTAAACTTTTGAGATAATCAGATATTATTTGTTTCTGTTGAGACTCATATCCTTTGGTGGATCCTAAAATATGAGAAGCATACTTCATCTGCTACATAGGAAACTCTTCCCCAACTTTGTGCAAGGCAGACATTGAATTTGAATTGAAATTTGCTGCTATTTTTTAGTTTGTGCCTATTCTACTTGGGCATAACAATTGAGTTAGAAACTACAATTTTATTAATATAGGTAACTCTTAGTTACAAAATTTCCTCTGCTGATTAAGTTTGTTATATCTATAAATTAAAGTTTTACAGAATTATTAAGGATAGGAGAGATTAAATGACTTGCCCAGGGCCACACAAACAATGTGTATCATAGGTTGGATTTGAACCCAGAAGTTTTTGACTTCCAGTTGACTCTCTTTTCACTATGCTGCTATTTAGTGTTGTACTTGAGAATTATAAAATTGCCCCCCCCCTAAAAATTTTACATTTGAAAGCTTTGCTTTGTGTTATTTTATTTAGGATTGTTCTCATCTCCTGTTCCATGCCTCTTTCTCTAATTCAAATTATACTTTGATTATGTAACATAAATATGCATATATATGTGAATGAATGTTGAAAAACTTTCATAACATGCAATTGGAAAAATAAAATATCAACTGGGAAAAAAGTTTTAATACAAAAATATAGGCTTTGATACCCTCAGGGATCCATGATTTCATTGGTCTGGGTACTATTTTTTTTAATGGTCAAATTTGATAACAAGTCTTTGCTGTGCAAATGCTTTACTTCCCTAAATTCATCACTAAAGCCTTTATTCAGTATTGAAAGATTTTCTTAGTTTTTAAGTATTGCATTCCTACTAGTTTGATACTCAGATTGTCATTATCAGTGAAGTTTAAGTCTATGTTTCCCACTGTTTCCCTCTCCTACTGAAGAAAAAAAAACTTTCCCTAAACTAAGGAAGTGCACAAGGGAATAGCTGCTTGTCAAAAATTAGTGCAGATTTTTTCCCCAAAAGGGGCCAGGAAAATGGTAAAAGGCTTTTTTTATTTACCTTTAAAACATAATTTATTAGTATATTTTGTTTTTACGTTGATTGACAATGACATTTGTCCTTCATTCTTGAAGGAGACCATGATATCAGGGATGTGATGCCATGACAAGCAAGTGAATTAAATTTGAGTGAGGGGATACTGAGTTAAATTACATCTCAGTTTCTTCTCTGTAGCCATCTAAGTCTAGTGGCCAGATATGAGTCAGAATATTGAAGATGGCCCTGGGAGCAAGGTAATCAGGGTTAAATGAATTGCTCAACATCACATAGATGGTAAGTGTACCATTTTTGAGTTTGGATTTGAATTCAGATCCTTCTGACTAGGATTGGTGTTCTATCCACTGCATCACCTAGCTGCCCTAGTTATTGGCTCTATTTTTCCCATATCCTTCCACTTTCCCAGAGTCATCTCCTGGAGCAAAGAATCTAAATTTTCAAAAAGGCTGAGAAAAAATTCCAGCAGAATCAATCTGCACATGGAGAAAATATGATATTGTGTGACATGTTGTAAACATGTTGATACCCTCATCATAATGTCAAAGATCAGAATTGGAAATTTCTTAACATTTTTCTTGTCCAAGATTGTTTTGATCATTTTAAGGTTATTCTTTCATTTGATTTATTGTCATTATATATTTCATTTTCCTGTCTTTACTTCATTTTATATCAATTCATATAACTTTCTGTTATTTTGTATTTATGTTTATCTTTTTTATAACATTACAATATTCTATTTCATTTCATCTATTACAATTTACTTAATTATTTCCTTCCAATTTGTGGATATATATATATATACACTTTGTTTTCTGTTTTTACAAAACGTGCTTCTATAAATCTTGAAGTTTACAGAGCTTTTTTTCTTTGTCATTGATCTCCTGGGACAATATACTTAGTAGTAGAATCTCTGGGATTCTATGGATAATTTGTTCACTTTATTTCCTAATTCCAATTGCTTTCTAGAATGGTAACATCTATTTGCAGCTCCAACATCCTATTAGTGTTTTCTGAAGCAATTCATAGAATAATTGTATCTGTGTTGTGGGTACCCAGAGACCATCTATTCCAGCCAGTTCTTTAATCTTCTACTAATTTAAATGAAAATCTTTTTTGTTACAACTCCTACAAATATTCATCTACAGTGTTTTAAAAACCACTCACCTATGGCAAAGAACCCACTGCTTTCTAAGACTGCCCATTCTGTTTTTGGGACAGTACTCACTGTGGCTATTTTTTTTTCTTACATTAAACTAAAAATTATCCATTTTGTTTCCTACCAAGGATTCTTGGTTTTGCCATCTGGTGCTAAATAGAACAATGACACAGGATTGCTTTTCAAATACTTTTTCAAATACGGTTTTTGTGTACTTAAGAATTTTTTTTCTTTTCTGAGATACATATTCCCAATTCTTTCACATTATCCTCATGACATCATCTTTAATTGATTCATCTTGATATTTCTAGAGTATATATGTGGTTCCTATTATTGTAGTGTTTAAAAGTGTGGTCTGATCATTGCAGAATATAGTAGAGCTATCATCTTCTCCTTCGATCTTATGCCTCTTTATATTTGACCTCAGACTCTGCTAACTTTTTAAATAATTGTGAAGTCTAATTGATATATTAATGTAAATGCACATGGCACAATAGTCAGAAGCTGAATATACTACATAGTCTTTTATTTTTTCATTCACTTATGGAGAGTTTATTAAGGTTTTTTTCATAGGGAGCTAGCATGTAAAGAGAAATATATGTTATTTTTAAACCTTATGCCCTAGAGTTCTGCATGATAATTTTTAGCTAATTTATTTAAACTTTTTCAAGGCATAACTAAATTATCTACAATCTATGAACAAAAATTTCTCATAAAAAGCATAGAGATAATTCTCCACTAGGGGATGCCAGATCAAAAAAGATAATCCTTGATCTGTTTCCTGAAGATACAAAAATCTCCATTCCACCCCCCCAAAAGCAAATGATTTCTAAGTGAGAAGGGGAAATGATGCTTTTGTGTATGTAGTGCAATCAACATTTTATCTCTATTTAGGATGATGATTAAACTTTTATCTCTAGAGCTGCTTAATTCAATGAAAATGTTAATTCTTTTATTCACCAGTTATACAAATGATTGCCTTCCTAAAAAAAGTCTTCCTTTTCACCTCTGTACTTTTCCTGAGCAGTAACAATATTTCTTATGATGATAGTAAACATTGTGTAAAAAAGATGATGTTCTGCCAGTAGTAATTTAGAGTGCCCTTAAGTCTTACCATTTTTATTTCAAGAAAAACATCTGACTTCCACAAGCAGTTCAAATTTCTTAAAATATGTCACTCTATGCTGACTTCATAAAAAATATGCAGACATAATATTTCTTTTTCTATTCATGTTTGAAGGATGCCCCTTTCATTGAAAACACATGTTAAATAGACCAAGATACTCACAGCTGTATACTAAAAACATGTTTGGTTTAAAATTAGTCATGGAAGTGTTGTATCAGTCCTAAAGGGTGATCAACCTTGCAAAGTTCTCACAGTGCAAGCTGGTGGATGGAAAAGTACAAAGAATCAGGGATTTAAAGTCAAGAAGATCTGAGTGTAAATTTTGTCTCAGACACTTACTAGCTGAATAACCCATGGCAAATCACTTGACCTTTATGTGCTTAAGTTTCCATAGAAGTAAAAGAGGAATAAGGCTTATTCACACAGTTGTTATAAAGATCAAATGAAGTAATCTATGTAAAATAATTTACAAAATTTAAATGCTATATAGATATTAGTTATCATTAGTTGTATTAATCAGCTTGACTTTTCATTTGCCCTGAGATAAGAACATCAATGGTAATCTAGAAAACTGGGATCCAAGAAATAGCTAGTTCATTCAGTATACCTGAATTAGCAGTTTTTCATTTTATAAGTGCTTAATAAATGTTTCTGATATGAAATCTTGACTCATGAAAATTTTCATTATACTTAACAAAGGGACACTAACACATATTATAACAACAACACATTTTTATACTGTTAAAATTTAAAATGAATGAGAACTTCATAAACTTTGAGTGGAAAAGTACAAATTATATATCAATTATTGTTCTATTCTTAGTTTCTGGTTACCACTGACATCTTTATCTAAAGTTTTTCACACTGTTTACTACAACCACACTGGAAGAATGCCCTTTCAAAAATTCCTTGAGAATACTGCAATATGTTTTGCCCAACTAACTTTGAAGTAGACAAGAATCAAATACTATGCAACTCTTGGGGGTGGAAGGGTCTCTCACACACAAGGGGTTACTTGCATTATTTCCTTTTATTTTCACAATAACCCCAAATGGTGGATACTATTATCATATCCATTTAACAGCAATGATAATATTAATAATAACAATAATAGTTAACAATATGTAACATTTAAAGTTTTTAGAATGTTTTACAAATTTTCTAATTTTATCCTCACAACATGCTGTGAAGAAAATGCTATTTATTATCTTCATGACAAATTTTAATTAACTGAGGCAAGCAAAAGTTAAATGACTTGCCCTGTATCATGAAGATATCTAATAAGTTCTTGAGGCTATATTTGAACTCATGACTTTTGAATTTCAGATCGACCATTCTAGTACCACTTAGTTATCTCATTTTACAGGTAGCAGAAGTGAAGATCAGAAAAGTTGAAGGCTTACTGTGTCACAGAACTAATGTCAGAGGTTATATTTAAGTCCAAGTCTGTCTGACCCCTTAATCCAACCTACTTTGTCATGTCTCCTTTGTTATGCTGCTTTACTCTTAAGAGTGTCAAAGGTATTAAGAAAGTCAAATTCAGGATCATCAAAAGAAAAAACAACATTTAGCAATCACAATCCCAGGCTTGAAATGGAAGAGAAAAAAAAGAAAGGCATATATAGTTTATATCTCTCCATTCTAATTTTTTCCTCTTTTCTCCATTCTTCTTTGCTTTTCTGTATTTAACAATCATCAAAAACCAAATATTTCTATATGTTAAGGAACAAAGATATTATATATGAAATCATGTAAACTCATTTTTTGTTTAAAAAAAACTCCCATTTCATTTCCAGTTGAGAGGGAAATAAAATTGGAATAGGAAGGAAATTAAAGGAAAAACTATGCTGGGGATGTGGTGGAATGGTTTTCACTTACTCATGAATAGAAAAAAAACAATTCAAATAAAGATATCCCTTGTTTCCCACCATTCTACATAGATATGAGCAAAAGTTCTTTTACAAAGCATCTTTGGAATACATTTCAATTATTTGAGATTCTTTGAATATAAAAATTTATATATATATATATATATATATATATACATACACAAATATGAAAACTTTGCTTGTGGTTACTAGATAAACAAATCTTAACTCAGTAAATCCTTTTAAAGCTGTTGATAAAAGCATTTTGCCTAGTTGTTTAGATGTTATACTTGCTGAAATGGTTGTGCTAAATATTAATTAATTTTGGTTATTCTACTTAATAGTCTTTTATAAATGACATTTTTCAGTTTTTAGATGAGGTTGGTGGAGCATATTTTCTTATGAGGACCTAGAATACAAATTCTTTGGAACTTCTTGCTACCTAGTTAGTGTCTATAGATCCCATTTGTCTTTTTCTCTCTCCATCCTCCACATTCCTAAAAATATAGTCTAAAGAACAGGTCTCTAATCATATCCCTCATTATTCAAGAATCTTCATTCCAAAGATTAACTTTTGGATAAAATGCTAAGTCCTCAGCTCAGTGTTTAAATTCCTTTACAATATAGCCGAAGCCTACCTCTTCAGCTTTATTTCATATTACTCTCCTTCAAAACCTCAGTGCCTCAACCAAAGTAGTATACTGATGTTTGCAGTATTTGGCATTCCATTTCCCCTTCATTTCTTTTCACAAGCTGGGCTGCATTCCTAGAATTTCTTCCTTCTTTGACTCTTTCTTTAAACTCCATAGTTCCCTTTAAGAAAATGTCAACTCATGTGCTACCTCCTATAATTATCTTGATCCCTCTAGTTATTAGTGATCTCTTCCTTTTCAAAAAATTCTTACACATGTGTCCCCTAAAGCATGTTAATTTTTTAAAGCAAAGATTTTTTAAAAATTGTCTTTGAAGTCCCAGAGCCTAGCACATTGACTTACAACTCCAAAACAAACAACTATTACTATACTAGGGGGGTGGGCATAAGATGGAGGTGAGTTCCAAGGGAACATAGCTCTAGGGATGGAGCAGTAAGAACAATAAACGAGATCATATGGTTATATGAAACATACAGATTACAAATGGAAAGTTGAACACTTTTAAATGGAAGGGGACAGTCAACTTTTGTAGTCTCAGCTCTCCATTTGTTATAGTGAATTGACTCTATGAAGATATTTATAGGAATTTTGGCCTTTCTAATCATGATTGCATATGGTAAGTGGAAATGGTGCCCAGAAATATTGTTTCAGATATACAACAAAGAACTATATTTTTATTTAAAAATGAACTATACTGGCCCAGATTAGTGGGTATAATATTTGTGGCCCTAGAACACAGTGAACCTAAGTAGCCTATATAGGAACTGAAGTCATCATTTTGGCTCAAATTTTTCCTAATCAAATAAGCCAAACTAAGCTAAGAAGATGCATCCATAATACCATGGTGCCTCATTTCTAGCTGCTTTTGGCCTTATGGTGATGATCACACATTTTCTTATGTTTGCTGTTGACTTTGGGACATTGTGACTAGTTTTAGGTCATTATAGTTCCTTTGTTATCATTAGTAAAGTTTAGAATTACAATACTTCCATTTTCAATTAATATCAGTGAAAGGATTATGTTTAGTTTCTCTGCACAATTTAAAATTATACAGAGAATTTTTTTCAAATAATTCAACTGAATCTTTTTTGCACTTTTCCTTCTTATCTTTCTTCTCTCTATCTCTTCCCCATACCTAGTCAACAATTTGTTATCAATTCATGGTGGATGTTGTTGTGTGACATATATTTTAATTACATTAAACACATTAAAAATTTAGTGATACAACTATTTTTCATTTGAATTAAACTTAATTTCTTTGAACTGATTATAGGGTGTTTTGAGTACTCTTTCTTTTTCCTAAGGGGATCTGAACTGTTTTTTGGCTTGCTTCTAGAAAGGAACTTCCTATGATAAACACTCAATTATCTGCCAATGAAGAATAAAAGTGTCACATATAATAGAAAACAGAAGGTGATCTGATCAGAGCAAAGAACACTAAACTTGGAACATGAGTTGGAATTCTGGAATCCTGGCTTTTCCACTCACTATCTATATGGTTATGGCAGGCAAAAATGCTGATGATGATAATTCATATTTATGGTCTGAACCCTTGCTTAGAAAAGTATTATAATGTAGATTTTATTATCTATATTATATAAGTGAGGTCCTGAGTTCTTGGGAGATTAAATGTGACTTTCCCTTTACACCCAAACTATTAACTTGATACTCAAACAAAAACACAAAATTATTACTTGTTAGAAATGAGGGTCTAACACATCTCCTGACTTGAAGTCCAGGTTCTATCTATTTTATAAATCCTTAGTCTGTTTCTTTTCATCTTTGAGGTCTTAGATGACGTTCTGCCTCTAAAATCACTTAACAATTTCAAGTTTTTTCTGAGTTTCCTCAGAATAATAATACATCTGTATATCTCACATTGAAGTCATGAGGAAAATGAGAGCCAGTTTCTAGTTTCAAGTCCCAGATCTACCACTAATTCCTTTTGTGATATTATAAATCATGTAACTTCTGTGTTCTCTGCTTCTTTAACCCTAAAATGAGGTGGGGGGACTGATAGATAATCTCTGAAGTCCTGTCCAATTTTAAATTTATATCACTTTGAAACTATGAGATATTACTATCATTCATATATATACATATATGTATATACATATACATATATGTATATAGTCTTTTATATATAGACACATGTATTGTTGTTATTTCAGTCAAGTCCAATTCTTTGTGGCACCATTTAGGGCTTTCTTGGCAAAAATACTGGAGTGGTTTGTCATTTCCTTCTTCAGTTCATTTTACAGATGAAGAAAATGTGGCAAAAAAGGATAAAGTGACTTGTCCAGAGTCACACAATTAGGTTTGAGACAGTTTTGAATTCATGTCTTTCTGATTCAAGTCCAAGTGCCATATCTAATAGTTCTCTCTCTCTCTCTCTCTCTCTCTCTCTCTCTCTCTCTCTCTCCCCCCTCTCTCTCATATATATATATATATATTACATATATTACATGTATCTGTATATGTGCACCCATACATATATACATATGGACATATAAAATTTATACATATGAAGTCTTGTGTATATACACACACAAGCTAATCTTTGACAGGTTTCCAATTCACCAAGTTATCTGGGCTTATGGTTCTATTCAGAGTGCTGTAGAAATTACAAAGAAATTGAGGTCATGACAACTTTCTTTATCATCATTCAGTATTTATTACCTTCCTTCTGAGTTCAGAACTCTGAGTAAAGCACTAGAAATACAAAGACTTATGTAGGAAAAGTTCTTGGCCAGGATCAGATTACATAGGTCTAATAGAAAAAGAACTCAGAAAGATGTTACAAAGCAGCCTAGTAAATACTGAAAGTCAATCCAGATTCCAGCTAATAATCCTTAGACTTTCCATGTGGAAAGCATGTCTGATTATGTATGCTAAGCTTTAAAAGAGGATATGTTCACGAAGCTCCAGGGAACTTAATGGACTTTTACATCCATTGGATGGAAGCAGAATGCTTAGATATGTGAGATAATAAAGGCTATTATTATCCCCAAGATATACCTCTTCTTCATTCAGAGAACCTATCATATGACTAAGTAGATGTGTGTATATGTGCATGTATGTGTATGTGTGTGTATCATGTCATCATCTATTGGTTATGTTTCATATTTTAATTCTGGAGGCATTTATGACATATCATAGATAATGAATTTAGAATCAAAAGACCAGAGGTCAAAATTCTGACTGTTACTTCTCATCAGCTTAACTTTTTCAAGTATCATTTTTTTACCTATATAAAATGGGGTAATTATTTTTGCAATATCAACCTTGAAAGAGTGTATAGTGATCAATATGATAATCTATATAAAGTGCTTAATACATTTAACTGAACAAAGATTTAGCATTTACTGCACTCAACTAGCATATTAACCACGAGGAATAATAATAATGTACAACTCAGGTACTAGGCATTAGGGTTTCAAAAATGAAATGACACAGATTGTCCATACATGAGATCTAAGAATGCATTCAGGAGTAGAGTGGAGAAGAAGTGTACACAAATTACTCTGATTCATGGAAGGTTCTAATCAGTGTAAAGGAGAAATTTAGTTAGTGAGTCAAAGTTTCTTTTCCATCCTATATGTTGCCATCATCCAAGAGGACTTGATCATTTATATGGACAAACCTTCCATCATTCTACCAATGCAATCCTTTAACCTCCTCAGGAGGTCCAATTTCTGTCAAACATTAACACAGTCACTACCTCATAGGTATCAAAACACTTCCAAGACCATATTCTCAAATTCTACTATCTCTCCAGAACGTGTTATTATAACTCTTCCTTACTTTCAGTTATATTAAACTTTTTGTCTACTCTCCTCACATCTAGTCAAATTACTTACCTCTATTATTTTATTGCATTTGCCTTACCATGGTTTCAGCTATTTCTCTGCTCATTCTTGATCCCCAAATTTTGTTAACTTACCTTATATCTTAGCATATATCTTAGTTATCCCTACCTCTACATAATAATGTCATTCCTGACCTTTTTGTTGTGTAAAACTTGGATATAAAATCCTTATTCAAAGGCTCATTATCCAATTTTATTATTTCTATATTGCTTTGAGTTTTTAAGGGAAAGTGTCAAGACTTTTTAGTCAATCAATAAAAATCAACGAACATATTGGGAAGGTTTTAGGGGAAAGAATCAGTTTTATTTCAACATGTTGAGTTTGAAATACATGCACATCTAGTTGGAGATATTCCAGAGACATTTGTTGAGACATTTTGGGGGCTCAAGAGGGATACTGGAGATTGACATATTTTTACATGCAAAAATGATAGTTGAATCAATATTAACTGATGAGAAAGTGTGTAAAGAGTGAAGGGAAGAGGGCCCAGGCTAACGTAATGTAGTATAACCATACTGAGGGGAGGAGGACATTGGTGACAATCTAATAAAGAAGTCTGAGAACCAAGAGATCAATGCTTTGGGAGAAAAAATTCAGAAATCAGAAATGAGGGAAGATATACAGGAAGAGGAAGTGATTGACAGGTTCACATTCTGCAGAGAGATGAAGAAGGTTGAGAAATGTGTAGAAGCAATCAGATTTTTCAGTTAAGCAATTATTTTATTAGTTTAGTTTATTTTGTTTTTTCCAAGGCAATGGAGTTGAGTGACTTGACCATGATCACCCAACTAGATAATTATTAACTGTCTGAGGTCAGATTTGAACTCAGGTCATCCTAACTCTAAGTCTGGTTCTCTATCCAGTGCACCATATAGCTGCCCCCCAGCTAAGTGATTATTAATAGTTATGGAGACACTATTTTCAGTTAAGTAATGAAGCTAGAAGTCAGATTAAAAGAGGTTCAGAAGTTAACAAAAGATGAGAAAATTGAAGTAAGGATTGTAGATAGATTATTTTAGGTTGTAGATTATACAAAACTAAGATTGAATGAATATAAAATTTACCAATAGAAGAATAGGACAAAGATGGAACAATAGATTGAAAGGATGGTAGGATCAAGTATTTTTTAAAATAAACTAGGGATATTTGAACATATATTTAATATTTTTTTCTAATTGCAGGCAAAACAATTTTTAAAATTCTTTTAAAAAATTTTTGAGTTCCAAATTCATTCCAAACATATTTTAAAGCAATAAGCAAGGATTCAGTGAAAAAAGAAAGCATATAAATTAGATAGCAAGAAGGGATGATCACCAAAGGTGAAGATGAACTATTTTTTTCCTTTTAAGACTGAAACACAGGAGAAAGGGGGATGATGCAGAAGTGCCTTGAAGTTTAGAATTGGAGAAATATGGAAGCTTATGTTTGATGTCATTTTTTACAGTGAAGAGTCAAGATCTTATGCTAAAAGGGAAGGAAGGAGTGACTAGCACAAAGGGTTTGAAAAGAAAGAAGTTTTTCAACAGAGTTAGAAGTGAGATAAAGAATTCATGGAATTCTTGTTCATCCTGTAAAACCCAGTTTGAATGCCACTCCTCCATGGAGCAATTCCCTTTCCCTTTGGATTTCACAAAACACTTTGCTTTTTATCTCTCTAATATCAATATTATAATAAGATTGAGGATTATTATTTCTTTTGTTTCTTTATTATTCCCTTGCTAAATTGCAACCTTCACAAAGACAGATATCATATCTACAATTTGTCATTCCCATAGGACCAGTACAATGCTCATAACAAATTAGATTCTTAATAAATGTGTGTTGAATTAATTGTCCAGGTCAGATATGACTGAAACTTAGACTAAGGTATTAGGTCTTGAGCATGAGAGTAGAAAGAACAGAATAGTTATAAAAGATTTTGTAGTTGATTAACTTTAGGGGTATGGGTAGAGGAGGAAAATAAAAGATGAACCAGATTCCCTGGATTGCTGGGAGAATGATAGCACAATCAACAGAAATAAGGCAGTGAGGAGAGAGAGAGTAGATTTTGGAGAGAGATGATGAGTTCAATATGAGGAATACTGAGTTTTAGGTTCTGAAAGAGATGTCCATGTGAGAATATTGAGCAGATAGAGATCTAGGACTGGAGATCTGGTAAGAGGAATATGAAAAAAATTGAAAATCATTTGCACAGATTTGTTAATTGAAGAAGTTATGGGGGTGGAAAGAAAACATGGAACAAGATCAAAGGAAGAATTGTAAAGGGTGAGCAGAACAGAAAATGGGGGGGTCAAAAAGAGAAGAAAAACCATAGGAATTTTGTGTCATGGAAACCAAGAAAATAAAGAGCATTTGGAACAGAACTCTTAAACTTGTGTGCATAGATAGATTTTAATGGGGTCTGAAAAAATGTAAGAGAATTTCCATCTTTATTTTCAATTACCCTTGGTTTCCTAAAAAGTAACCAAATGGTATAGTGGATTGAGCACCAGTCCTGAAAGACAGGAAGAAAAAAGTTCAAATCCAGTCTCAGACATTTGCTGTGTGACCCTGTGCAAATCGTTTAACTTATTTCCTATAATTTTCTCAACTGTGAAATGAGGACCATATAGCATATGGAGAAATAGAATACATTTGGGGGTAGTGATGAGATACGAATGATAGGTGGCTATAATTTTGTTGTTGATTATATTGTGACTCTTGCCTTATTTGTTCAGCTAGGATTGTGTCTAAGCAGAGCTTCAGCATCAGTTCTCAACTTCAACTGCAGTCTAATTCTTTTACCGATGTGCCGGACATTGTTGGCCTTCCTGAGAGGCTCCCAGAAGGTAGGGCTGGAGCTGCTGTGGAATGAAAATTCCAACTGGAAAATCAAAATGAGACAGTGCCAATTCTCAAAGACTGTATCATCTTTCTATCTGTCTCATACACTTATAAGGCCTTTCTGATGTCTAAGTATCTTTAATTTTTCTATAACATTTAAAACTATTGCCCACCTTACTCTTGATGCATCTTCATGGCAGTTTTCTTGATCCTACTCTTTACCTTTCTACCTATTTGGTCCCCTTTTGGTTCATCTTCCTATAACTGCCCCCCCCCATGAAGCTGTTGGTAAGACTCTGTCCACTGTTTTTGTTTTCTTCTCTCCTTATAGTCGCTTCCTTGGGAATCTCATCTGTCCTTTGCTATTGCTCTATGAATATGATCCTCAAAACAATGTCTCAAACCTTCATCTTTCCTGGGTTTCTACTTATAGATTCCAGCTTCCTACTAGCTGTTTTCATCTGGATGTTTAAAACTGAATTCTCTATCTCTTCTTTCTCAAACTTCTACAAACTTGTTTGCAAGTTTTCTCATGTACTTGATTCTATTGAGAAAACCATTATTCTCTCAGTCACCAAGGCTTAAAATTTCAAAATTTTATTTAACCCTTCTTTTTCTCTCACTCCCTTCTCCAACACCCAATTATTTGTCAAATATTTTTGATTTTATCTCCTAAATCATACATCTTTTCTTTCTCCTGCTTTGCATGGCCAACAACTTAAGTAATGTTACAATAGTTTCTTAATTGATCTACTTTGCAACTGTTACTTTCCTATTCAATCACATTTTCATTTCTTCAAGAATCCATGATTTCATCTCTGTGGATATTCCTATAAACAGAGGCAGATTACAACTCTTCCCCACCAAACCTTTAATGTGTGTGTGTGTGTGTGTGTGTGTGTGTGTGTCTGTGTGTGTGTGTGTATGATGCTTCACACACAGCTGCTAAACCAGTTCCCCTGCTTTACAAGTCACCATGCCATTCATCTGCTGAAAAACGATTACCTATTATATATAAGGTCAAATACAACTCTTTAACTATCCCTCAAGAACAACATTAATTTGACTACAGTCTTCTTTTACAACCTTATCTCTAACACTCTTACTATTTGCATACTCTGTTCTAGCTGTATTGTACAGATAGCTGTTTCTCTACCTCAGTCCATTCTCTTCATTCTTTAGGCCTATCAGATAAAATTCTTTTCTTCTCAGTTCTGGTGTTATACTTTTCATGAAGTCTTTCTTAATTCTTCTCCCCATAACTCAAACTTCCAGATTTTCCTTTATAATTGATCAATCTTTAAATTTTCTTAGATATGTTTACTTCAACTTCTTTAATATTTCATTTTATGTTGCATAATATTTATTTGGGTATACACTGTAATCCCCTAATTATAGTGTAAGCCCCATGAAAGCAGCCACTGCAATGTTTTCCTTCTTGTATCCAAAGCACTAAACACTCAACTTACCTGTGTTAGGGTCTTTAATAAGTATTTAATAAGTTGATTCATTCAGTCTATTCAAACATCTAAAATAAGATAACTTGATCATGAGTTGGGGCACAGTTACTTGTCAATCTGCATTGAGAGAGGGAATTCCCTTACCAGAGGTCCCTAAACCAATGAAATCTCAGGTCCAGTTTATAAGTAAATAAAATAGATGAATTAAATATCTTCTCCTGTTACTGAAGCACTATTGAATTTCTAAATTTTAATCTTAAAAAAATCATTGTTGGTTTGGGATTGCTTTGACTGTTTCCCTATTATCCAATACCTCAAATAAGTAGGAAACTACAGGAAAAGAAACCATCCAGTTTGTTGCAGCTTTTTAAACTTACTTTATTTTTAATTCAGTCAGTCAAAAAATTATCCTGAGAATTTTCATACTTTGTACTCAGGATCCTCATTCTAGTCTAATTCATTTTGACTCCCAGGTTTCAAAGGAAGAAGGTAAAAAAGGTGATAGATAGTACTACTTGTCTGACTATTGTACATTCTGTAAGAAAACTATTTTTAAATATGAGCCAAATGACTTTTCCTTATATGTTCTGATAATTTATACAGTTTAGTCTGTTACTATATTTTAGCAAAAGAATTTGCTATTTTTTTGTTACATTTTAGGTTGCAAGCAGAAGAACACGAAGACTTTTAGATAAAAGTAGAACTTTCCATATAACCTGCGGTATTACCATCTGCATCTTTTCAGGTAAGATTTTATAAGATGGAAGACTTGTACAGCAAAAAGATTGTGTTAGAGTTACAATTTGCTATAGATAATAACTTTCCTATTGGAGAGTTTAAATGTTACCTGTGAATAATGACTTTCTTGTCAAAAAGATTAGACTTCTATGTATGCTTGGAAAGACTTACTGATAATTGCTTTTATTAACACTTGTCATACTATAAAAAACCCAGCATTCCTCTTAGAACAATACATGTCTGTGTTGTTGAAAGGCAGTAGTTTTATTTCAGACTGTTAGAAGAAATAACATTTAAAAAAAACCTTAAAAATTGAGGATACTAAGAATCAAAAGAAGTTTGAAAATGAAAATATAACATAGAAACTCCTAAACAACAGGAACTTTGTAAATCTAGAATAATTTGATGTTTGGTTATGTTCATAGCAATGATATATTAGAGTGTCTATCTACCACAGGCTCTCCAACATTGACATCTTTACTATCCAATATGGATAGAGTTCTGGAATTGGAATCAGGAAGATCTGAATTCAAAGTGTCTCTAGTACTGATTAGCATTGTCAATATGGGGAAGTCATTTAACCCCTCTCAGCCTTAATTTACTGATCTGCATAATGAGGGAATGAAGATGGATAGCCTTTTACATCCTTTCAGGCTCCAAATATATGAACATCTTTGTCAATGTGCTGATATGAGAGTATATATTAGAATATAAGCTCCTTGAGATCAGACTGTTTAACTTTTTTTGTTTTATCCCTAGTACTTTGTGGTCATCATGTAACTTTTGTTGTTTAGTTATATTCAGTTATATTTATTCTTTGGAATTTTGTTGGCAAAGATACTGAAGTGGTTTGCCATTTCCTTCTTCTTTGGAATTTTACAGATGAGTCAAACACAGAGTCACATAATTAGCGAGTGTCTGAGACTATATTTGAATTCAGGTCTTCCTGCCTCCAAGTCTGGTGCACTATCTACCTAATGACTTAATAAATGCTCATTGATTGATTGATTGGATGGATGGTCTGACATTTTTTTTCTTTCTTACAGTCTCTGCTCTGGGACATATACAATCAATCAATCAGTCACTGTAATATACTATATAAATATATATATATATATATATATATATATATGAGTTGTGGGTGTGTAGAATGAGAGGATGGTTTTGGGGTACAGTGGCAACTAGATGCTGCAATGAATAGAGTGTTTCTCTTGTGGTTAATATGATATGAGTTCAAATTCAGTTTCAGAAACTCGTTAATTATGTGACCATATATAAGTCATGTCGTCTTGTTTCTTCATATGTAAAAATGGGGATAATATATTCCTCACAGAGTTGTAGGGATAAATGAGATATTTTTAAACATTTCATAGTGCTACAGATATTAGCTATTATTGTTGTTATTTTCCAGTCTGCCTTGACATTTATAAATAAATATAATAAGTATTCTCTAATATGATTTCTTCAATAGGGATCCTTTCCTATTTCAAATTCATTTCTAATTAAAAAGTTGCCTTTTATCATCATATTTCTAAATAACAGTAATATACCTTTTCCAGTACAACTGTCAAAGCAGGATTCAATTTATATAATTGACCCTTTGTAATAGAACTTAAATTATATACAAAAGACTCAATAAATCAGGTCTTGTTGGATTTTCAAGGAGTCCATGTTGCTGCCCATCTGGTAAATGCTCTACACTTCTCTGTGAATTACAATGAAGATTTTCCTGAAATAAATGCAGCAAGATATCGAGATGAGGTAGGTGGTCTATGACTTCATATTTTCCTTTTGGCTCTTTGTTCATTCAATGAGGTTTGATGGTTTCTCAGGAAATCAGTATTTTCTTGCTCTTTTAAAGCATCTTAAAATGTACTTGTTTGTTTTTTGGAATTCTTTTTGATTTATGAGTTGTGCAATATTACCATTTTAGATCTCTTGTAGCAGATAATGGTAACCAGAGAACTATCTGTTTTGTAAACATGTCAGTACTCAGTTATTGGGTACTCAGGACTCACTCCTAATTCCTATCATTCAGCAGGCAGTGTCAGTGTCTGCACTACAGCTGCCAAATTTCACCAGGTCTCTTGAATTACACTTTCTCTCTGAAAGCATCAAGATAATACCAGTGTATAGGGTATCTTCATCAATTGTCTTCCTGTCTTGCTTTGTTAATGTGGAGCCCTACTTTCTGTGAAGCTTGAATAGCTCAGCTGCCTGAAGAAAGGACCATTAAATGATATACTTCTGGGATATACTACTACTTCTTTCCCCCTTAGATCTCTAACCCAGGTAGGTCAGTACACACACACACACACACACACACACACACATATATATAATTTTATGTAATAAATATATATCATGTAAATATATATATATATAATAAAGAAGCCTCCTTTATGTGATGTTTGAATAGCTCAGCTGCCTGAAGAAGGGAACATTAAATGAGTTATATGTATAGATGTATATACATATGTATATTATATATATATATATCTCATTTAATGGTCCTTTCTTCAAGCAGCTGAGTTATTTGTGTGTGTGTGTATATTTATACACACACACACACACACACACACACACACACACACACACACACACAAACTTCTGGAATTCATTACTATTTCTTTCCCCCTTATATCCCTAACCTAGGTAGTTCAGTATTTTAATTGGGTCTTCTGGTTTCCTACTCTACAGCTTTCTATCACCTCCAATCTTAACTTGTCCTATATAATATTTGATCAGAACTCTATTGATGACAGGTGATAATTATGTATTATTGTTCTTTGGGTTTTGTGTCTTCTTTCTTTTTTATACTATAAATATTGTAAGGTCAGCTTTGTACTTCACCAAATCCTAGCACACGGCTCTGCCTATAATATGTGATGATTAAGAGAAAGAATGCTAATGAACTATTCATATAAATTATTTTCTTTCTAAAGTCTTAAGCTTTAGGTAATAATGCTTTAACCCTTAAGGAATAATCCTAAAATGAAGTGGTTTTGTTCTTGCTTAAAGTCATTGTTCAAAATGTAGTTTATGTGTGTGTGTGTGTGTGTGTGTGTGTGTGTAATTTACTATAATTAAAAAGGTCTAGTTTAGAGAATATCTGACACCAAGCTAGTCTTTGACCTTGGCATGTTGGTAAGAAAAATGAAATGGATGCTGTATTTTCTTAATACTTAATGGAACAAAAAGGATTAAACAGTTGTCAATATCAGTAAAAGTGAAGTCTAAAAGCTATTGAAAAGTCATCTACTTGGAGAGAGTGAAGAAGAGAAGAAAATGGAGAGAAAAAGAGATATAACAATCAGATACAGAAATAAAGAAAGGGAGACAGAATCAGACAGACACTTCACTTTCATGTGAGAGGATCAAAGTAAAACATAAAGAAAGATTATAAAATTAATAGTATGAATAAATATGAATTAATATTAACTATTAAAATAATAATCAATATAAGGAATTAGTAGTAGGGATAGCAATATATTTTAGCTGTTTAATACCCTTCAGATCACAAAGAGCTTTCACATAGCTCTACTTGATTCTCATAAAAACACAGGCCTGCCTGTACTGAAACTAGCAGGTCAGATATAGTCATTTCCATTTTATAAATGAAAAAATTGAGTCAGAACTTAAATAGTATGACCATGATTGTGTTACTAAATGGTAGAGGCAGACTGGTATTCAGATTTCTAGTTTAAAGCATTTTCATGAACATAGATATCTGATTTTATGAAGATGCTTCTTTGAGATCATGATTGAATTGCATATCCTTTGATATTGAAGTCTAGAAGTCCTTCCAATTCTACGTATGAAATGTTTTAGAAACAAATGAATTATTTTAATATTCCTTTGAAGAAGAATCTTCTGCCCAAAATATGCTTGTGTCCTCCGAGTTCTTTGCAGAAGTTGCCTGTTTATCGTTTTTCTTTACTTTTTCTTATTCATTCATTCATTTTTTTTTTTTGTTCTGTTTTGTTCAGGATCCCAGGAAACTTCTCTTCACTACTGGTAAGTTGCTCTCAACTGTTTTCTCTGAAGAAAGAAGTAAATCCTCACTATAATATTTTAGGGAAGAATTCTGTTAATCGAGAGCAGCACCTGATTAACTTAACGAAGTTTGAAAGCTTCTTGTGAGCACTTAAAGGTTTAAATAACTTGCCCAGGATCACATAGATATTACATGTCAGGGGCAGCCCTTGAACTCAGTTTTTCAGCCTTCAATGTTACATCACTAGTAAAGTAGTTCTAATTTATATTTTTTTAAATATTACTTACTGTAATTCAGTAAGTATCTCATGATTAAGGAAATTTCATCTTTAAAAGAAGTTCCTGGCCTCTCTGAGACCAGCTATTTTATAGTTAATAATTTAACATATAGTAAACTATCTCTGCAAGTTTTTTGAACCATAAGCAAATATCCTTTTTTATTTATATTTGTTGATTATTAAATGAAAGGTCATTTTTTTTCTTTTAGGGATTTTAATTAATAGAAAAATATGAGGAGACCCTAGTGTATTGGAATATGCATTATTACTTATCTTGTAATATTTAGAGTGAACTAAACACATGACAATTTGATTACCTATAGTAAGTATACTCATAAATTCAAAAAAAAGACTATAGAATTTGATTCCCTTCTACAAAGTTCTACTTTGGTACACCATCGTGAGATGAAGTTGTCTCTAGTTTCTTGAAGACTATGCCAGTGTAGTGTAAGGTCTTATAGGTTCTACCAAATTGGAATGTCTTCAAGAGCAGAGCCCAATGACATTATCTGCTATCTGTGGACCCATTTAACTAATGTCAATGAAGCTTATCACTAGTAGATTATCCATTAGTGGATGAATTATTTTGCTGTGGCAACCCACAAAAATAAGAATATTTTACCAAAAAATGACCCTCACTTTTGATGGAAAGATGGAAAAACAGGGAGGTGGAAATTTAGAATGAGACAATTTTTAGGTCATCTTAGCTCCAAGCACTTTAAATGTATGATTTCTGACTATTGACTTAATTAATATTTTTGAAAGAACTAAGCCTGATTCTCACATTCTACTATCACATAGTACAGGTTAGTGCTTCCTCTCATTGATGATGTTCTGTGGTACCTTGCTCATGGGGAGGAATTGGAACCCTTTAAGGTTAAGAAGCCCCCACAACATCATAGTCCTGTTTCCTACAAATCAGGCCTTGGGAGAATGATGCTGGTAATGGCAAGTGAGAAGGATTCCTTGCACAGCATTCTCTTCACTATAATAAACATAATTGTGCAACCTTCAACCATTTGGTTGCTTTGTGTGATTCACTTCAATACTGAAGGACTACTAGTGGTAAGAAGACAGAATGAAGCTGTAGATAAATAGAAGATGATTCATAGTTGGAGTTGGCTGTGGTGATTTTGTACCCCAAAGCAATAAAAATAATTTCAAAGGGTCATAAGTTATACTGTCTGAAATTCTTATGATCAGCCTGAACAAAGAAAAATAGCTTAGAGAAGCTTTATGTTAACATTTTTACATTTATTATTCCCTATGTCTTTATAGTCACACACAATTGACTAAAAGGACACAGGACCTGAAGAAGGGTAGATAGTAGAAGAAGCACACAAAAAACCCAAAGGTGTAGGTAAGAATGGTAACTGTCCTGAAAAAAAAGGTGGTTCTTTATAAGGTCTATGAGGGAAATTGTCTTACTAATTCCATTGCTTTATAAAAATCTTTCCACTAATTATTGGAGCTCTAATTGTTTTAAATGAGCTCAAGATAAATGTTCAGGTTGTCATCTGAGATGAAAAAGTTATGCACATTGAAGAAGTGATGTGTGGAAAGCAACTGACTAAGAAGCAGCACTGGCCCAGGTCTTGAGGAATTTTCCAGGGACTGTGACTCAGTTTAATATCTTGTGACTTGATCTGGGTTGTAGTGACTATTTGGTTCTGCCTTGTTACACATGCCAGTACTTCAGATCAGAGAGTAGAGGAGTTGGGGCAGGAGGGTTAGGGTAAGGAGTTTTCCTTTGTGTCGTGAAAACAAATCCCTTCTATTGATACCAATTCAAACTTGAAGCTTTTCTGTTTTTTCAATTATCATTGTCAAAGACAAGCTGACGCCATCCTTTCTCTGCCTTGACCGAATAAAGAACTTTTTTCAACAATCATCTAATTATACCAAATGAAATATAAAACAGAGCTACATGTATTTAGTAAGTGTGTGTGCAACTTTGTAAAAGGATGCAGAATCTCCTATCATCAAATTTATTTTTGGCCAACTTGGCTTTTAGAATGATTCATTTTAATGCTTTTCCATGTAGTCATCCATTTTGGATATTTTAATGAAAAGCATAGGGATGGAATATTCTGACTTGCTTCTTCCCAAAGGCAACAGGGATGAGTTGTAGGCCACTTCTGCACTTCTTGATTCATTGTAATAGCATCTTTGGGCACAGTGGGTAGTGCATTGGTCTTGGAGCCAGGAAGATGAGAATTCAAATCTAGCCTTGGACACACTAGCTGTGTGTCCCTGGGCAAGTCACTTAACCCTGATTGCCTCGCATCCAGGACCATCTCCTATCATCCTGATTCATATCTGATCACTGGACCCAGATGACTCTGGAGGAGAAAGTGAGGTTGGTGACTTAGCATAGCACCTCTTCACTCAATTCATGTGTTTGTCACAATATCACCTCCCTGATGTTATGATCTTCTTCGAGAGTGAATGACAAACATCATCAATGGCATCTTTAATTCACATTCTTCTCTAGATATATAAATATGTGAAAGAGATTTAATATCTAAGGAGAAATTGTCTTTTTGTTTTTTAAATTAAATTTGATTTATATTTTTGTTTTTACATCTTGTTTATTTCTATGCATTTCCCTATTCTCCTTCCCATACCTAGGAAGATAAAGAAAGGAAGGAAGAAAAGAAAAGAAAAAAAAGAAAGTAAAGAAGTCAAACTAACTACTACATTAGTGGAGTCTGACATTATATGTTATGTTTCATATTCATAGACAATGTTTATAATGGAGAATACCCTTATTACTGTGTCTAAGTCTGTGAACATAGTGCCTATAGCATTAGGTTTACAACTTTTTTTAATGTCCTAAAACAGGATGTCTTGCATATAAGCTTAAATTCTTGTTACATATTAGTTCCTAAATATTTTTGTCAGGGTTTACAAAAACATATGACAATACACTATAAAATGAGAATAGTCTATCTTCTCAGGCAGTCATTTTTCAGGCAATAAGAAATTGTATACCAGTCTCCATGTCCCTTTCCCCAGAGGCATTTCAGCCATTTGGGATCAATAAGAAGTCAGTTAAATTTTTTTTTATAACTAGAGGGCTGGGTTTTATTACTTATTGATATGCTAGCATAGATTAATATAATCAGGCAGCCTTTATCCTCAAAAAAAATAGATACCCTTCTGCAATCATAGAGATTTGGAAGGTAGAATGAAGAAGTTCTGCTTTTTTGTACAATGCAGTAATATTCTATTCATTTATTTACCATGGATTGTTAAGCTCATCTTCAATTGATGGAATTTTACTTTGTTCCTAATTGTTTACTACCACAAAAGTTGCTATTCTGGATATTTTGATCCACATTCTAAATTTCTTTCTGCTTTTTGTCTTTTTTTTAAGAATCTCTAGATCAAAGGCATAGGTATTTTAATGACTGAGTTTTTTAAAAAAAATGTTTAATGTACAACAGAGGGAGCATGATAGAGTTGATATAGACTAGTTGAGTGAGAATGGGCAAGTCATTTACACTCTCAATGCTCTTGGCCAGTGATAGCAATTTCAAGTGAAAACAGGTTTCTGCTTTCTACTGACTTGGAAAACCACAAATTTGCATTGCCTACATTATTTTATGATTATATTTATTCTGTTAAGCACTTCAAGTCACAGGTTAATCTGAGGGGGAAGAATTTTACCAGCAAACACCTCTTTAAGACTGTAAGATCCATAAAGGGTGCCAACCTTCTTAGCTAATGGATATATCTACAATCAGACTTTCCCATATGAAAAAAATTGCAAGTCCAGTCCTTGTTTCTAGACTTAGTATGCCGGCCGTTTTGGTTTTGCACACCATTTCACACACTAGGTTGCCATTAATCTGGTCTCATCAGTTGTTTCTCTAGTTGATTTTGAAAAGCAATGTCAGTTTGTACATTTCGTTTTTATATTGTGCAGGTTTTGGTACACATGCAATAATTTTTCTCTTCAGGCAGTCAGAAGGCATAATTTCAGCATGTTTTCCATTTCAAAACAAAAATGGGCCTGCCAATGGCCTTAGCAACAGCTGGCATTGTAATCTATGTTTGAAAATATCTATTTTCCCATCCAGTTTTTTTAATGGTGCTGTTTTGAAAAGCACTGGGCTTTGTATTTCAGGTACTAGAGCCAAAAAGCATTAGGAAAAAAAAAATTGAGGTCTTTTTGATAAGCAGCTAGCTCAGAGGAAAAATTTTAAAGCTGGGAAAAGCAAAACCAAACCAACTAGGTCATTAGTTGCTAAAGTTGTTCTCTGACATTCTCTGGTCTCAGGCTGTGATATGCCTTTTGGGAGAAGGTAACAACAATTCATGTGTATTCACTAGGCCATGTGAACCAGTATGAAAATATAAGCACTCATGGTAGGGAGGGAGGAAATAGAATTTTCATGAATGTCTACTAAACTGTGATAATTAATAAAATGGCCAGTTAAAAGGGAAAAGTACACAAAGCTACTTGGCTTTTGATTTGTATTTCCAACAGAGAACAAAGTACTTTGGATTTCTAAGTAAAGCTCTTTATGCTTTTTCTCAGAATGTTTTAAATGCATGCATATATATATATATGTATATATATATATTTATTTATCTATCTATTTCTGTATTTATTTTAGTTCCTGGATTGACAGGGGTCTGCATGGTATTGGTGTTGTTCCTCATGATTACAGCTTCTACATATGCCATTCGGTAAGAATCAGTTTCATTATTTTCTTTTTTTTTGAATTTAGGTATTTTTACCCCCTTTAGATTTTCTGTTAGTTATAACTCACTGAAACTGTCTTTCACCAAAATGAATGAATTGATGAATGATAAAAATGTTTTTGCAAAAATATTAGTAAACACTATGTTCAAAACATTGTATTGAACTCTTGAGATACAAACAGAAAACCAAATAGTCTCTGCTCTCAAGGAGCTCACATTCCATATTAGATTGAGCCAAGTACAATATTTGTGTAAATTATGTGATAAATTTTAAGCTGAATTACATGTTTTTGTTTTTATCTTGGTTTAAAAGTCTTCTTTAAAAATTATTTTCATTTTTCCTGACATGGTAAGCATAATTTATTAAATTTTTTGGGGGGGAGGGGACATTTAATAGAGGCTCAATTGAACCTTAGTGTTTTCATTCAAAATGTTGATTTCATTTTCAGAACCTTTTGAGACCTCATTTTTCATACTAGAAAAATGAAATTATTAAATCAATTGATTCTAAAGACCCACCAAAGCTCTAAAATTTATTTTCCTGTATCTATTTCTATCGTTATCATTATCATGAGATTGGGTAACTAGGTATTGATCCTAGGAGTAGAACATATGTGCTTTTTAAAAAAAAATTTTAAAAATGGCAAACCTCAATCCTTAATATGGGCTTACTTTGTTATATTATTAATTAACTTATTTGTCCTTTAGTTATAACACTGGAAAATAAATTTAATTGAAGGCTTGTGCTTGAGGGGGAAAAACAGGCTTTCAATAGACTATGAGTTTAATAAAGAAAGTATTATCATTATCATCATTCTGGATTTAAGAAAATTGAGGCCCAGACATCTGAGATGACTTGTGCTTGATTGCCCAACTAATAAATGGCAGAAGGGGGAAAAGATATGATTGCTTAGTATGAGGCCAGTACTTTACCACAATGCTACACAAAAGCATTGGCTGCCTTAAGGAGGATATAGCCTTTATCTAAGAATTACTTGACTAGACTTCTTGTTTTAAGAGATTTAGAGAATTTGAAACATATTTATCAATAGCTACCTTAATGATGTTTTTCTAATTCAGTCATTTTTTTCTCAATACGTTTTTGAATTTATATTTAATTTTATTTTGAAATACCTGTTGTTTTTCTGAACAATAAAAGCTATATTTTCTTTTATGTTAATTTCTTTTAAAATTTTTATTTGTTTTAAACAAATAAAGAGAATACAAGGAATTTTAATGTACACAGTAGAGCATACGAAAAAATTTAATAAAAATAATAAATTTCCATTTCAAGAAAACCTTATACTATAAATATTACACATTTTCAAAGCTGCCCAGCTTTTCCGTTTTTTTCCGTTTTCTTTTGTTCTCTGCTGTGAATTTTCTGTTTAATTTTTCTTCTCTCCCCCATCCACTCTAGAGAATGCTTCAATTAAATATGAATATCTATATCTATCAATGATGGTGATGATGATGATATTTGTCTTTTATTCTCAAAGAAGACTATGACATAAAGGGGATGATGCCATGGCATGCACATGAATTGGATTTGAGTGAGGGGAAGCTGGGCTAAATCACCAGCATCACTTTCTCCTCTGGAGTCATCTGGGTCCAGTGGCCATAAATGAATCAATCTGAGTGGAGATGACCCTGGATGTGAGCCAATTAGAGTTACGTGATTTGTCTAAGGTCACATAGCTAGTAAACATCAAGTGTCTAATGTAAGATTTGAGCTTAGTTCCTACTGACTCCAAGGCTATCACTCTATTCACTGTATCATTTAATTGTCCATATCTATAAATACCTACAAATATATACATACAAACATATATGTATGATCCTATTTGTACAGCTCTATTTGACAGTTCTTTCTCTGGAGATAGATAGCATCTTCCTTCATAGATCCCTGTCTTTCCATGTTTTCTAAATCATCATTTTGTTTAAACAGCAGGGTTCCATCCCGATCTTATATCACAGCTTGTTTAGCCATAATCCAATTGAAGACATCCTTCATTTTAGCAATCTGTTAGGTATAAAATGTTTTCTTAAGGTTGTTTTAATTTGCATTTCTGTAATCAATAATTATTTAGAACATTTTTGAATCATTAAAAATAATTTTGATTTCATCAAAAATTTACCTATTCATGTTCATTGACTATTTCTTACCTAGTGTTGTTGATCATTCCATACCTAGAATAGTTCCCCATTTTTTCTTTTAATTAAAGCTATTTTAATTTAAACTTTGTCTGGCATTATGATTATTACCCCTGCTTTTTCACATTTTTTACATTTTTACATTTACTCCAGTTTTTTCTTTTTAGATTTTGGCAAGGCAAATGGGGTTAAGTGGCTTGCCCAAGGCCACACAGTTAGGTAATTATTAAATATCTGAGACTGGATTTGAACCCAGGTACTCCTGACTCCAGGGCCGGTGCTTTATCCACTGCACCACCTAGCTGACCCTCAGTTTTTTAATTTAACTCTGTGTATATCTCTCATTTTTATTGTTTTTTTCTGAAAACAACATATTGTGGAAATTCAGATTTTTAATCTATTCACTTCTATTTTATGAATAAATTGATCCTATTCATGTTCAAAATTATAATTACTTCTTGTGTATTTCCTATCTTATTTTTCCTCACTATACTTCTCATCCTATTTACCCTATCCCTCCTCACTCTTCTAATTTATTTCTTGCAAATTTGGGCTACCTTGACTTCCTACTCCTTAATTTACTCACCCCTCTAAGAGTCCCATCCTTATCCTCTTCCTCCTACCATTCCATCTTAATTTACTTATCTTTCTTTGAGTTTCTACTTTATTCCTTTCCTCTTTTAATTCTTAATCTATGTATTCTTGAAAAGTCCCTCCCTTAATTTATCCCCTGTCCATCTTATTTTTTTCTGAATTTAGAAGTTTTTTTATACATTTTAACCCATTTTAGATAAGATTTAGGTTCCAGCACTACTGGCCACCTACCTCCATTTGTTTCTTACTCATTAGTTCTTCCTCATTTGTATGAGATAATTACTCCTTTTTATCTCCCCCTATGCAGTTTTGCTTTAGAAACATCCTATCATACACAAATCAGCCCAAGACTTTCTTTTATATTATCCAAATAATTATGACAGTCAGAAGAGAACTGATAACATTTTTATCTATACAAAGTAAACAGTTTGATCTTATTGAATCCCTTATAATTGGTCTTTAATGTTTTTACTTTATATTTCTCCTGGATCTTATATGTTGAGTTTTCCATTAAGTTCTACTCTTTTTATCCCAAATATCTGAAAATCTTTCAACTTGTTATATATTATATTTTTTCTATTCAGGATTATACTTAGCTTTATTGGATGTTCTGCTTATTCATAACCCCAGAAATTTTGGTCTCTGAAATATAGGGTTCCAAGATCTATGGTCCTTCAATGTAGAAGCCATTAGGTCTTGTGTAAATCCTATTGTTTCTCTGCAACATGTAAATTGATTTTTTTCCCTTGTGGCTTACAATTTTCTCCTTAACCTGGGAATTTTGAAACTTGGTTATGATATTTCTTTAAATTTTCCTATTGCTATCTCCTTTTGAGTGGTGATCAATGAATTTTTTCTATTCCTGTTATAGCTTCTAGAACTTCAGGGAAAATTTTCCCAATATTTCTTGTAATAGTGAATTGAGATTTATTTTGTTAAATTATAACTTTCAGGTACTACAACAATTCTTATGTTGTCTTTCTTTAATCTAATTATCAGATCAGTTTTTTTCCTAATGAAAAGTCTTTTTGAGTTTGTGACCCTTTGATATTTCTTATTTGAGAAATGAGTGGGTTATTTTTTTAAGAGCCATTCATTATCTTCCTCTAATTATGAACCTAGATCCTCTCTCTATCCTCATAATATTATGTATTGTTGAATTTCTCTCCTTTGTTTACTAATTTTTATTTTGTTTCATTTTATTTTTAATGACATTATTATTATCAGATTTTAGATCAGAGGTGGGGGAATAATGTCCCAGGTCTCATGTCCTCCTTACTGTTATTTTATGATCTCTCTCTCAGGGTTCTCAACCCAAATTTCTTGGTCAGGACTCCCAGTCACACTGCCCCCAAATTCTCTTGCTCCCTATGATCCCTCTGATGCTTTCAAACTTCAGTTATCCATTCTGCCCTAGACCTGAAAACAGGGACTGTGCTCTCCTGCAAGTGTCCACGTGTAGGATTCCTACCCTTCTGCTGCCACAACAACTAGGTGCACACCAGCTCCTTCACCTCTCAATCACAGCCCAGGACTATGTTTGAAAAGCACAACTGAATCCAGTGTCCCCTGACAATGAAAGGTCCCTCAGTTTTCTTCTACTCAACTGACCCCCACGTTTTCTTTGAAAGAAAAGTTCCTAAGGAAGAAGTTACTCCCTAAATCAGTTGCCTCCAGGCTTATTGTTTATTGATTCTTGATTCTGTGGAAAAAGCCTGGAAGTGTTTGCATTTCACTTAGGCCAAACCTACTTTCCCAACTCCCTGACCCCCGACCCCCCCCACCAAGGTTCAGTTTTTCTTGGAGTTTTATAAAGTTGTCTTAGGAGAATTACAGATTATTTTTTTCTGCTTTTCTATGATAATTTTGAGTTGATGCTCTGACTTTTCTTGTGGAGGAAATTTGGAGAGCCTAAACTTAAACTTTTCTGACCTACTTCATCGTCTTCTTAGGATTCTCTCCATGTGTTATATTCATGAGAGAAAATTAATTTTCAGAATTTATTCTGCAAGCTAAAGTAATCAAAAAGAATATTAATTGCATTTTTAAGATCTTTATAAAGTACATTGGAATTTGGAGTATGTCTGATTAGATGATGAAGATATCTAGTTTATAAAAGTCTTGTATTTGGAAACAGACATAATTAAATGACGAATCAATGTGCCATTAAAGTCATGAAAAAAGAGTTTCAAGACTTCTATTTCTTTCTGTTCAGAAGAGTATTTGTCCAGGCATTTTCTCTCTGGAGGTGAATTATCTCTTACCCAATTAATTGATAATTTCTTATACTGGAAGGTGGATATATTAATATCACTGGGTGCCAAGTCAGAACAAAAATGGCTAATAGAGAATTATACAAGATAAATAAGGATGCTAAGAAAACATACCTTACTATCTTTGATGAATTCATGTCCCAGAATATTGAATGAATTGGCAGAGATGATTACTCATTTAGTGACCTTTAAGGGTAGTGAAAAATGGGAAAGGTATGACATTAGTGGAGATGGACCAATGACTTCCCAATTTTGAAAAATGTTAAGAAATCTTAGGTCAGTGAACTGAAGTTCAATTCCTGATAACATTTTAGAATGTAATTTTAAAGGGATGGTTTAGAGGAACTGATGAAGGGAAGTCACAGTTGTTAAGAGCAAGCATTAAAGGCACTGCCTGCCTACCTTCATTCCTTTCTCCTTTCTCCTTCCTTCCTTCCTTCCTTCCTTCCTTCCTTCCTTCCTTCCTTCCCTCCCTCCCTCCCTCCTTCCTGCCTTCCTGCCTTCCTGCCTTCCTTCCTTCCTATCAAAAATGGAAAAAGAAATCATGTATTCCCCATCAGTGAAGACCTTGAATTGGAAGAGATCTGATCCCTTATTGGGAATTTTGTAGAAGTCCTTTACTGTTATCAGCTGAACTAGATTGACCTATGATTTTTTGAGTTCCTTTTTATTATGTGTCTATATGATTTTATGAATTGAATGAGAATCATATCAGGAATCTCATTACCTGGATTTTCTTCTGTGCCTTGCCTTAAAAGTTGTAGTTCTAATTCTCAATTGCCCCTTGGAGATAATCTTTAGTTTATTTTACATATATTTTGTGAGCACATAATTATTTGCATGCTATCTTCTCTATGTAACTATGATCTCCTTGAGATCAGATATTATTTTTGACTTTCCTTCTATCCCCAGCATTTAGCAAAGTGACTGGCAAATCATAGGTGCTTAGTAGATGCTTGGGAATTGACTGAATTGTTCCTGGTAATCTTCATCTGATATTTGTCCTCTGATCTGGAAGAAGACCATGACATTAGGAAGCTGATACCATGGCAGACATGAATTGGATTTGAGTGAGGGGGATGCTGTGCTAAGTCACCAGTCTCACTTTCTCCTCTGATGCCCTCTGGGTCCAGTGGCCAGATATGAATGAAGACTGTTGGAGATGGCCCTGGATGCAAGGCCATCAGGGTTAAGTGACTTGCCCAAAGTCACACAGCTGCTATAAAATGTCTGAGGTCAGATTTAAACTCAGATCCTTCTGACTTCAGGGTTGCTCTATCCACTGCACCATCTGATTTAACAATCTACACCCTAGAAAGGCAGAGGAGTAGAGGATATAGCACTGGATTTGGGATCTGGAGAACCTGGGTTTAACTCCCATTCAGAAATTTCCTAGTTGTGATGCTCTAGGCAAGTCATTTGACATCTCTGATCTTTTAAAAAAATCTTTAAAAAGGGAATTGTTATTCCCATAATACTTAATCACAAATCTGTTGCATGGATCAAATGATGCAATGTGTATTTGTTTTACACACTTGAAACTACTACATAAGTGGAAGTTATTATTAAATTAATATCCCTAGAATGTTATGAATCTAGAGTAAAATCTGAGTAATTCATGAAGAAGCTTTTTTTTTGCTTATTTCTTGCTAGAGAAATATAAAAATAATTCTTGCTAGTCTTAAGAAGGCTAATAAAACCCATTTCATTAGGTTTGTTCGAAGAATGTTTAAGACCTCCCTCCCCAAAAATATTTTATGACATGCAAAAGAAGAATCTGGATGGGATATGACCACTCCTTGGTTTGTAATATGTAATGTTAACAGATGAAAAAAAGAAATTAGAATTACTTGATTTCCTATTTTACTTGGAGCTTTCTACTGATATGGAAGGTCTTCAGACTTAAGGGAATAACCAAAAAAGGCTAATAGGAAATTGAAGCCCATGATAACCAAAGAGATAGTTAAAGGATACACAGTAATCATGACTCACAGAATCAAAGATCTAGAGCAGGAAGGAATCTTAAAGGTCCAAGCTCCTAATTTTACTTATGAGGAACTTGTGACCCATGAAATATATCCTAAAAGTCTAAAAAAATCTGATAGATCATAATTCTTCCTTACTTTCCTATTATCATCAAACAAGCTTGCATCTTAGTTATGATTCTTTGTTTCCTCACTCTGTCTCATCCTCAATATCTAATCAGTTGTTAGTTCTACCTTTGTAACAAATCTCATATATGCCTTCTATTTTGACATTGCTACCATCTTTACACATCACCATGGTCTCATGCTTAGAATGCTACAACAGCCTGTGGTTGGTCTTCTTGACTCAAGGCTCTCCCCAGGTCAGACAATGCCCACTCAGTTGTCAAATTTATCTTACTAAATTGTAAATTTGACTGTTAAGTTTTCTGCACTCCTTGCAACAATTCCATATTCAGCCAATTCCAGGCTCTAGAATCAAATATAATGCCCTGATTGACTTTCAAAGCCATTCAGAACCCCTTCCTACTTTTCTAGACTTCTTACATCTTACTTCTCTCCTCAAACTTTTGGATCTATTAACACTAGCCTCTCTACTAGTCATTGAACAAGACCATTCAGCTCCACTCCAGAAATTTTTTCTGGTTATCTTCCATGCCTGGAGCTCTCTCCCTCCTCATCTTTGCTTTCTGAATTCCCTGGCTGTTTTCAAATTTCAGCTGAAGTTTCACCCTTTGCTTGAAACACTTTTTAGTCCTCAATCTCCAATTGGAGATTATAAATTTATCTTGTATATATCTTGTTTGTATGTAGTTATTTGAATGTTATATCCTCCATATAGATATTAGCTCCTTGATGCAGGGACTATTTTTTTGCTTTTGTTTGTATTGCTAGTCCTTAACATAGTGACCGGCACATAGTAGGCACTTAATCGATGTTTGTAAATTTATTCAGTTACATTTGGAAATCTTGGTGGAATTAAGGAGAAAGTGAGAGTTGCTAGATATTAGAGGATTATTGTCCAGTTCTTTAATGGGAAAATAAAGATTTTTTTGCAATTTGCATTCAATAAACATTACTTCAATTTTTAGAAAAAATCTAGAACACATTATTAAATGACTGATGCATGAGATGCTAAAAATTGAAGAAGGGATAACCAGTATCATTGAGATAGTTTGCCTATATATTCTTTTATTTTTAATTTTGTTAGCATCATATAGAACAATATATCAGAATAATGTCATAATCTTACACCACCTAGAAATGCAAAAACTATCCAGTAAATTTTTGGATTTTTTTATAGACAAGATGGAGAAAAGGTGGGCTGCATTCTGATACATATTTAGGCAGAGGGTTATTGGCTTCATACCTATACTTAAAGGATATTGCTTAATGGAATGGGATTGAAATCTACCTGACATGCCTTTTGGCAGCACTTTTAGATTTATCTGCTTTCTGCAGATTATTTATAATCTGTATTAGTGGATGCATTTTCCCTAGCAAAAGTCATTTTGTTGTTAAAGTTACATATCTTTCTATTTATTCTCAATTAATAAGATTTTGAAGAAATTCTATAATTCCTTGTAGTTGTGGATCTCATTATTTGATATTTTTTCATGTTCACAAAGTATTTGAATGATCCTATATAACTCATTCTTTTTTAGTTATTTTATTCAATATATACTGGTTCTGTATACAAAAAAAGAAATGTTTATAAATCAACGAGCATTTATTAATCATACTCTATGTATTAGGCACTGCCTATGGCAAAGATAAAATTGAATAATGTAGTTTTTGTTTCTCCCTATGTTTCATTGTTTTACTGTATTTGAAGTATCAGTCTTTATTTTCTAGGCTAATTTACCAGTTCTTTTTTTTAGGATTCATTTTACCCTAAATATTAAATTCTTATCAAATTAGGTGAGATAGTGTGGTATACTAGAAAGAGTGCTGGATTTTGAAATATAGAATCTAGGTTCAAATCCTGATCCTGGTATTTATTATCTGTGTGAACTTGAAAAAGTCTTTAAACCTCCATTTACTCATTGGTGAAATGAGGAATTTGGACTTGATGTCCTCTAATATTACTTCCATCTTTAAGTCTATTGTCTTTTGAAATTCACTTAAATCCTGTAATAGATGATTTATCTTCCCAACTTAGACAAATCCTTGTTTTTCTTTCCTTTCTTTCAAGTAACTAACTATACAGTCTCACATTTTGCCCTCACAGTATTCCCTTTTGTATTCATTTATTATGTAATTTAATATAAACATGGCTTAGGATATACTTTGGTTCCTAGGCCTATTATGCTCACTTTCTGCAATATTATTCAAAAATAGTTTGATTACTTGCTTATTTCACAATTTCCTCTTAGAAGTAAAATGTTACTGTAATTTCAATGACTATGGTAAACAGAGTGGGCAGCTCGGTTGCACAGTGTATATATAGAGTGTGAGTCAGGAAAATCTGAGTTCAAGTCTGACCTCAGACACTTAGTAAATGTGTAACTTGGAGCAAATCATTTAATCCTATTTGCCACAGTTCCATCATTTGTAAAAAGAGCTAGAGAAGGAAATGGTAAATCATTCCATTATCTTTGGAAAGAAAACCCAAATGTCAGACATAACTGAAGCAGTTGAATGTATTAAAACAGTTTTAAAAAGTCATTATAAAGTAAGGCAAAAGAAAAAGACAGTAAGCATGCATACAGATAAAAAGAAAGCATATTGACTTTCTCCTACATTACTTGTACATCCCACAGCAGCATTTAAGTTGCATTTGTACTTCTTATTGAAATAGTCTGGATTGCTTTAAGCAGATAAGCCATCAATTGTAATCAATTTGAGTTTTCTCTGTATTGCTGAATGCATTAACCACCCATTGATATTACTAGATTAAGCCCAGAATCCACTGCACTCTTAGTTATCTTAAGGAGTGTCATATTTATAGAACTATTCATATTCCTTTTAGAATATATGCAAGTAACACTAAATGTAAACATTTGTTTTGCAGGGTTTCTAATTATGACATCTTCTGGTATATGCATAATCTCTTTTTCGTCTTCTACGTACTGCTGATGCTGCATGTGTCAGGGTAAGCAAAACGGAAATAAAAGCCTACATTTTCTTCCAGTCCCACTCTAAAGGAACAGGAGCAAAGAAGGAAGGAATTTAGATTGAACATATTTTCCGCTGTCATCATGTTGTGAATCACACATACATGATTTCATGTATTTCAGTAAAGAACATGGAGACATATTTAAAGATGATGAATGCTTGGAAGAATTGCATTGAGAGACAGCTCTGTGGGAGATACCTCATGGGAAATGGTAGCAGTCTTTTTTGAGCCTTGAAAATAAGGGTGGTGTCAAGGAATCAAGAAGAGAAATTGTTCTATTTGTCACTCAGCAAATTGGAAAGAAACCAACTTCCAAGTGTATGAAAATGAAATTTTAGGCATGTTTCTCCTTTGCACTCTATGAGGTCCCAGGGTCCCATATGGATTTAGCCCAACAATTCCTACACTAATGGAAAGCTAAGAACTTGGCATGGTTATGTTATTGTTTATACTTCAAGAAACTGTGTAACTCTTGACAGCTGTAGAATTGCTAATGATAGAGTAAGGAATATTTTGTAGTTTAGAAATGCCCAGAGGCCAGAATAGCTATAAAGAGAGTCAAGGAATCTATAATTCTTAAAGTCAGTGATCTATAACAAACAATAGAAAATTCCAGAGGAGTAAAGACCAAATAATAAATTGCAGTCTTGAGATTAAATGTGAAAAATATTCTTGTCATGTTTCTGAAGTTTACTTGTAGAATAGTGCTTGCCATGTAGCAGGTGTTTAATATATGTGTGTTGAGGGACTAATTAGAGCATATTATTCCTGGGTTCTTCCATTAGGTACATCAGTTATATTTCTTTTGCTTTAGGTTTCATATTTAGTTCCAAGGGGGTTTTAGAAATACACTGTCCTCTTTACTTCTACCAGCTAAATTTGAAATGTTTGCTATTGATTTTGAGAGAAATGAGATGGAAAAGGTCCATATTTAGTAGGTATACTAAGAAAAGCAAAAGAAAACTTGTAGAATCATAGAATCCAAATTCATGAAGGGATATCTATTCTAGTCCATACCTGAAGCCTGAATTCCTTCCATGTCATATTAAATAAAATGATATTTCAGCTTATAATTGAGGAACTCTAGTGTTAGAAAACTCCTTATTTACAGAGCTATCCCATTCCAATTTGGAATATAAAATTTTAAGTTTTATTGGACTAGTCTGCATCTCTGTAAAGTCAAGCAGAGATCTCATCCCTCTTCAAAATGACAACCACTTAAATACTCAAAATATTTCTTTATGATCTTCTCTAAGCTTAAAATATCTAGATTATTAAACATTACTAGTTCCTTTAATTTATCCTTGCACGACATAATTTTGAGTTCTTTTCTCACCCTCATAGTTACCCCTTACTCTTCTCTTCTTCATATAGTTTAATACATGAAAACCACTTCTTATATGGTAAGACCCTTATAAGCAACATCTAGAGATAATGTATCTTCCATATCATTCTTAAAAATGGACAAGTCCAGAACAATTATTAGTCATAAAACAGAATATGGAAAACAGACTTTTTTGAATAAAGATAAAGATGTCAGAAAATAAATATCTTTTTATTTGGTTTGGAAATTTAAACTGTTTAAACGATGTATAGTATTTCAACAGGTTGGGGAACATGTTGGTTTATTTCAAGAATAAGAGGTAGCTTGACTATATATGATGTGTGAAAGGGATAGATTAACTTTTTGTGGAATGAGCAGTCAAATTTGACAAGATCGTAAAACTTAGGAGAATATTATTTGATATGGATGAGAAAGTATTATAATGCATTAATCATATATATGTATATAATTTTTTCAGTTTGGAAATAAGAAAACTAAGAATATTTTAGTGACTTATCCAAGGTTAAAAGGTTAGCAACTAACTAAATTTGGACTTGATATCATTTCTCTTGACATTTGTGCTTATTGTCTTTCATAGGTTGAAATCTGATTATAGAGAGCCTTGTCAATACTATTCAACAGTATTTAGAATCAATTTGTTGGACAATGTAGAGCCTTGCTTTTTTGTAGTAAAGTGATATAATCAGAAAAAAATATATATTCCAAAGATTGCTTTGGTATGATCTTCACCATGTAGGATCAATTGAAATGGTGAGAAACTAAAGGAAGTTAAAAGGTGATTTCAATAATCTTAGTACAAAAAGGTGATTTCGATAATCTGAGTACAATGTAATGGAGAAATGAATTAAAAATGGTACTAATCAGAATAGAGAAGGGATAGAGGTAAGAGATAATTGCAAGACTGACTTGGTCACTGACAATATTATTTGTTTTTTTCTTTTTTTAAAGATTTAATTTATTTTGAGTTTTACAATTTTCCCCTAATATCATTTCCCTCCCCCACCCCCCACAGAAGGCAATTTGCCAGTCTTTACATTGTTTCCATGGTATACATTGATCCAAATTGAATGTGATGAGAGAGAAATCATATCCTTAAGGAAGAAACATAAAGTATAAGACATAGCAAGATCAGACAATAATATATCAGTTTTTTCCCTAAATTAAAGGTAATAGTCCTTGGTCTTTGTTCAAACTCCACAGTTGTTTCTCTAGATATAGATGGTATTCTCCATTGCAGACAGCCCAAAATTGTCCCTGATGGTTGCACTGATGGAATGAGCAAGTCCATCGAGGTTGATCATCACTCCCATGTTGTTGTTAGGGTGTACTATGTTTTTCTGTTTCTGCTCATCTCACTCAGCATCAGTTCATGCTAATCCTTCCAGGCTTCCCTGAATTCCTATCCCTTCTGGTTTCTAATAGAGCAATAGTGTTCCATGAAATACAAATACCACAGTTTGTTAAACCATCCCCCAGTTGAAGGACATTTCCTTGATTTCCAATTCTTGCCACCACAAACAGGGCTGCTATGAATATTTTTGTACAAGTGATGTTTTTACCCTTTTCATCATCTCTTCAGGGTATAGGCTCAGTAGTGGTATTGCTGGATCAAAGGGTATGCACATTTTTGTTGCCCTTTGGGCATACTGACAGTATTATTTGATGAAGTGAAAACAGTTAAATGACTTAGAGATTTGTAGCCTAACAGATAGGGAAATAGAAATAACATTTACACATTAGTACAAAAATTAGGATGAAGGGCCAGTTTAGGGCAAAAAGATGGAGATTAAGTTTTGAACATTCAGAACTTGAGTTGCATTTGGAGGCAGTCTCTTGAACTTGAACTGCACAGAAGATCAGCAGTGATAAGTGGATAGGATACTAGATTTTGAGTCAGAAAGACCTTTTAAAATCCTATTATAGATACTTGCTAATTGTATGACCTGGAGGAAGTCATTTAATGTCACTCAACTTGTTTCTTTAGTTGTAAAATGGAAAGTTCTTTGTAGCCATTAAAGCTCTCTATAAATATTTTTATGACTATGATGATGATCAACACTAATCATACAAGTAGAGACATCCAGTTGCTATAAAGAGATTCTGAACTGGAGTTAGAGAGAAATTGGGGGTTTGGATAGAATTATACATACATATATATATGTATGTATGTATGTATGTATGTATTCATGAGTCTCACGCAGCACTGGCCCTGGAGTCGGGAGTACCTGGGTTCAAATCCGGTCTCAGACACTTAATAATTACCTAGTTGTGTGGTCTGGGGCAAGTCACTTAACCCCATTTGCCTTGTAAAAAAATTTTTTCATGAGTCTTATGCAAAGCAACAATTAAATCAATGAAATATGATGAAAACATCAATGGGGCATAGGGATAAAAAAGTTAGGAGAACTGAAAACAACTTTAGGGGACACATAAAGGATTAAAAAAAGAGGTGACAAAATAGTCAGAGAAGTGGGAGGAGAGGCATAAGGGTGTTAATCTTTTTAACCAAATATGAAAAGTGAATCTAGAGCAAATATTCTTAAGCATTTTTATGTCATGGACACTTTTGGTGATAAAACTTACGAACTCTTCAGAATAATTTTCTTAAATGTATGAGATAAACTGTATAAGATTACAAAGGAAATAAATTATATTGAAATACATTAATAAAAATATTTTTTAACAATTAAGATCCCTCTTTATAGAAGGGGATAATATTCACTTAACAGTGACACAAATTGTAGATAAGTTATTTGAGATAATTATGAGTCATTAACTAAAAAGTTAATGTTGTTTTCATTTGCATTGATGTATCAACATATATTTGACATGTATGTATATATGATATAACAACACACATCAATTTACATATATATGCATATCTATCTAGCATTTATATAGCATTTATATATAAATTTGCTAAGCACTTAGCACAGTGCTTTGGGCAATTCACTTAATCCTGATTGCCTCATGTCCAGGGCCATCTCCAGTCATCCTAATTCATATCTGGCCACTGGACCCAGATGATTATGGAGGAGAAAGTGAGATTGGTGACTTAGCATAACAACCCTCTCTCTCAAATCCAGTTTATGTGCTTTTCATGGCATCACTTCCCTGATGTCGTTGTCTTCTTCGAGAATTAAGGACAAACTGCATAAGATTTAATTCGTATGTTGTAAAAGACAGTCATTTTTGTATGCTATGTTAGTCAAACCATATATAGAATTTGGCATTCAGTTCTATTCACAACATTTTAGGAGAGCCACTGACAAAGTGAAGTCTATACCAAAAAATGCAACTTAGGATGGTGAGGAGTCTTGAAGGAGGTTTGAATAATGGAATGAGTCTTTAACTTAAATGATGTGTGTTGTATGGAAACTAATTTTGGCTCAGTGTAAGAAGCAACATCCACCAAGGTAGAGATACTTGAAAACAAAATGAATTGACAAAACTGTTAGCACATTCCCCCAAATCTCCAAGTGGAACTAGATGACCACTGAGTGGGATGTTCTAAGATGTCCTGTAAGAAAGGCATGGGTTCTTAACTTGGTGTCTTAGGACTCCCAAAAATGTAGGTGGAGAGATTTCAATGGAGAAAATGACGTTGGGGGGGGTGACATCTTTATTTCCACTAACATCTAAATTATATTTAATATTTTCTTAATTATGAACATAGGTAACAAATGACAATAAAGTTAGAGTATATTAGGTGGCCAAAAAAAGGATTGGAGTAGTTGATTTCTAAGTTACTTCAAAGTGATCCTTTTAAAGTTCTATTTTACCATGATTTCAGAGAGTTTTAAGCCTAGTTGGTCAGTGTACTTTATGAATGTAAGGTGCATAATAACAATTGTTAGTATATGGTTTAGACTTGAAATTCCCTTAGTGTGGGAAATTTTAGGGGAGGAAATTCCTTTTCATATTCAGACTGGAACCTATTGTGCACTTTTAGTCACAGAGAGAGCTGCCTATATATAATATCTCAGAGTTATTAAGCATTTTTTTTGCAAGGCAAATGGGGTTAAGTGGCTTGCCCAAGGCCACACAGCTAGGTAATTACCAAGTGTCTGAGACCGGATTTGAACCCAGGTACTCCTGACTCCAAGGCTGGTGTTTTATCCACTACACCACCTAGCTTCCCCTATTAAGCACTTTTAAGCTTAAAAAGTGTTTTGCATTCATTTTTAAATTTTTATTGATATTTTATTTTTTATAATATAAGCACTCATTTTCCCATTGAAGTTTCATTCACACAATAATCCCTTAGGATAAGTACATAGAAACTGGACCTATGATTCCACTGATATAAGGAGTTTCTGAATGAAGAAACTTCCACTACTAGTATTGTGGCCTGTTTTTTGTCCTCTTAGTGCAATCAATCAACATTCATTTTCATTGGGCTAAGTACTGTGAATACAAAATGAAGCAAAAATTGTCCCTGTCCTAAAAGAAGTTTATATTCCAGTAGGAGAGATATGATGTAAGCTACCAGATAAATAAAAAATAGATTAGAGATTTAGAGCAGGTGTTAGTGCCTGAGAAGTTAGGACCATCAACTAGATCCCCTCAGTTGCTGCCAAGCTTCTTTGATCTACATGATCATACATGAGTCAAAATATTAGTAAAATAATGAAGTTAGATTATATGACCTAAAAGAACCGTTCCAGTGCTGCTAGATTTGTGTTCCTGTGATTCAGTAGATCATTCCATTATATTACTTTGTACATATTTTCCAAAGAATAGAGAGGAAAAATACATTTAGACATTAATAAAGAAAATGTGTTAAAACCAAACTCTATTTAGTACTATTTATTTCAGCAAAGTAATTTTACCAATATATAATTTTAAAAATTCTTCACCAGATCAGAAAGACTCCCTTTGAATAGTTCATAATTATTCTAACTTTAGATAATCATTAAAATTTGTACTATAAATTCTAACCTTTGGTTATACAAAGGAATCTCCTTCCTCACCCACTATTTAGAGATAGGTAGGAAAAGGTCTCTATTTCCTTGCCCCCAGTTTGGTCACTTGATTCTGCTGATCTTTATTGAACTTTTCAGAGAGGATGGCATTTCTATATCTAATGAAATGTAGATTGCTTCAGAAATCAGTTAAAAAGTGTATATATATATATATATATATATATATATATATATATATATATATGTATCTCTAATATCCTACTTTCCCATCACAGCTGGACTTGCCCATCTAAGTGTTCATCTAGGGAATAAAATACATACATGCTTATTTCCATAAGAGATGATGTGACTCAATCCTCAGCAGACTCCTAAGGGGAGGGAAAAGGCAATTATAAACTTTATAAAGCACCAATTGGACAGCTCAATTCTAGCGCCTCTGAAGAGAGTTGACTAGGGAATGTATCATAAATGAGAGATGGCACCTTTGCTTCTGTAATTATACCAGCATTCAACACTCTCAATGGTGGCAGCCTGGGAATATGGCTTGGGCAAAAATTGCATTTTCAAAATTTAAATGAGAGAAAAAAGAATGTGACAGTTATGGAAAGAGTGAGGCAGGAAATTTGACAGAAAAACCAGTAAGAAGAAGTTGAAAATAAGTTCAGATAAATAGTTCTGGCAAGGAGAGTATACTCAATAGTGATAGGTTGCATTTCATCCATTTCTTATGCAGACGCTCTTGAACTTTTCAGATCTTCTGTTAATATAGGAAGATTATTTTCTAGCAGAATCCCCCTTCTCTTAAGATGAGTACTAGTGAGAGTTCCCCTTGAAATAAGATTCATGTTCTAGTTGACCTATTTCTTCTAAAAGGAAATAGTATCTGTTGGTATGCTTCTAAGTTCACTTAGTCTTTTAGCCAGCAGTAATCCAATAGAAATCCCAAAACAGATGGTTACATTGCATGGACATCTCTTGTAAATTAGGCATTATGAAAATACACATACTGCTGGTCTGTCATGCTGATGATTTTAAGAGGTGAACTTGGGTTAAGAAAAATATGAAGCTCATCTAAATTGAAAATAGGAAATAAAGAGGGAAAACTATTTAGACATCATGGTTTATAAATATTCCTAATTTCTCTCATCTGGATCTGATGGCTTTATTCTAAGTCTGAGAAAAAGTGGATATGAAGACTTCCTTAAAATCCAGTTTTCTTGTCATAGAATCCTACTTGCTACTTATTAGAGCTTAGGTTCTTTTTTTATTTTATTCTTTTTTAATTAAAGATTTTATTTGAGTTTTACAATTTTTTCCCCAATCTTACTCCCCCCCCCCCAGGGAAAGCAATTTGTCAGTCTTTACTTTGTTTCCATGTTGTACATTGATCCAAATTGAGTGTGATGAGAGGGAAATCATATCCTTAAGGAAGAAACAAAAAGTATAAGAGATAACAAGATCAGACAATAAGATAGCAGATTTTTTTTCTAAATTAAAGGGAATAGTCCTTGAACTTAGTTCATACTCTGCGATTCTTTATGTGGATACAGATGGTATTCTCCATTGAAGACAGCCCAAAATTGTCCCTGATTGTTGCACTGATGGAATGAGCAAGTTCATCAAGGTTGAACTTCACCCCCAGAACTTAGGTTCTTAAAGATTTTTTTCTTCCATAGACCCCTTTAACAGTTGGTGAGGCCTCTTGATCCTTTAACAATATATTATTTTTAAAAGCACAAAATAAAATGCATGGAATTATATAGAAAACCAATTATCTTAAAATATTACAGTTGCAAAATATATAATTAAAAAAAAGTTCACAGAACCCAGGTTAAGAATTCCATGTACAGGGGTGGCTAGGTGGTACAGTGGATAGAGGACCAGCCTTGGAGTCAGGAGTACCTGGGTTCAAATCTGACCTCAGATACTTAATGATTAACTAGCTGTGTGGCCTTGGGCAAGCCACTTAACCCCATTGCCTTGCAAAAAAAATAATTCCATGTAATGGGTCTTACCAGTGATTAAAATAATTAAAATTAAACATTTTTTGACTCTTTTTCTTAAATTATAATGACTGAAATGGTATATGGAAAAATGGTATATGACTATTGAGACATGATTGAGGGTTATTCTTTCATTCCTGGGTAAAATGAGATGATATACAGTGTAACTGAAGTGCTTTCACAACCTTAAAATTTTATGTATAATTGTTAATTTTCTTTTTTTCCTTCTCTCCCTTCCTCTCTGCTTCCCTCCCTCCCTTCATCCCTTTCTCTCCTCAATTTTCTGGGGCTATGGTCCAATATAGTTGATGAATTTTCCAATGTCAAATTTAGTTTTCTTGAAATTGAATCAGTTCTTTGGTTTTGAAAATGAAATCTAATACAACTAAAGGAAATCAAAAGGAAGTGAAAAGAGTCCTCATTGTTGATATTTTGAAATTTGAGTTCTTTAAAATTTATGTCTTTGGGTTAAAACCTAATCAATTACATTTTTCAATTTATATGTCATTTTTTAAAATCCAAAACATTTCTACAAGACTTCAAATAACAATAACAACAAATCCCCAAACTGGAGATCTATCATAAAAATATATTAGAAAGAAGAAAGTTTTCGTGGTCTTGTTCTCAGTAAAGAACATTATTACAAAGAGATTATGACAAGCAGAACAAAGAAAACAGCAGGCAAGCTGCCTTGTTCACTACATAATAAATCAGTAGATAATGAAAGAGGGTGTTAAGGCTGCAAATCTCAAAATATCAATGAATTTTAATGAAGTTATGCAATGAGTTGCCTATCAAGCCCTAGATCTTTCAGTCTTAGACTGAAATGAAATGTGTTAGCATGTTCAAGGAATATGGAAAAATTGACACAGAAGTTACATTTGTGGCATGTTCCTTTCATTAATCTTAAGGGAAGTCAATCAATAAACCTTTATTAATATCCTATTGTGTATGAAGCACTGACCTAAGTCCTAAAAATAAGGCAATTGATAATCCATATTTTTATGAGGTTCATAATCTAATGACAGAAATCAGATGTAAACAAGTATGTACAAACAAGATATATACTAGATCAATTGGAGATCATCAATAGAAGGAAGATATTATAATGAAGGCTCCTTGGAATAAGCTTCTTGAAGATGTGAGATTTTAGTTGTAGAGCTGAGGCAGAGATCGGGACCAGCTGCACTGGAAATTGACCAATCTGACCTTGAACCTTAGATTTAGTGACTGCCAAATGGCTAAAACCGTTGTTATTTTACTAACTTGATAATTCAATTAAATAAAAATTTGTTAAATATAACACAGCAATTAAGTATAGTATTCCACAAATGTAGTTCCTTGTTCAGGTCAGGTCATCACAATTCATTAGGGACATTGATGATTAGCAACAGGAAGTCATAATGGTGAGTGGCCTTGAAACCTTGATTTCATATGAATTGCATCTAATCTCCACTTGAAATGCTTAACTTGGGAAAGAGTAGATTTTTTTCTTTGGAGGTCTCTAAAACAGGCTGATTGAATATTTATTGAACTTGATATAGTAGGGATTCTTTTTCAGGCATGAATAAGGCCTTTACCAATAAAAGATCTTTTATGATTCTGAAATTCTTTGATTTTGTATTTTATGGTAGACTGTTTTTTAGAATCATAAACTTTTAGATCTATATGAACATTAGAGACTATTCAGTCCAATCCCATCACTTAACAGATGAGTGTAAGGCATTATTCTTTCTGCTAATTTTAAATCGAAAAAATGCATAGTCTTGTTTTCTGTGTTCTTAGTAGGGTAAATGCAAATCAGACTACAATATATGTATAGATAAAGGTATAGGTATATATATATATATATATATACATATATATATATTTGAATAGATATATGGTTGCACATATTTGTGTTCATAAAGAATTTCCAAGTTTAAAATAAGTTTGGCTTCCTCAATCTCTCATTCTATTGAACCATAAATACACATACTCACATAGACATATAAGCATATACATGCACACATATATGTGTTCATCCCTTTAGTCTTGTACTCATCTTAGATCTGGATTTGAATTCTTTCTAACATTTACACTTTTACAAATACTGTCACTTTTTCATTGCCCCAGACATTTCTCTTAAATTATCTAGTACTGCCAGTCAAGCTGCCTTAGAAAAGATAGTTTTTATATTTTCAGTTCCCTTCACTAGTGAAATTATAAGTCTAAACATGTACATGAGTTTAATATTTCCATAATTAAATTTATCTGTTGTATTTTTTATGTCTACAAAAAATGTGGTTTGTATTATATATATGTATATCTATCTATCTATCTATCTATCTATCTATCTATCTATCTATCTATCTACTTTATTTCACAGTTGGCCTTTTTACCTATATATAGTCGTCTTTTTGGTTAGTTGAGGAACAAAGGAAGGTTTTCTTCCCTCCATCCCTCCACCTCCCCAAGAAACTCCAACACCATTTTAGGGTGTACCAAATGTCTTAGTATAGTTTTAAACTTTAATAACTAAAAACTGAACTATGATATTTGGGATACCTTCTAAATTTGGTTTGTACTTTCCAGGCTTAGATTTGTTAACAAAATTCTCCAGATCACATATAATTAGAATGGACTCAAATAATAATTCAATTCCTTTTTTACTTTAATTTATTTATGTTTTTGAATTTTACAATTTTCCATTAATCTTACTTCTCTCTCCCACCCCCAAAGAAGGCAGTCTGTTAGTCTTTACATTTTTCATGCTATACATTAATATAAATTGAATGTGTTAAGTGAGAAATCATATCCTTAAGGAAAAAAGTAAAACATAAGAGATAAAATTATATAATAAGATAATGGTTTTTTTAAATTAAAGGTAATAGTCTTTTGTCTTTGTTCAAACTCCACAATTTTTTCTCTGTATACAGATGGTATTCTGCATCTCAGAAACCCCCAAATTGTCCCTGATTGTTGCACTGATGGAATGAGCAAGTCCATTAAGATTGTTCAACAACCCCATGTTGCTGTTATGGTATACAATGTTCTTCTGGTTCTGCTCATCTCATTCAGCATCATTTCATGCAAATCCTTCCAGGCTTCCCTGAATTCCCATCCCTCCTGGTTTCTAATAGAACAGTAGTGTTCCATAACATACATATACCACAATTTGTTCAGTCATTCCCCAATTGATGATTCTTTGCCACCACAAACAGCTGCTATGAATATTTTTGTACAAGTGATGTTTTTACCCCTCTTCGGGGTATAGACCCAGTAGTGGTATTGCTAATTTATTTCTTTAATAAAAAAAATCTATTCTTTATCATTTTTTCCATAGGAAAATATAATGGTGTAGTAGAAACTGTAGAAAATTTGGAACCAAAAGTCTTGGATTTAATTTCTTATAACTCTTAAAAATGTGCAAATTTGGGATAATTCCAACCTCTTAAGGTCTTAGTTTCCTTTTCTACAAAAATAAGGTTTTGTGAGTAGATTATTTCTGATGTTCCTTCTAGTTGTAAATCATTGATAGTGATTAAGATGTAATCCTAGATCAATATATAATTTTGAATAAAAATAACTTAAGGTAATATTTCTTTGTTCTTCCCAATACAATGATAGATCTTTTGACCCATGATATCACAATTTTTCCTTTGAAGTAGAAAGAGATAGGTATCATATATGTATGGGCAAGCCTAAGCACATGACTTTTTTGGAATTTGCACATGATTCAGTAGCAAATTGCAGGCTTCAGCTTAGCTCTATAAGGTGTTAACCAAAAGCTTTTTATATTAGACAATCACTTTTTCTTTATGGATGAGCTCATTAAAATGACATATTTAGCCTAATCATTTATTTATTTATTTATTTGTTTGTTTGTTTGTTTATTTTTGCAAGGCAATGGGGTTAAGTGACTTGCCCAAGGCTGTTACATAGTGTTTGAGGTGTTTGAGGGCACATTTGAACTCAGGTCTCTTGACTCTAGGGTCAGTGCTCTATCTACTGTGCCACCTAGCCACACCTTGCCTAATATTTTTAACCTACATTTATAAACTCATGGAAGGTCCAGTATAGAAACTCCTTTCTACATATAATTTGTGGAGTTATCAAAACTTGTGGTTTTAGCGAATTATTTGTATATATTTCAAACCTGTATATATTTCAAGTGTGAATCTCAATGGAAAAGCAAAATTCTGAGTTTGTTGAGATTAGATGATTCCTCAATAATGTTGCTCAACAAATAAAATACATTATACATTTATATAAAAGTGAAACTATTCTAATGTAATTTCAAGGTGGAATTTTGTACTAAATTTTTTCAGAAAAAAAGTTCATGCTAATAAAAAAAGGGAGCAGCTAGGTGACACAGTAGATAAAGCACCGGCCCTGTAGTCAGGAGTACCTGGGTTCAAATACAGTCTCAGACACTTAATAATTATCTAGCTGTGTGGCCTTGGGCAAGCCACTTAACCGCATTTGCCTTTAAAAAAATCATGCTAGAGGCAAAGGTAAACAAAAACTGCCAGAAGCCAGCCACATTTTTTTCTTTAAATAAAAGGAAAATAGTGGATTGTGGTATTTGATGGATAAAACTTTTTGGTTTCAAAAAGCTTAGGTTATTTCCCCTAGAATATGATTGAGTCATTATAAGTAAGAATAGAACATAGCTTATACTAAATTCACTGATTTTATATATATATATGTATATATATATATTTATATACATATTTAATATATTTATATATACATATTTAACAAATATATTCCTATACACATTTAACAAAAACATTATTATATACTATTTAAATATTTTCTTTTAGGTCTTTTATAATATGCATTTCTTCTCTTCTAAGAGTTGAATGTTAAATCAGAATTATTTTTGTTTAATCAAAAAGTTAAAAAAATTGAAAAGCTATGGTACCCTTTTAAGAAAAAAAAGGAAAATAAAACAAAATGTCAACAAAAAGATATTGATATATAATTGAATTTTTAGAGTGAGAGTTCAAGGTCAGAGAATTCAGTCCCTAAATTTAACACGATTAACTTCAGCAACATTTCTGACAAGTGGTTATTCAACCTTTGCTCACACATCAAGAAAATTATGGAATTAAATACCTCATTAGATGGTTCATTTTATTTTTGGACAATTCTAATGATAGGAAGATTTTTTTTTTTCATCTTCTTTTTTCCAGAACTAAGCATAGGACCATAAACTCATAGAATTTAGAATCAAAAGATTTTATACACACACATATATATATGTATAAGATCAAGGTTCTATTATTTAAATACATACATACATACACACACACACACACACACATTTACACACATATACAAACAAAAAAATGTCCTTAAAGATCAACCTTGATCTTTAAGGACATTTTTTTGGTTTGTTTTTTTGCATGGAAGGAAATGGGGTTAAGTGACTTGCCCAAAGCCATAGAATCTTGATCTTTAATGGATTTTAGAGATCATGTAGTTCAATTACTTTATTTTACCCATGAACAAACTGAAGGTCAGAGAACTGAAATAAGTTGTCTAGGTTAGACAAAATCACCCAGCAGACTGGATGCAAACTCTTGTTTTCTTCTTGTCATCCTCTCTGGTTGAATCTAGGCAAAGACCTAGGAATTTCCTATTTTCTTCTCCCTTATAAAATATGCTACTCCAAATGGAACATGAAACTATTGATATATAATGACCAGTAAAGAATATATTAGAATGATTGTTCCTCTCTCCCTGGGAATTATATAAAACTAAAGTTGCATTAGTTTGTTTTTTTAAGTTGCACTATACCATTAATGCATGGAGCCAATATAAATAGCAATCTATAGAAATACATATGAAACAAAAATGCAAAAAATGTTAATGCCTTTAATATAAATTATAATATAGTATTTTTACATTATGAGAATAAATCTTATACCATGAGATTTAAATACATTGCATGGTTTTATATATATTACACAATAATTTTTATATTATAATCATATTTATTTTATAATATTCAAAATGTATATTATATAATATATATTTAAAATAGTTTATTAATTATATTCTAATGAATTATTTTATTCTACCTAAAAGAAAATTCATGCATACTAGACTAACATTATATATTCTAAAAATAACTAGAAATCTCTTGTGTATACTACAATAAAATTGAAGATAATTTAGAAATAGATATTCTTACTCTCATGTTAGAATTTTATTTAGTAGAATTGTTTACCATTCATTACTTCTTTCTCTTTTCTGTTTCTCATTTTTCACATTATTGATAATTTAGTTATTACATATAGCCTCTACATTTAACAACACCATTTTTATCATAGGCCCTTAGATTTAAAATGTGTAGATCAACACTTTCATTTTAGAGGTGAAGAAACTGAGGCCCATAAAAGTTATTTACCTTTGTCATGATCATTTAGGTAGCAAACAGTAAAAAAGCTAGGATTTGAACCCAGGTATCTGATTTGATAACTTATTACTCCTTCACACTAATAAAGTTTTTTTATTTTTAAATTTAAGTAGTTTCCTCACTTAAAGCAAAGGAATCTAGCACCATTAAAGTCTACTATTTATAATATTTTTCTATGTGCCCCGTACTATTCACTCCTTAATTTAACAATTCTAATAAAAAAATCACAATTATTATTCTAGATTTTATATACAATTGATAAACTTTGTGCTAAAACTAAAAGAAGGAAAAATAAGATGTATCTGTTATTTTTCTTGCAACTTAAATAATATACTCATATGAGTGGCCATAAACAAAATGCTGAGATTTCATAGAAATGAATGATCATTTTGGATCTGAGCAAGGAGATATTGAAAAACTTCATGGAAGAGTGCTTAAGCTGAATGTTGATTGCTAGTCAAAATTTAACAGGTCAATAGTGAAGATATTATTGGGGGTGGGGAAAAAGGGAAAATGAGAAATGACTTGAACGCATTGGTTAGAAACACTTAGAGAATATTGCAGACAATAAATATCCATAGGATTATAGATCTGAATTGGAATGAGCCATGGCAGTCACATGGTCCAACTTCTGAAATTACGGGATGAAAAAAAATCAACTTAAATAGAAATAAGATGTCATTAATTGTATGTTTCTCCAAGCAAATAAATATAATTGTATTAATTTTTGTTTCATTAATATAAATCTGTATCCTTCCAAAGTATTTCATTGATAATTTATAAAGAAAATTTAAAGATTTTTCATTTCTATTAAAAAAAAAATAAGCACCTATGGTGTGCACTAGGGGAGTCCCAGTAATAACAGTCTAGCCACTTTAAGAATTATTTGGCTACAGTTACCTTTGAAGCTAAGAGAATAAAAAGTGGTCCTTGGTCCTTTTTAATTTTTTTTAATGATATTAGAGAAGGGGAAAAAGGACAAAATGTGATTCTTTTTGTTCTCTCTAAATAGTTAATTCACTAATTGAAATATGATATCCTAATTCAGTGATCAGAACTAATGTACTATTGGAAGAACCAAAAATGGCAATTTTGACAGAGTTGCTATATGCAGAACATAAAGATAAAAAGAAATAGTAAGGGAAGAGGAGAAGATGTCTCAGAAGTTATTTTTGGAGAGACAAATTTTAGAGGAATTATGTATTTAAAAAAACAAGAAATAGCATGTCATAGAACATTTGTGCACCTTAAATGGTAATGTTTATTATAAGCATTTTCTAAAAAGATCAGTTCAAAGATAATTGTTTCTTACATTGTTATACTTGTTTTAGAGGATGAAACAGGTGAATTCTACAAAGAATTCAATTAGGAACCTCAAATTATATCAAAATTCAATTTATTCAAGAATATACCAGTGGCTTCAATGTAAAGGTGGACCTAGGACAAGATGGCAAATACTATACTAAAAAATCATTTAAGACTCAAAAGTGAGAGATAATAAAGCCTAGATTATAGAGTATCCTTATTCCTATATAAATGCACATAATTTTAAGGTATATAACAAGGGAAATCCTGGCATAGGATCCCCAAGCATGTCATGCCCTCATCAGAGAGGGTACTATGGTCTATGAGCAAAACAGAATTAAAGTAACTCAAAGGAAACATGAGATGTGTAAGTTTACAGAATCCAGCCCAGGCATTCACATGGACTATTTGTGCTTCACCTGTGGTGGGTCATTCTGAGCTTGTATTGATTGTATTGTATTGATTTGATTGAGCACATTAGTCCAACACACTTGACATTCCTCACAATTCTCTATGACTTTGTTCCATAAGCATCCCTTATTCTTGAAATCTTCAGTATCCATAGCTCAATGCTGTGGAAATCCTGGTTCTCTTTAAAAATTCAATTCATACAATGTCTTGGTTCTTTCAGTTGCTGGTTCTGGGGTCAGGAAGACCTGAATTCAGATTTGGTCTCAGACTCTTGTGACCCTGGGCAAGTCACTTAAACCCTATTTGCCTTAGTTCTTCTATGATATAATGAAAATAATAAGAACACCTATCTCTCCGGGTTCTTATGAAAATTAAATGAGATAATATTTATAAAGTACTTATTATAGTTCCTAGTGCAAAGCAGATACTTAATAAATTCTTCTTTCCTTTTTTCCTTCCTGGTCTGATATTTGTCCTTTGTAATCAAAGAGGATCATGTTGTTATATGAATAATGACATAATTTGCATAATTAAATTTATTATACTGAGAGGAGTGTTGTGTGAAGATATCCTTCTCACTTGCCTTTACCAGAACCATTTCACCCTATCTCCTGATTTGACAGATAACCAGACATTTGGTACTGGTCTGGTGCTGCTGGAGTCCTTTGCTCTTCAGTGTGATCTCTTTCCTTCTTTATCTGTGAGTCATTTCAGCATCCAGAAAAGCTGAGCAAAATGCCAGTATGAGATATTTGGTGCAAAATGGTGACTCACAACATACAAGGCACCACAACATTTCATCAACATCGGTCTGTATCAACCTGGTTAATCCCAATCTCTCTTTCTCTCTCTTTGGACTAATTGTCAATTTAGCCTTTCCCTCAGAACTTTAAACAATCTTTTACTAGGTATAGACATAATTTTTGAACCAGTATAGTACTTCTGTATTTGTGGTTCTAAGCTATCAAACAATATACTTATTAGAACAAAGATCAATATCAACAGCAAGCCAGGGGAAAAAATTTAAAGGAAAGAAAACTAATTGAGGGATTGTCAATCCAACATATTTAAACAATCATCATTAAACAATGGTGAATGAACAAAGAAACCAACATTGACAGAGAAGTTTAATTGATGGAAATTAATTTCCACAAGGAACCCCCCTCCTCCGAAGCCTGGGAATTGTCTGTCAATCAATGATGTGGCAGCATAGACAACACTAATTTAGAGTATAAATTTTATCCAGGAATATGATAAAAATATTATGAGTACTATTATCTGTTAAAGGAGTAAAAATCAGAGGGGGTTTATAAGCTTTCAGAGAGATTAATGACAGAAATAGTTAGCTAGATATTACTATAAAGTATTAAGTCTATAAAGGATTTGATCTATAAGGTATTAAATAAACCCTTACTATGTACCATGGGGATGAGGAGGAGAAAAATACAAATTCTGTGGAGTCAAGTGAGACAGTTCTTTCCCTTAAGAACTTATATTTTAATGGTGTAAGTCTTAATATCAAGGAGTAATAAAAAGGAAAAAGAGAAGGAAAAAGAGTATTTATAGTGGGACATGTTGAAGATCAAGAGGACCTAAAAAGTTAAGGCAAAAGAGCACATACAAGAGCCAATTATTCAAAGATGAGAGAGTAACTACTCATTGTGGAGTAGTGCTTTGTGTAATAGTCAGCAGATAAGTATTATGGGGACCTGGGCTCTGGCTAGAGAAGGTGAAATTTCAGCTATTTTCCAGAGGATATTTAGAGGTTAATATTCAGATTGAAACTATGAAAAATCTTATCAAGATTTCTATATCAACTCATTTTCTCATCAATGAAAATTTGGCTACCTTTATTCTAACATCACTATAAGTACAAGAAACCATGTCATAGTTATGTTTATTTTATTGATATTATGGTCAACTGTCCAACTCTTTGAAGTTCCATAGACTATAGCATGCTAATATTGATCAGGGATTTTCTTGGCAAGGAAACTGGACTTGTTTGTCATTTTCTTTTCCAGTGTATTAAGGCAAAAAGAGGTTAAATTATTTGTTCAGGGCCACACAGCTAGTGTCTGAGACTGGATTTGAATTTTGATCTTCTTGATGCTAGTCCCAGTGTTATATCCCCTAAAGCATCTAACTGCCTCTTATGTTTAAGATAAGAGAGGTAGACAAAACCCAAAATTCACAGAATAGATCTGGGTTGAAATCAACATGATTTTGTAATAAAGAAGTAGATGGAAAAAATCAGATAATACATCTAATAATTTATTTTTGGAAAAAGTCAACCAATAATTTATCAATAGCAACTGACATTTATTTCTTCTTTCTAATCTGTATTAAGAATTTATTAAAATAGTCTATGTAAATATTGAGGGCACCTTTGGTAAGAGTTTTAGAAGGAAATAGGCATGTTTTTACAAATCATACTTTTAGGCAAACTATATATTTCCAGCCCTATAATTGTCTAACTCATGCGGAGAATGTCACATACAGATGTCACTGTGCTTATTATTTTAATTGATTAAAGAAAAGAAGGCATTTGAATCAGTTCATCAAATATTGCCTTATGGTACCTTCTCAAATAAATTTACTCCAGTACATACATTAAAATAATACAGTATTTCCTGAGGGATGAAATAATAGTGAATTCTTTGTGGTATGGTCCTCTAATTATGAATATCATAAAAGTAATAAAAGTATTGCCATTGTCATGAAACTATTCAAATGGTAGAGGTATTCCTTTTATATGAGAGTATATATATATATATATATATATATATATATATATTCATTTATATACTCACATATATCTATATGTAAATATATCTATATGTATATATATAAATGAGATGGCCTGATATTATATTTACTATGCATATGTATACATGCACACGCATATAAAACAAGCCCTAAAACACTGAATAATCTTTGAAATTACAACTGTGTTCTAAAAAAACCCAAGTGAATAAAGAATTCCAATTGGTCAAATTTATAATGTATTCTTTGAATGGGCAACTCATAGAGTTTATTTATCTTGTTATACATGGGCCTTAGAAAGTCACTTCATATAAATAATTGGCTAGGGTTCAAATGGAAAAGGAAAGCCTGGAGAGGGGTGGAAATAGATATGATTTATTGTTCAGTATTCATAGTGACCCCAAACCACCCTGAAACAATGATCTCCTTTTATAATATTGATTTTTTTGTGATAATGCTGTATTGCTGATTCATGCAATGCTGCCATCATAGAAGATTTTTTTGTGGTTCATCCAAAGGGAAATGAACCATGGTGGCTTTGAATTGGTTGTACTATATTACTAATTATGAATTGTGAAAGAGACATGGCCTAAGGGTTATGATTAAAAAATGTATGATGAGAAAAATTGATAGAATTACTACGGTCAGGTGGTAAGAGCAAGGAATAATTAATGGACAACTTGTATGGTCTATTGATAATCAATCAATTTAGAAAAAAATCTATGGGAAGATCCTTATTTTGTTGGCTGGGATCCCTGAGATAAATATAGACAGAAGGTGTTTGCAAAGAGTTGTACAGCTTGAGATATTGGATAAAATTCTATTTGTACTAATCATGGAGGTATCCTTGTCAATGGCCTCAAAGATCCATGAAAGGGTTTAAGTTTGTCAAGATTCTGTGATAAAAACTGGAAATACAAATAAATCTAAGAATCATCAAGGAGTTATCTACTTGTGACAGAATAATGCATGTAAGAAGGTCAAATATAATAATCAAAGTTCACATTTATATAGTACTTTATAGTTTACAAAGCACTTTTCTTCATGAGCAAGTAAAATAAGATAGTTCAAGTGTTATTTTTTCCATTTTAAAGGTGAGAAAACTGAAGTCTAGAAAGATTTTTTACCTTCAAGGAAGGAGAATCTGGAATTTACCTCAGGTCTTTGGACTCCCACTCCAGTTTCTTTCTTTCCTTTTTTTTTGCCATTCTGTTCTGTGTCTGAAACATGAACTTTGCCAATTAATTTGTTTCTAATAATTTATATCTTTTGCCCCACTAGGATGTTTTGCTCAGGCTATTTTTAAAATATGGAATTGAGTTATTTCCATATTATTACAATGAATGAGTATCATGAAATAGAATGGTTTGTTATGTTTATGTTATCCTGGAAAAAATAAACCTTAAAATTAATTTATGGATGTGTGTGCTACCTATAGTGGATAGAACCTTGCTTTGAGGAAGACAAGTTGAAGCCTCTAATACTTTCTCTGTAATATAGACAATTGAAAAAAAAAAACTTTCAGTACCCCTAGATATTGTAATGTTTTCTAGTTATACAGAATTGCTGCTATGCCTTAGTGGGAGGAGTTTTCAAGGTGGGAGATCACTAAACAGCTGAAATCACAAATCAAGATCCCAAATAAAATACAATTTGATAGATGCTTTTCTAAAATCCAGGAGTAATATTAAATCCTGAACATGGCAGTAAAATAATCTATTGTATTGCACTGTTACCTTTTGGGATATCCTACAAAAATTTTACTGTGATTTTCAATATCTTATATGCTTAACTGAATGTCCTTTGTAGGAAAGTAATCTTAGATTTGAGACTTTTTCTTTGAAAACTGCCTTTGGATTTTTAAACATTATCTCTCTTTAGATCTTTTTGTACCTTTCCATTGCTTGTGTTTCTTTTATGATTAAAGTTAAAATTGAATCAATACAAAAGGATTATGGAGGCCATGAATCACAAGGGAATTTAGAGACCATTTAATCCAACCCCTAAAAGACTAGACATCACTTTTCCAGTACTATTGCTCAGCGTTTTTCCTCTCCTACCTGAAACATAAGGGTTTCTATGAATTCACATCATAATTTCTTGTATTATAAGAGTCTTCTTTCTGCTCTGAGGTTTGTTTTCATCTCTACAAGAAACCCTAAATGGTTTTTTTTCTTTCTTCCTTTTCTTACATTATATTACCTTCCAGGCTTCAACTATTAGGATTGCTGTCTGGTATTTCGCACCCTTTGTCTTCTTTATATTCTACTTGAATTGGCATGTTCCTTTCTTTCAAGAGACCTTATTATCTCTTGGAATATCTGAAGAGGAGCAGTTTTCCACACAAGCACAAATATGTCACACTTTTTTGCAAGTCAAGGCAGCACTGCCATTTTTTTTATACTTGCTTGAAGTGAGATCTTTAATACAGTATTTCCCCTTTTGAATTCTTCTACTTGGGTGAATTATCTGAATATCTTACGTATTTTTTGGTCTAAAGAATATGTTTTATTAGTTTTAGGATCACACTATCTTATAGAATTTATTTAGAAGGTAGATTCATAAAATTTTATATTTTAGTGTTACAATGCATTGTTTGCTCTTTTTATATATTTTTTAGAATAACTGGTCTAACATAGGGGTCATTATTTGTAAACTTCATTACTATGTAGAAGAGTTCAGTAATCTTTTTTCCCTCTGAGTTCAGTTGCAGGAAATATCTGTTTCACTTAGTATCATTGGCAATAGAAAAACCAGGTTACAGAACATGATGTGAAAGGGAAAGGACAGAAGGAAATATGGCTAATTTCATTCCTGGTCCCTTTTCATTCTTGTTCCCTTTTGTACCCTTCCTTTCCCTTCCTCTTCCCCTTCCTGTAGGTCAGAGTAAGTGTAAGGGAGAAACAATTCTTGATAAATGAAAAAAAAATATTAAAATCAAAAAAAAGATAAAAAAACAATTTATGGAACTTCTAAAAAAATGAATACTCATTTGGACAGGTGATTTGAGAGCCTTGAAACTGGGTAGAAGTCATTTAGGCCAGTTTTCTTAATGTTTTCCATACCATAATTCTCATTCCCACACTAAAATCTTCACTCCTACTACCCTAGTAAGAAAAGACTTCTTTAATTCATCTATAAAATTCCTTTTATTCTTCAAGTCAAAAATTAAATTACATCTCATTCCTGAAGGCTTCTTCCATCTGTCCCCCAGATACCCAGACTTTCCAGAGTAATCTTGTATCACTTCCCTTCAAATATTCTCTCTTCCACAAGTTTTTTCCACAGGCTTAATATGTCATTTTCCACATTTTAGATATTCATGACTGCATTAACCATTTATCTGAGAATCCTGTTTCCTTCTTTAATCTCAGTTCAGGTGCCACAACCAAGGGGAAACCTTTCCTAATCCTCTCCCTTTCCTACACAAGGGTGTATCTATCCTCTCTCTCCTAAAGTTATTTCATGTTTATACATTTAGTATGCAGCTTTGCATCACCCTAGCAAAAATTAAGTTCCTTAAAAGCAATGTCTCTTTTGTTTTTGTTTTTGTCTTTGTAGGCTCAAAGCCTTGCATATAATAGGCCTGTAATAATTATTTATTTAAATAGGTTTAGAGGAGAGTTCAGAATTTTGGGTTCCCATGCATGCTGTTAATTGTTTGTGTGTGTGTGTGTGTGTGTGTGTGTGTGTGTGTGTGTGTGTGTTTGAGAGAGAGAGAGAGAGAGAGAGAGAGAGAGAGAGAGAGAGAGAATGTGTGTGCTTAGAAGGAAAATGAATAGCAAATAGTTTATTAAAAGTCTGCTTGTTGTTTATACAGTGTTTTCAGACCATGGGGTAGTTCAGTTTCCTGGATCATATTAAATGTCTTTGCTGTTTCTTTGTAAATCAGTAATGTTTGTTTATTTTCAATTTTACCCAAAAGAAAGAAATTAAACTGAACTATAAATATTATTTTCTGTTTTAAAATAAGAATGGATCTGCTTATTTCTCCTGCTTTTTCCTGAAATTCTGCTATGTTGAGGCATATTTGGTTTTTATATTCTAGTACCCAAGGATAGAAAGTCTAAGCATACTACAAAGGCCATGTCCTTACTATTTATGACATTTAGTGCAAATTGTTATATGGGGAGTGAAGAGCTTTAGACAAGTTGTTGCTGTTGTTGGGAGGTTAAATTTTCTCATTCTCCAGAATAAAATAAGTGATACACTTGGCCAGGGCCATAGATTTATCATAGTTCAGAGCTCAAAGAGATTCTAGAAGTCAAATAATACAAATCCCTTACTCCTAAATTGACTGATGAGAAAACTGAGGCCTAGAAACTGGCTATCCCAAGGTTACATGGCTAGTAAATGGCATGGCTGAGACTTGAAGTGGGGCCCCGTGTTATGTTGTCTCTTTTCATTTATCTTTAATTTTCAAAGAGTTATTCAGGAAACAAAGGGCTGATTACCATTACTCTAGCATCTGATCTTTGTTTCTTCTCTCCCCATCTGCCCCTACTTGTATTTTCATTTTAGAGGGCTCCTGAAATATCAAACTAATCTCGATGCGCACCCTCCTGGCTGTCTCAGTCCTAATAGAACTCGCCACCTGAATATTCCCCTGCCAGAGTATTTTTCGGAGCAAGTTCCTGAACCCTTACCCGGAGGATTTGTAAATTCCAAGCTGTTTATACAGAACGAGTTTGTGAAAATCTGTGCAGAGGAGCCCAAGTTCCAAGCAAATTTTCCTCAGGTCAGCTCAATCCTATGGTTTTTGTCGTGCCAATTTATCTGGCTGTGAATGTTGTTCAAGGTTGTGGCCATATTGTATTGGTCACTCGGTCTTATTGACATAATATGCATGATTTTGTAATACTTTGCATTGTGAGTTAAAACTTCTATGAGACAGAGTTCTTTAATAGTCTGTCTTTTTAAATCAGTGAATAAAATTATTATGACTGTGCATGGGTGACTTGAAAACAAAGAATTACAAAGGCTACTTTGTTCTACTTTATTTCTTTTAGTATGTATAAATTCCTTCATTGGATACTTCGTTTCATCCTTCAAAAACACTGTCTTTTGCTTTATCTTTGGCAAAAGAACTGATGAGGAAATGTGCTTGTCTGGGGACAGAGATGATAAAACTGTGATTTTTTTTTCAGTGTGGTCTCTTTCAACTTTCTCATTAATAACTCAACTCTCTACAATGTTTCAATTCTTATATTGGAACAGGATGCTATCTTAATTTCTTTTCTGGCTTAAACCTAAATGGTTGCTCTCTGATTTCTTTGGCAAATATAAAAACCATTTTTTTTCATATGGCATGTTACCATATTTACAAGATTCTCTTCTGAACATTTATCTGGGATAACTGAATTAAAATTCTTCTGGATATTTTCAGTCCTTGGTCTACTTTACCTGCCCTTGTACTTCCTGAATCCCGCCTAAACATAGTTACTTCAGGATGGAGTGGTACCATGTAGGGCCATCTCTGAAGCAAAAATGAGTGTGTCAGTGTTGAACACAAGTTATAAAGGCCCTGAGAATCATTTGGAGGGTAACTAGGAAGACAAACTCTCTCCTCCTCCCCACCTACCTCTAATTTGGCTGCTGTGTGCAAATCTTCATGTCGGAATCTCAGAAATCATCAAGTTCAATTTTTCTTGGCCTTTTAACCTTCCTTATTTTCCTGACTGTCTACCAACTCTAGCTTCATTTGCTTCAATAACTAGTCTTGATAGCATCATCTGCAGTTTAATGTTTCACAAGTCCCCACCTTTGAATCTTTTGCTTCTGTTAATGTTCTAAAACTCTCAACCTGTCAATAAATAGCTTCTGGGTGACCTTTTTCTCCCCAGAGTCAACATCCACTTCTGTTTCTCTGTTTTTTATGGGTTGCTAAGAACAGTTGAGAAAGTCACAAAATCATGATAATTTCTGATATTCACTACCTCTGTCCCTTTGCTGAGGTTATCCCTTTTTCTTGGAATACAAACTTCATTCATCTCTACCTCTTATAATTCCTAGGATCCAACAATCTCAGTGCAAGTACACATGGTATTTCCTGATGCCCTTGTCTGCTACTGCATTTCCACTGCAAATTATGTGTATATTTATTTTGTCACTCTATCTGTATGTTTGTCTATCTATCATCTATCTATCTATCTAATTTATCTATTCTATCTTGTATTATCTATCTGTCTGTCTGTCTATCTAATTTATCATCATTCTATCTGTGTCTCTTTTAAGAAATAGACAGAAGCATACCCATATATGTTTATATTACTTTTAAGTTCCATGAGAGAAAGGATTATTTCATTTCTGTCTTCTGTTTTCTTAGTACCTGACATAGTACTTGTCATACAGCAATGCTTACTGATTAACCTGAAATACTGTCTCTTTAATACTAGTTTCTTTAATACTATTTGACAATCCTTTAGTTTTAGTTCATCTACTCCCTCATTCCCTCAGTAACTGTTCCAATTTTTTCTTGTCTTCTCAAGTTTCCTGTTGCATAGTCAATCTAAAGCAGATGGCAATAGTTATCCAATGGGAGATCTCTCAGATAACCTTTTCCATTACTCAACTCCTTGGGCATCATTACTCCTGTATTCATCTGCTCTCTGAATCTAAACCCTCTATCTTTGTATTTGGTGTCATTCTCTCATGCCTTTTTGACTAGTCTCTATTGTCTTTGTTTATTTAAAAATCAAGTCCCATTCTCTAAGAGTGAGTTTTTCCTAAGGTTCTGTTCTAGGATGCCCCCCACCTCCCCTCCATTCTACATACCTTATCTCTTTAAACTACCATTAATTCAAGAAAAAAATCCTGCTTAGATGACTCTAAATGTATAGATCAGCTCTTATCTTCTTCTCTATTTTGAACCATTTATTGGAATTTCTATCTGGAATCTGAATGCAGATTGAAGCATTTTTAACTTTATTTTATTTTTTTGTCTATTTTCTTTTGCAATATGGATAACATGGAAATATATTGCATGACTACATACTTATAATTTACATCAGATTGCCTGCCTTTCCAAGGAAAAGGGGGAGAAGAGAGAGAGAGAGAGAGAGAGAGAGAGAGAGAGAGAGAGCAAAGAAGGGAATTTGGAGCTCAAAATAAAAAATGAATATTAAAAATTTTGTTTACATGTAATTGAGAAAAATAAACAAAAGTTAAATGAAATTTTCATCTAGATATTTCACTGGTACTTCAAATTTAATGTATACAAAATGGAATTCTTCTTCCCTTCCAAACCTTTTCCTATTCCTAACTTCCCAATTTCTGTTATGGATTCAACTATCCTCTTTGTCATCAGGCTTCATATCTATAGAATAATCTATCCCTCAATTCCAACATTCACTCAGTTGTCAAGCATTGTTGATTCTATTCCATGACATAGTTTGCATAATTCTCTTTTCTTTTGCCATGTCCTTCATTTTCATTAAGTTCTTTGGCACCTCTCACCTGTATTTTTTGTCTTTATCGATTCCCTTACTTCACTTTATCTCCTCTTTAATTCTTTCTCATACAGCTACTAAAATAATACTCCTAAGGTACAGATATGGCATTGGTAGTGCTCATAATCCTTCCTTGATTTCTTATTTCCCCTTGAATAAAACCCTTTATAATATTATTTAAGTATTTCCATAATTTAATTCTAACCCATTCTTCCAGGCATCTCTCTTATTACTTTTCTTCAAGTACTCTATAATACAATGAAACTGGTCTACTTTTTGTACCTTGGATTTGACTTTCCATATCCATTAGAGAATTGGGATAAGCATAGAATGTACCTTTCAGGATCTTTATCTTCCATGAAGTCTTAGCTCAGATATCAAATATTGCAAGACACCTCTCTTTGTCTCTCTTCAAGTTAATGTTTTCACTCTCTTTAAATTATCTTGTAATTGTTTAACTGTGTGTAACCTATTGTATATATTATACTTCCACCTCTCACCCTTCCCCCACCCAGTAAGATGTAAGCTTCCTAAAGTTAGGAATTATTTTGATTTGGTCTCTGTATTTCATTTTTTTTCACATAAGGGTCCTACAGATACATAATGGAGCTTAATAGATATTGAAGTGAATTGAAAAGTAGCTTTCTCTATTCAGATATAAAATGTGTAATATGTTTATACCTATTAAATTTCATCTCATTAGATTTAACTAATTGCTCTATCCCGAGGTGGGGATGTCAATTATAAGGTCCATTATCTGACACTACCATGGTAGTAACAGGCTGGACTCGAAATTCAATAAATGTAGGTGCTTTTTAGTAGTGAATCAGTTAAATGGTTGGTTGACCAAATAAAGCACGTGAATGATATTATAAATATCCAAATGATTCTTGGAAGAAACAAAGATTCCCTGTGAGGATCTTAGCTTCTGATTTTGTCATCCAAGATGTTAAGCTATACTTTACAAATGTGTTATATTCTAAATTTGAAAGTTATGCTATACTATACTATATTATGCCATCAGCAGACTTGTTGAATTGTTTAGAGTCAGGAAAGATTTCTAGATCTTTGTACTACAGACTTTTCACTAAGTTTTTGGTTCCAGTCATCTTTTCTAACCAACTATTTTATACAAAAGAATAGAAGTAGAATCCTTTTTTATGTGCTTTGCTGTATTTTGTGTATACTTTGCATTTAATATTCCCTAAGTCTTCCAGCCTAGTTGAAACTGTTCAGGAAAAAAATATTTGATTAGGCATGGCATATTCTTGATGAAGTAAAGCTAAGATTAATTTTATTTTATTTTACTTTCCTTTAAACTAAATTCATTTATACATTTTGAAAGAAAAGAAAACATCAGAAGAGAAAGATAACAGTCTATGATATACAGTCATGTTCATATGAGGGAGAAGAGAGGTCATAGGTGTGTGTGGGGGAGGGAAGATAAACATCTATATATAATAGGAAAGGAAGGGAGACTGATTAACCAGAATCAGTTCTCCATGTTTGTTTACAGAATTTAGTCTTTAAAAAAGCTATCTTGTTTCCCTGGAAATCAGAAGCATGTATGTATAAAAAGTTATCAATGTTGAGTTCTCCCCGCATGTTCTGATGAGGTAAGAGAATGACCTACTTCATACAGGGATAACCACTTACCTGGAAGAGTTTTTAAGCAGATTGCCTTTTGTTTTCACATTTGGATGGTAACAAAGTTTGACAAACTTGAAAGTAAGGGCTTTACAATGGTAGCCATTCGGAAACTACATAGAGAACTTGTAAGTGTCCATCTTTATTTACTTAACTTTGCTGCAAATGCTCTCATTTGAAGACATTGACTATGGGAAGGCAGAAAAATTTTAAGTCCAGACATCAACAGGGCCATCAATTCTTTCTGTAATATCTTGCCAATGGACTCATGGGTGCCACTCTCCCTCTACTCCCAACCACCGGAAGGGGGTTAGGTGAAGGGAATGAAAATTTATTTCATACCCACTATCTGATAAATATGATATTTTTTTACTAATATATCTCATTTGATCCTCAGAATAAACCTGTAAGGTAGATTCTATAATAATTTCTATTTTACAATAAAAGAAATTAATGAAGAAAGAAATTAAAATACTTATTCAGTATAACATAGTTTGTCAGTATCTGCAATCAGTTTTGAAATCCAATTTTCAAGACTTTAGGTCCAGCATTTTATCACTTGGTCCACCTTTCTGTCTTGTTGGTAGTGATGACCAGCCCAAGTTATTGAGAGAACATTGGAAAGGGCAGCTAGATGAAGAGAAATATATGGGTAGCAATTGCCTATGGTAACTTTTAGTGACCACTAACTTATTTTTCTAAATAATCATGTAATATGTTTAATTTGTTCCAGAATTTTACCAAGTATTTAAATCAGGTTCATTAATTTATAATTAATATCCTATACCCATGTCTGTTTTGGAGTTGTCTTTTATTTCTTTTTTCTTTTTCAGAAATTGATCTCCTTTACTCCTACACTATGCCTTCTTTCTTTAAGATATTTCAATGGTCAGGAGTAATATTCAGCAGTCATAACTGCCATTAATTTTAGTTCCTTGAAATGTAATTAATTTGTGCCTGGGTGATTTTGATTTACCAAAGGTAGTAAGATGTTATTTCTTCAAATATACTGCATTTCTGCCTCCTGTTAATCATTGTTGTTCCTGTTTTTGAGTTCAAAGATCATTATCCTTGAAAGAGGAAACAGGAGCTCAATAGATACCCAGTAGTTTAGTCTTATTGTTACCTTATCTTTATCTTTTAGTGGTATATCCCCTTTGTCTTCTTAAAGAACAACATATTTTAAAAATTACTTTAAAAATTCTTTGCCAGTTTTACTTTACTCTAGGCATAGAATCTTACAGTGTTCTTGCAAGTTCATTTGTATTTGTACTTTGATACTTCTAGCTTCTATAACCTATATATTCCTTGTAAAATACTAAGTTGGTTGATGAATTCATTGTGTAGCCACATTGGACTTTTTAACCAATTTTTTTCTTATCATTGATATAAATTTTCCTTGTATCTTCAGAAGTATTTTTTGAGAACTTCCCATCTTACTCAAGTCAACTTCTCCAGAATTTATAAGGTCATAAGATCCTATTTATTCCTTCTCTGTACCTTTTAAATCTGATACCATGAAATCTAGGCTAAGTGCCACATGATCCCTAGATTTCTGGGTTTTTTTTGCTTTAATAAATTCTGCATATACATACTTATTTACCTTATAAATTCTCTTCATTTATACTTTAGCAAATGGTTGCTGCTCAGATTCAGATGCAGAATAGCTATTTCCTCCTATTATTTTCTCCATCTTTTGAATTTTTCTTCACTCTCAGCCTCTCTACTTTTGGAAGAAAGAAAATTAACACATTGAGATACCAGTATAATTCAAGTTCCACATTAACATGATTATAATTAACAAATATTTGATTTGTTTCTAGGGCAGCTCTTCTAATTTTTTCTTCTATGTGCCATATATTTCTACTACTATATTTATGATTTTGCCTTCACTGACCTTGAATACTTGATCTTTGCCAAAGTTTCCTTCTTAGGTTTCTGAATCTCAAAAATGCATATTTTCTATCTACTAACACTTGCCAGTATTTATTTATACTTTTCCTTGTGACTAAGGTGGGTCCTTATTTTGAGCTATTACCAGTCATAAATTCCCATTATGCTAAGTCTAAGGGGTATATGTGAAGTAAAATTTTCCATTTGAAGTTTTGAAATTATAAATAATCAGAATGAATGGTTATGTTTTACTCCATCACCCAAGGAAATACTATTGAATTAGTCAAATTGTGTATGTGAAAATAATTTCCAGGGATGCAGAACAAGATGAAATTTGCCTCCAATAAAGGATGTGTCCTATAGTTCTCTTAGTTGCAGGTGTGTCCAAGCCATGATCCATTGAAGCCCATTCATGTGGCCTTATTACATTTTATTATTTTATCTTATTTATTATTTTATTATTATATTAATTGGTGATATGAGTTGCATTGTATTCATAAATAAATATTAAATTCTGTATGTGACCTTTGACAGGGTTTGTTGGGTGATTCAACCCAGAAGATATATAAAGTTATATATCCATGTTTTAGTGTATATATCTATCTCTAACTCTATCTCATATTATATATTATATCTATCTAAAATATATGTATAAGTAAGACATGAAGGATTTTTGCATAATTGTCTCACTTAATCCAATTCAAGTACCAGTCAAGATCACACATGATATCATTGGTCCTCTTCAAAAAGAAGGGATGAACAACTATATATATATATATATATATATATATATATATATATATATATATATATATGTGTGTGTGTGTGTGTGTGTGTGTGTGTGTGTGTGTGTGTGTGTATGTGTGTATGTGTGTGTGTGTGTGATAGATTCAAGGTATACAAATAAGCGCACATACCATATATATCTACACATATACATAAACACTTACACACATGTATCAAACAAAGCATTTTTGAAACCTTTTTTATGCCTGGTTTTTTTAAGCCTCATTTCCATAACTCATACATAGTAGGCAGTTGAGAGGATTGCTCAAATGAATTAAAGTGTTTCCTCAAAGTATATTTATAGCTATGTTTCCAAATCTATGCCAAAAAGATTGTTTAAATGTCTATTAATAATATGCTGTGAAAGCCTGAGTGTATTTGAGGACTCTTTGGAAAAGAAATAGGTCACTGGAGCAATTTTTCCATAAAAGGCATTGTGTATTAAAATAAAAGAAATTCCTATTTAGGATGTTGAAAGAGTTGAGAAAGAGTAAAGGATAGAAAAGAAGTGTGAAAGGGACTTTTGTATAATTGAAAAACTTGCAGTCATATGAAAAATAGATTCAAATGCTTCCTCTTACATTTATTAGCTTGGTTACTTAAGAAAGATAAAACTTCCCTTAGTGTCCATAAATTTAAAGCTGAGATGATAATACCTGTACTGTCTACCTCACAGACTATTTCTGAGGCTCAAACGAGGTAATAAATGTCAAATGGTTTAACATAGTATCCTTCTTAACAATTTTAGAAAAATGACCATTAAAATGAATGTTTTTGGCAGCACTCAACATCATAATTAAGATTAATATACTAATTTTGCTTCCATAAAATTTTCAGATTCTCTATATTCATATGTAAAAATATTTTTCAAATGGTTTATGGTAAGGGTGTAGAAATATGAGTGTTTCTAAAATATTTTTCTTTCCTTTCTTTTCTATTTTCATTTAGACTTGGCTTTGGATTTCATTACCGTTGTGCCTCTATTGTGCTGAAAGACTTTACAGGTGCATTAGAAGTAATAAGCCTGTGACAATCATTTCAGTGATCAGCCATCCATCAGATGTCATGGAAATTCGAATGATCAAGGAAAACTTTAAAGCCAGACCTGGTCAAGTGAGTTATTCCAAATAGTCTAGTAAGAACATTTTTTATAATTTCAGTTTTGAAAAATATTGAAAGATTTGAACTTCATTTTTCTTTTTTTTATTTTTCTTGCATTGCTTCCTAATAGTACATCATTCTTCACTGTCCAAGAGTGTCTGCACTAGAAAACCATCCATTTACTCTTACTATGGTAAGAATTTTTAACTTTTTGTATTATTTTCTTAGGACAATTCATCATTAGATGGCTAGTTTGTCTTGCATTAAAATAATTCTTCTTATTAGATAAATTAGAATTATTAATGATAATAATTCAGGATCAATGTGTTATTCAACTTGAACAGGAATATGATTAAAGTTGATTTTTCTCATCTAACATGTCAATAATGCTAAGAACTAAAATTTCTTTTAATCTCTCTTGACTTTGTGTAAGGTAAATGGTTCCAAAATCTCATTTAAGCTAACTTTTATTTAATGAAATGCAATAAAAATTTAAAAAGCATAATCACTATGTGCTAGACATGTTGCTTGGCATTGGAAATCCAATGAAAAAATAAAAACAAAACTGTTCTTACTCTCAAAAAGCTTGCATTTTAATTGGATAAAGATTGTATATATACATAATCATTTGATGAGAGAGAGAGAGAGAGAGAGAGAGAGAGAGAGAGAGAGAGAGAGAGAGAGAGAAAGCAGATTTTTTTAGGAGCCAACGTTTTGAGTTGACACTATTCATTATTTATGAACACTTCAGACTTCTGTTTGTCAAAGAATGCTATGCATGGAACCAAAAATTCAGTTTTAAGCCTTTTACAAATCACAAACCATTTTTACCCAGATTTTGTCAAATTAAAAATTATTATATCCATGGAATTTCTAAAGAATCAAGGTCAAAATTTTTCTGCTTTATACTTCATTGCAATGGGAAATTTGATTATTATGTAATTAAGAAAATCAGGAATTTATGGGGGATAATGATATTCTTTAATTTATAATATCAGCCTACAATCAGCCACTCATGCATATCCATTTCTTTTTCCAACAGTGATATTAAACAGTAGGATTTGTCCACACTTTCATCTGTCCCCAGTTGTCATTTTTGGCACTAATTTGTGAGCTGTCTAGCCAGGGTCAAAGGGGTCTTTGGTTGCCATGGCACAGAAGCAATGCTAATAGGACCACATGACTATGAAACCCAGGACCTTTGTCTCATTAGCATGGATCTCTAATCATGAGTTAGCCAACCATGGAGAGAGTGTGGCTAGATCAGTGCATACTTTTTAGTTGCAGCCCTAGGAAAATAAAATCAAAGTTTATGCCTGACTTATGGCTGATGAATGGTTTCTCCTTTGTTATTGCAGTAAGTTTGCTTAAATATCTTCATGAATGCTTTTGGGGTGACTGAAAAAATACTCTTTTTCAGTCTTGGAAGTCAATCTACACAAGAATGAATCAAATACCAAGAATAGTTGGAGGCTATGGTCTTGGACTATATTTTTTGTGATTTTGAAAGTGATAGATTTCTTATAGCCATATTACCTTGGGACATTACATTCTTTCAAGAAATGTGTAGTTAATAACTGATGAGCAAACAGAAAATAGAAAATAAGTAGGACTTAATTTACATGGTTTGAGAAGTTTGAGCCGCATCATGGGAGACGGGGGAAATTTGTTGTTTTGAAGATTTCTCCCCTCATATCTACCTGAGGAAATTATTTCTTTCTATATGAACAAGCTCAAGTCACCACTACTCTATGAAGTCTTTTGTAAGAATGTTCTCTTCCCCACCTCCAGCATTTCTACTATTCAAAAGCTGTTAAGAGATCCCTGCTTCCCTGAATTGTTCATGCATCACTATTTGATGTCTCCTATGCACTGATCTGTAACTACTCATTATTTGTTTATGTGTTTATATCTCTACTAAAATTGGAAATAGTAACTGTGCCATTGTCATTTAAATGGCTATATCTTACTATGCATATAATGGGAGCTTAATGAATATGGAAGTAAACAGTTTCTTCCTCAGAGATTTAATACGAGATGAGATCCTCATTTTCTCAAGTAAAGTGGGATTTCTTTTAATTTCAGAGCACTTTATTTCAGTTAACATTGAAATTATCATCTATTCTTGCCTTTTAAAAACTTTGAATCCAGGCAGTTCAGTTATTATTGAATGTCCCAAGTTATACTGGTATTGTTGGACATAACTATAAAGTCCGTAATGCTTTTTTAGCTAAGGCTTCCTAATGAATTGTATAATACTCTTGAAGCTACTAGTAGGTCTGAGTCTTGGAAGATGCCAAGAAGAAGGAGGATCATAGTGTGAGAAGACTGAGGGAAAGGAAGGGAGATGCTTTCCAGTTATGGGGGCAAATGATAGGAATTATTCCATAACATTTTTTGAACAATGCAGGTTCCTACATTTGGCAGTATGGTATAAGATCTTAGAGGAATTTCTTGTTTCCTAAAGCAAATTTTGCCATTTGACCAGTATTATAATTCTATCTCTGTCTTTCTATCTGTCTCTTTCTCATCTTGCTATCCTGCTAGATATATATGAATATATATTTTTCAGTTGAGTAACCAAATAGGTGCATATGATCGAAGGACAATCTTTGTTTAAAGGCAAATATAATAAAAAAAAATTGTCCAGATAACCCTGATTCTTCTGAGAATGAATATTCTCAGATCATAGTAGTATTAGTTCTAGTTTTACTTATAATTGTTAAAGGATATAGAAATTAGTGATAGATGATGGAAAATCAAATCCAATAGCACGCACATGTGCTGCCTTGTCACTTCCTGTCCTCTACAGTGGCTTTTCTGTGAAAATGGCAAAAATGTGCTTTATTTCCCTTAAACTTTCAGCCTGCTGGGGAGGAGGGAATTTCTTTCCCTTTCTTTCTTCTCCTCCCAAAGCCCCAAGCACACAGGGACCAAGTGCATGTCTATCTCTGTGGGAGATATCACAATTCAGCAAATCAGGGTCTTCTACATACAAATATGTTTATAGCAATTTTTATATACAAATAGTACTATATGTAAAATAGACACAAGGTGATTTTGTGACAGGACAGTTATAAGAATTTGTCTAGGTTTCATATATAAGGAAACATAAGGAATTTTGAACTGAGGGAAATAACATTTTAATCATTAAAAAAGCAAGTGGATTCTAGAAATGGGATACAGGGAATGGAAAGGAAGTATCATGTACAAGCAAAAAATAGCGAGTTTGACTTTATTACAATTTTTTAAAGGTAATGTATTAAAAATGAAAATTTTAAAATTATATTGAAATTAATGAATAAAAAAGTCTAGAAAAATTTTCTGGGATCTAGTTGTAAAGGTACTAAAAAGATAAAGAGGAGTTTGTATTTACGATTAAGAGTAAGAGAGACATTGGAATTTATTAAGTAGAGGAATGATAAGATCACTCAAACTTCAGGAAAATCTCTTTGATAGCTGAGTAGAGGATGAATTAGCAGATGAAAAGATGAAATAGAACCCAGTTGAGAGGTTATTGTAGTGAATTAGTATAAATGTAATGAGTTCTGAGCTGGAGATGACAGTGGTGGTTGTATAGGAAGAAAGAAGGAGAAAGAAAGAAAAGATATGGAGACAGAAAGACTTGGGAACTGTGTGGGAGTTGTGCAGTGTAAAAGAAGTCAAGGATGGCATTGAGATTTGAAGGCTGATTGATAGGGAGGAGATTTTGAGAGAAATAGAGATTTTTGAGAAAGGGACAGGTTTTCAAAGAATAGCAAATTCTATTTTACACATGTTAAATTTGAGATTTTTATGGAAACTCTCTTCTGAATATAAAACAGACCCTTGGTCATTTGGGACAGGAATTCAGGAGCAAGATACATTTTAGTTAGATAATTCTAAGAGACATCAACATAAAGATAAGTAGTTAAAAGTACTGGAAACTGATGAAATCACAAAGTGAGGGAATATAGAGAGAATAGGACCCAGGATAGAATCTTGACATACATATACATATATATGCATATATGTATGTATATATTCATTGTTGATTGGTATAATGACTCAGCAAAGGAGACTGTGAATTGACAGTTATACAATCAGGAGAAGAGTGGTGTGAAAACCCATTTGGAATATTTTATCTGGGAGGAAAAAGCGATTAACAGAGTCAGTCTGCAGAGAGGTCAAGAAAGATAACAATTGATAAAAGATTATTAACTTTGGCAACTTTGGAGAAAACAATTTCAAGTAAGTGATGATTTGGGATATCAGTTTGAAAAAAGATAAAAAATTGAGAAGAGTGGATTTATAGGCAGTAAGTATAGGTAGCAACTGAATTGAACCTCTTGCCCCAAGGAGGCCAGTGGAACAGATAGAGCAGACCAAAACAACTTTGCAGAAACCAAGAAAGAAATTTATATCTATAGTTGAAGGAAATGACCTGAAAACAAGGGGAAAAAAGCTAGACAGATATACTAGTTTCTCTCCCCTTCAGCAGGGGGTCTTAGTGTGGGCAAATCTTAATACTACTACCAATTGCTATATAGTGAGTTATAACCCGAATAACGAGGAGAAATAGAAATGATTCAGGTTTGATTCTTAGCAGGGCTTTATGACCAGGATATGAATATTACAGGTGTTTATCTGAGCTCTAAGAGAATCTGGTGCTGGTCAAAATTGGTATTGCATTACAGCACAATAATTATGTGAAACCTCTGGGATTTTGCAGTGGCTGAGATCATCCACAGGGTGAGTGCGAATGATTCTTTTTATGCCAAGCTCAAGGCACAGCTTGCTTGCTGGGGCTTAGCTCTAGAAAATGGGATATCTCCTCATAGCATCTTGACTGCAGCATTTTCTTTGTGTTTTGTTGAAGAGAGATAAAGGTAACCAGAGAAAAAGATGGAGATTGCTGACACTTTTTCAAGCATAGCAGAGACTTGGGAATTTTTGTTGGCATGAGGGAGCCAAGATAAGAAGATAAGCCAAGATAAGAAAGAGTAGAGAGGGAAGGAGGAGGGAAAAAGTCTGGGGAAGGAAACCAAGAGGGAGGAGAAAAGGAGAGAGAAAAACAAGAGGGAGGAGTAGAGGAAAATAGAAAGAGGGAACTGGAAAGAAAGGAGAAAGGAATATGAGGAGGGAGAAGAAAGGAAACAACTGATTAGGATTTTAGTTTGCTGCAGATGAGAGGAGGGGATTAGATCTAGAGTACTCATGACTTTGGGGAAGATACATATTTCCTCTTCCTTGGAGACTGCAATAAAAGAAAGAACTTGGGGCTTATTTTAAAATGGTTTTTAAATTTATAGAAGTAGAGAAAAAGGAATTTCATACTGGATGAAATTTATTTTGGGGCAAAGTATGAGTCAAGTTCCTTAGCTGAGAGTGAAGGAAGAAATAGTATTGGATGCCAAAGAAGATTTTAAACAAGTCATTTAAGGAAGTCATTATGGGGAGGATAGAGGGAAAAGGTCTATATTGTTACAGTGGGGGTCAAGTTGAAACTTGAGAATATAAGTTTTTCTTTTTTTACTTATAGGATCTCTTCATTTCAATTATTACTTACTCCTTTTTCACTCGATGGGGAAAAGGGAAGGCCAGAAGATTAAGCATTCATTAATTTATTCATTATGAATCATTAATTAGATACCAGACATCATGCTAATTACATTTTGTTTCTAACAAATATTATCTTATTTGTTCTTTAAGACTACCCTATTAGGTAGGTTGTAGTTAGTACCCTCATTTTAGAGTTGAGGAACCAGAGGCAAACAGAGGGTAAATAACTTGCCTACGTTCACACTGTTAATGTGTCTGATGCCATATTTGAACAAAAATCTTTCTGTCCTCAGAATCAACAGCACTCAGTCCACTGCATCACATTCTGAGAAAGGAAGATAGAAAAAAGGCAGAAAATGAAGGGAAAAGTAATTACAACTAAAATAGAATATGATTCATTCGTTGTCACTATAGTATAGTTTTGACAGTCCTCCTAAATCTGAGTTGTAAATGGAAAAGTGTACTAACAAGAACGTTAGGCAATTGAAAACATCAAAGGATTAGGGGATACAGTCACACAGACTGAGGGATTTGTTTTTACAATTCTAAGAACTAAGAGAAAAATTACATAGTCTGTGACAATAAATTGAATTCTACTAGAATTTATTAAGCTTCTCTGTATGACACATCAGTTTTTATAAAGACAAAAACAAAACAATCTCTCCCTTCAGAGTTATTACATTTTACAGAAAGATTTCAAATTGCTCCTAATTGGCTTTCAACCTATAGGAACATCATTTTTTCACTACAATTTTGAGTGTATATTTTTGTTTACTTATATTAAACATAGTCTGAAAACACAATAAGTTGTCTCTCTTCTACCCCTTGGAAATATTAAGAAAGCATTCAACTCAAAATATTAATTCATAATTTTTGAACTAATCTGAATGAAAAAACCTAATTTATTCATTCTTTAACTGTCCATTTTGAAGTAAGACCCTTTATTAAATTCCTTGACCCCTTTAGTAAAATCTGACCACTTTGCTTTTTAGTCCCACCACATTCTTTTGGAACACTAGGTGAAAATTTAAGGAGGAGCACCATTGTCCTTGAGGACAGAATTAGGGCACTGCATTGACAAGGGTATGACATGCTTGACTGGTCCACTTAAAACCTCTGCCTGCTTTTCCTATGTCTTGCCCAAGATGATCTGGCCATGTGATTCATCTACTTAACTAACTATGCTGGTTTCCTATTGATTCTAGGATAAAATATAAACTACTCTGTTTACCATTTAAAGACCTATAAAACCTGACACCAAGCTATCTTTTCAAACTCACTGTATATACCCTCCTAATACCACCCCTCCCCACTGTCTGGGGAGAGCAGACAGTAAATTGCAAACTATTAATTGAACTGTTCCCTAAACTCTCAATCTTTGCTTAATGTTGACTTTGGATTTATCTGAAGTTTGAGAATATTATAAATTATAACACACAAATAACTTTTATCATTTTTAAAAACATGGGGTGATTCTTCTTTATTTGAACTTCTTGTAAGCACAAAGAGTTACAATTAATGGGATCCAAATTAACAAAATAATTCCTTCCAGACCTATGCCTAACATGCAGAGAACAAAATCATTTCATGTCTTGACTATTATCACACAATATCAATTTCAAATTTCTTTCCTTAAGTTATATAATTCCAAGTAACTATATATTAGAAAAGGCTTTATATTAACATAAAGGGATTTAAGTAAACAGTTATGTGGTGTGTTAAACAGTGTTTTATATTATGATTTCACATATGTTCCCTTAGATTGTGAACATCTTTTAGCTGGTAAACTCAAGGATGATGATATGCTTTTCATAGAATTAAAAAAAAATTCTTATGACCTTCTAGAAAGGAATTTTGGTTGTACAGATGAGTAATATCAGATTTATAAAATTTTAATTTCATTATTTTTTTCCATATTCTTTTTTCTATCTGATTCCTTATAAACTCAGTGACTCTCAAATGACCTCCTTTCATGGGAGGCAGTATGGGGAAATGAGAAATCCTAGTCCACTGGATTAGGAAATTAGGGAATTTGGGTTTCATTCTAAGGATCTTACTCTAATAAAATGTCTGACCTTGAATAATTTAATTTTCAATCATTCTGTGTTTCCTAAAATCTGTTTCACCTCAATATATTTAAGATGCTTTATTGAAGTCTTAAAAACCAAAAGAGCAACAACTAAATAGTTAAAAAAAAACCTTTCAGCTATTCTTCAGACTGTAATGATCACTAAAGTGATGTCTGGTGTTCTGTCCATTCTGGTTTTCCTGTTAAAAATCCAGAAAATTTTAGAGAGTGAAAGGGGAAGAGTCCAGAGAAGTTGAGGTTAGTAGGAGAGAGAGATGTTTTGCTGACTTTCCTTTGAGATATTCCCTTTTAGACTTGTTTACTTGGGAATTTAAATTACATTGAAAGAAGAATTAGGGGGACGGCTAGGTAGCACAGTGGATATAGCACCGGCCCTGGAGTCAGGAGTACCTGAGTTCAAATCCGGCCTCAGACACTTAATAATTACCTAGCTGTGTGGCCTTGGGCAAGCCATTTAACCCCATTGCCTTGCAAAAAAAAAAACAAAAAAAAACAACAACTGAAAAAAAAGAAAGAAGAATTAGACTGTCTTATTTCTTCTTATTCTTCCATGAATTTATTCTTTCTAAGAAATAATGGGTAAAAGTTGGAAAGAGGCTTGCCCAAGACCACACAGCTAGGTAATTATTAAGTGTCTGAGATTGGATTTGAACCCAGGTACTCCTGACTCCAGGGCCGGTGCTTTATCCACTGCGTCACCTAGCCACCCCACGAGTTCAGGTAATTAACAAAGACTTAATGATTACTTGTTGAAAATGCTATAGTGAGGATTCAGTTTGGAATGTGGGGAGACACTAGGTGACCACTGACTTCCTTTATAGCTGTGAAATTCTAGGATAATAAGAAAATTAAACCATGATTCATTCCTGATATGCCTACATCTATACATCTCATTGTACCATATGTTTTTATACTATTTCATATATATATATATATATATATATATATATATATATATATATATATATATATATAAAATATATTGTAGGCTGTTTATTTCATAGTATCCACCAAAGCATAAAAATTGAGACTTGAAGATATTCAAAATGAATACCATTCTTTTTACAAAATGGTACCTTTTCTATGAGTTATTTTTTTTTTTAGGTTTTTGCAAGGCAAACAGGGTTAAGTGGCTTGTCCAAGGCCACACAGCTAGGTAATTATTAAGTGTCTGAGACTGGATTTGAACCCAGGTACTCCTGACTCCAAGGCTGGTGCTTAATCCACAACGCCACCTAGCCACTCACTATGAGTTATTTTTATATATTCTTTCAGTATTAGTAAATATTAATGATTTTATATTGATTTGTTTTTGATTTATCTTTTTAAGATTATGAAAAATGAAGAAAAAATAAAAGTCTGAAATGTATAGAAGTAGTTTCTATAATTTTCAAATTGTAGTAGTATTTTACTAATTCGAGGTGGACTTCATGAATCTTATAAAAGCGTTCCATTAAGTGGTTTGTTTTTCTCCTTTCAAAAAAAGATCTCTTAAATTAGGTATAAAGCTGTAATAGAAATTTGTGTTGCTTAAGGGTTACAGTATTATCTCTGAATTATAGCACTGCTTTCAACTCCTTGAGGTCAGGGTCTGCATATGCCTTTCTTAGTGCTTGGGACATAGTAAGTGCTTCATAAATGTTTGTTGACTGACTGCTTGATAGTAAAGGATTGATTTGTACCTCTCTATCAATAGACTTTCTTTTTTTCTCTTTTTTCCTTAAATTTATTTTTATTAAAGATATTATTTGAGTTTTACAATTTTCCCCCCAATCTTGCTTCCCTTCCCCCCCCAACAGAAAGCACTCTGTCAGTCTTTACTTTGTTTCCATGTTGTACCTTGATCCAAATTGGGTGTGATGAGAGAGAAATCATATCCTTAAAGAAGAGAAGAGAGTCTAAGAGGTAACAAGATCAAACAATAAGATATCTGTTTTTTTTTCTAAATTAAAAGGAATAGTCCTTGTACTTTGTTTAAACTCCATATCTCCTAATCTGGATATAGATGGCACTCTCCTTTGCAGACAGCCCAAAATTGTTCCTGATTGTTGCACTGATGGAATGAGCAAGTCCTTGAAGTTTGAACATTACTCCCATGTTGCTGTTAGGGTGTACAGTGTTTTTCTGGTTCTGCTCATCTCACTCAGCATCAGGTCATACAAATCCCTCCAGGGTTCCCTGAAATCCCATCCCTCCTGGTTTCTAATAAAACAATATTGTTCCATGGCATACATACACCACAGTTTTCTAAGCCATTCCCCAATTGAAGGACATTTACTTGATTTCCAATTCTTTGCCACCACAAACAGGGCTGCTATAAATATTTTTTTACAAGTAATGTTTTTACCCTTTTTCATCATCTCTTCAGGGTATAGACCTAGTAGTGGTATTGCTGGATCAAAGGGTATGCACATTTTTTGTTGCTCTTTGGCCATAGTTCCAAATAGCTCTCCAGAAGGGTTGGATGTGTTCACAGCTCCATCAACAGTGTAATAGTGTCCCAGATTTCCCACAACCCTTCCAACAATGATTATTATCCTTCCTGGTCATATTGGCCAATCTAAGAGGTGTGAGGTGGTACCTCAGAAAAGCTTTAATTTGCATTTCACTAGTAATTAATGATTTAGAGCATTTTTTCATATGGCTATGGATTACTTTGATTTCCTCATCTGTAAATTGCCTTTGCATATCCTTTGACCATTTGTCAATTCGGGAATGGCTTTTTGTTTTAAAAAATATGAATCAGTTCTCTATATATTTTAGAAATGAGTCCTTTGTCAGAATCATTAGTTGTAAAGATCGTTTCCCAATTTACTACATTTCTTTTGATCTTGGTTACATTGGTTTTATCTGTGCAAAAGCTTTTTAATTTAATGTAATCGAAATCATCTAATTGGTTTTTGGTGATGTTCTCCAACTCTTCCTTAGTCATAAACTGCTCCCCTTTCCATAGATCTGACAGAGAGAAACTAGTCCTTGATCTTCTAATTTGCTTATAGTATTGTTTTTTATGTCTATGTCCTGTAACCATTTGGATCTTCTTGGTAAAGGGTGTGAGGTGTTGGTCTAATCTAAGTTTCTTCCAAACTAACTTCCAATTATGCCAGCAATTTTTATCAACAAGGGAGTTTTTATCCCAATGGCTGGACTCTTTGGGTTTATCAAACAGCAGATTACTATAATCATCTCCTGCTTTTACACTTAGTCTCTTCCACTGGTCCATCACTCTATTTCTTAGACAATACCAAACAGTTTTGATGACTGATGCTTTATAATATAATTTTAGATCAAGTAGGGCTAAGCCACCTTCTTTTGCACTTTTTTTTATTAAGCTCTTGGCAATTCTTGACTTTTTATTTCTCCATATGAATTTACTTACAATTTTTTCTAACTCATTAAAGTAATTTTTTGGAATTTTGATTGGTAGGGCACTAAACAGATAGTTTAGTTTTGGTAGAATTTTCATTTTTATTATATTAGCTCTACCTATCCATGAGCAGTTGATATTTGCCCAGTTATTTAAATCTGATTTAATTTGTGTGAGAAGTGTTTTATAATTATTTTCAAAAAGATTCTGAGTCTGTCTTGGCAAGTAGACTCCCAAATATTTTATATTGTCTGAGGTTACTTTGAATGGGATTTCTCTTTCTAGCTCTTCCTGCTGTTTCTTGCTAGACATATATAGAAAAGTTGAGGATTTATGAGGGTTTATTTTATAACCTGCAACTTTGCTAAAATTGTTAATTGTTTCCAGTAGTTTTTTGGATGATTTCTTGGGATTCTCTAGGTAGACCATCATATCATCTGCAAAGAGTGAGAGTTTTGTCTCTTCCTTCCCAATTCTAATTCCTTCAATTTCTTTTTCTTCTCTAATTGCTGATGCTAACATTTCTAATACAATATTGAATAGTAGTGGTGATAATGAACACCTTTGTTTCACCCCTGATCTTATTGGGAATGCCTCTATAATGCTTGTTGATGGTTTCAAATAGATACTGCTAATTATTTTAAGGAACAGTCCATTTATTCCTACACTCTCTAGTGTTTTTAATAGGAATGGATGCTGTATTTTGTCAAAAGCTTTTTTCAGCATCTATTGATATGATCATATGGTTTCTGATAGGTTTGTTGTTGATATAATCGAGTATACTAACAGTTTTCCTAATATTAAACCAACCCTGCATTCCTGGAATAAATCCTACTTGATCATAATGTATTATCCTAGTGATGACTTGTAATCGTTTTGCTAAGATTTTATTCACGATTTTTGTATCATCAGGGAAATAGGTCTATAATTTTCTTTCTCTGTTTTAACTCTTCCTGGTTTAGGTAACAGTACCATATTGGTTTCATAGAAAGAGTTAGGCAGAGTTCCATCTTTCCCTATTTTTCCAAAGAGTTTATATAGGATTGGAACCAATTGTTCCTTAAATGTTTGATAGAATTCACTTGTGAATCCATCAGGCCCTGGAGATTTTTTTTTAGGGAGTTCAATAATGGCTTGTTGAATTTCTTTTTCTGAGATAGGGTTGTTTAGGTATTTAATCCCTTCTTCATTTAACCTGGGCAACTTATATTTTTGTAAATATTCATCAATTTCACTTAGATTATCAAATTTATTGGCATAGAGTTGGGCAAAATAATTTCAAATTATTATATTAATTTCCTCCTCATTGGTGGTGAGTTCACCTTTTTATTTATGATACTACCAATTTGGTTTTCTTCTTTCTTTTTTTTACAAATTGACTAGAAGTTTATCAATTTTATTGGTTTTTTTCATAATACCAACTTTTGGTTTTATTTGTTAATTCAATAGTATTTTTGTTTTTGATTTTATTAATTTCTCCTTTAATTTTTAGAATTTCTAATTTGGTATATAATTGAGGATTTTTGATTTGTTCTTTCTCTAATTTTTTTAGTTGCATGTTTAGTTCATTGATTTCCCCTTTCTCCAATTTATTCATGTAAGCATTTAGAGCTATAATATATCCCCTGAGAGTCGCTTTGAATGAATCCCATAGGTTTTGGTATGTTGTTTCATTATTATCATTAGCTAGGATAAAATGGTTAATTCTTTCTATAATTTGTTTTTTGGTCCACTCATTTTTTAAAATGAGGTTATTCAGTTTCCAATTTGTTCTGGGTCTATATTTTCTTGGCCCCATATTGCATATGACTTTTATTGCACTGTGATATGAGAAAGATGTATTCACTATTTCTGCCTTTTTGCAGTTGATCATTAGGTTTTTATGTCCTAGTACATGGTCAATTTTTGTATAAGTTCCATGTACTGCAGAGAAAAAGGTATATTCCTTTCTATCCCCAGTTTCCTCCATAAGTCTACCATATCCAATTTTTCTAACAATCTATTTCCCTCCTTAACTTCTTGCTTGTTTATTTTATGATTCGATTTATCTAAATCTGATAGTGGGAGTTTGAGGTCTCCCACTAGTAGAGTTTTGCTGTCTATGTCTTCCTGTAATTCTTTCAGCTTCTCCTCTGAGAATTTGGGTGCTGTCCCACTGGGTGCATATATATTCAATATTGAAATGACTTTATTGTCTATGGTACCTTTTAGGAGGATAAAGTTTCCTTCCTTATCTCTTTTAATGCTATCTATTTTTACTGCTGCTTTGTCTGAGATAAGGATTGCTACCCCTGCTTTTTTTTTTACTTCAGCTGAAGCAAAATATATTTTGCTCCAACCTTTTACCTTTACTCTATATGTATTGCTCTGTTTCAAATGAGTTTCTTGTAAGCAGCATATTGTAGGATTCTGGTTTTTAATCCACTCTGCTATTTGCTTACATTTTAAGGGAGAGTTCATCCCGTTCACATTCAAGGTTATGATTACTAATTCTTTATTGCCCTCCATGCTGTCTACCCTCTGTTTGTATTTTCCCCCTTTCCCCCCTTTATCCATATTCCAGACTATTTTGTTTCTGAATACCACCCCCTTAAGTGTGTTTGCCCTCCTATATCACACCCTCCCCTTTCTTTCCCCTTTCTCTTTTTCCCTTTTTCCTTCCCTTTCTTTTGTTATTTCCCCCTTTTGCCCCCACTCCCCTTCCCTTTCTCCTTCCCCCCCCTCCCCTTTTCCCCTTTTAATACTTGAAAGGTTAGATGTTTTATAAGTTAACTGAGTATGTGTAGGTTGACTTTAAGCCAAGTCTGATGAGGAGAAGATTCAGGTGTTTCTCCTCTGCTCCCTTCTTCCCCTCTATTACCATCAGTTTTTTTTACCAATTAGTGTAATGAGTTTTACCCCATTCAATCCCCTCCCTCCTCCTGTCTTTTTCCTGTCCCTGCTTTTTAATGAGGTAGTGTTTTTTTAGATCATTCTATCTGAGTCATAGAAAATTCTGAGTGTCTGTCCCTACTAGTTCAGTATATTCTATTGAATAGAGTCAAAATTCCTGAGAGTTATTAGAGTCTTTCTTCCAAGTGGGTTAAAGCCAATTACAACCCATTAGATAGCAGTCTCATGGATAGGTCATGGATGTCCATCATTTCTGGCTAGGTGTATTCTTTCTGTTAGAGTTACATTTCTCAGGATTTATAAGAGGCTCTTCCCCCACCCCCCACCCCATGCTGGGATATAGCCAGTTTCAACTTACTGGATTGCATATTTTTTTATTTTACAGCCACCTTCCTTTTTTTACCTTTTCATGTGTCTCTTGAACCTCCTGTTTGATGTCCAAATTTTCTGTTTATCTCTGGTATTTTCATCAGAAATTTTTGGAATTCTTCCATTTCATTAAATGTCCATTTTTTACCCTGGAAGAGAAGGCTCAGCTTTGCAGGAAAATAGATTCCTGGCTGCATTCCAAGCTCCTTTGCTCATTGAAATATCTTGTTCCAGGCCCTTCGATGCCTTAATGTTGATGCAGCCAGGTCCTGCGTGATCCTTACTGTGGCTCCTTGATATTTAAATTGTTTCTTTTTGGCAGCTTGCAGGATTTTCTCTTTTATCTGATAGCTCTGGAGTTTGGCCACAACATTCCTTGGTGTTTACATTTTAGGATCTTTTTCTGGTGGGGATCGATGTACTCTTTCAATAACTACTTTGCCCTCTGATTCCATGATATCAGGGTAGTTTTCCATCACTAGATCCTGTAATATTAAGTCCAGGCTTTTTTTTTTCTCTTCAATGTTTTCAGGAAGTCCTATAATTTTCAGGTTGCCCCTCATCAATCTATTCTTGAGGTCAGTGGTTTTGTTGATGAGGTATTTTACATTTGCTTCTATTTTTTCTATTTTTTGATTTTGTTTAACTGACTCTTGCTGTCTCATGGAGTGGTTAGTTTCTGTAGACTTCTTTTTTGGGGGGAGGAGTTTTCTTCTTTAACCTTTTGCAACTCTTTTTACAATGGGTCAATTCTACTTTTGAAAGAGCTTTCCATTTGACCAATTGAGGTTTTGAGAGAATTAATTTCTTTTTACATTTGCCCATTTGAGGATATGAGAGAATTATTCTCATTTTGTATTGATCCAATTGATGATCTGAGAGATTTATTCTCATTTTGTAATTGTCCAATTGATGATCTGAGAGATTTATTCTCCTTTTGTATTTGTCCAATTGTACTTTCTAAAGTTTTGTTTTTCTTGTTGCAAGGTATTGTCTCTCCCAAATTTTTAAGCTCCTTCCTTATTTCTTCAAAGAAGTCTTTCTGTACTGGAGACCAGATTTTATTCTCCCAGAGGTTCCAGGTCTCTCTGAGTTAGGGTCTTTCCCTTCCAGGAATTTTTCTATGGATACACCTTTCCGCTGACCCTTCTTCATTTTTGCTAAGACCTTGAGTTGGGGCAGGGCTGGTTCACAGGGGCTTGGGATTGCTAAAGGCTTTACTCACTGAATGCGGTTTCTCTGGCTGGCCAGTAGGAGGTGTTGGTTGCTTTCTCTGGAGTGTCTGTGACCTTCATTGAGGCCTTCTCCCTTTGCTTGAAGGGAGGGGTTGGAGCTATTGAATAATTTTGCCTTCAGTCAAGGGTAGGCTTTAACCTGGCCTGAGGTCATTCCTCAGCTGGGCTGGTTCTTCTGCACACACACCTGGGCTTGAGGCAGAAGTAGTTTGCATTTTTTTGTTTGGGAAGAGGCCTCAGCCACAATGGAGGTTGGACTTGGAGTTCCTGAGAGCAGAGGAGCCCAGGGATGGTGTCCACAGCTCTCCCACATCAGAACTCTCCCCCCAGCCCTGTCCCCAAGCTCCAGAGAGGCAGCACCAACACCGGAGCCTCCACTCTCCTGCCAACCCAAGCCCCTGTCCAGCCCCTCCACTGATCCAGCAGGTCTGGCTCTCGAGCCCTCAGACTCCTGATTCCAATTCAGCTGTTAATCTGGCTGATCCGGGGCTGATCCTCCCTCTGAGCCCAGACTCACCCGCTGAATTTGGCCAAAGCTGCTGCAGGAGACAAATCCTGAGGTAGAGATGTTCTTTCTCCTGGCTTTTCTTTCTGGGTTTTGTGGGTCAGATTCTTTTAAGATGTTTGTTTCTTGTGATAGGTGGGGAAGAGATCAGGAGACTTTAGAACTGTGTCTGTCTTCTCACCACCATCTTGGCCGGAAGTCAATAGACTTTCGTCTGCTGACATCTGTGTCTTTTCCTTGTGAAATATCTGGAGACTAGTAAAAAGGTTTTAGTCTCTGGCCATGAAAGAAAAAGAATTTAATTTCCCCTTATAGAAATTAAGCCCTCAATCTCTCTTTCATGTCAACATGCTCTGAATGCTCTTGCTTTCCATTTTTTGCAAGTAGCATTTTGGAGTATTGATAGTATGCCCTCTGAGTATCAGTATTAGATGGAGACATCTATAGCAGTTCACAATTGACCCATGTGCCCCTCCCCCACTTCTTTTTCCCCACTCTGTACAATATTATTTTTTAACTTTATTTACAGAACAAAATTAATATTAAATTAGATTCATAGAAATCATCTAATTAGAATTATAGAATTTTAGAATTGGAAGGGATCTAATAATTTTACAGATGAGGAAAATGAAGCCCAATGAGATAAAGTGACTTTGATGAGTATCATTTAGTATGGGGAAGGGGTAAAGACATGTTTTGACTTGAAGGACAGCGCTCCTCTACACTCTTGTTAAACAATGCCTCTATTTTAGAGATGAAGAAAAGAACAACTTGATACACTAGATGACTGAAGAAGCTAATTCTTGGATCAGACCACTTGCCAGTATAATCTAATAAATATTTATTAAATTCCTATTATATGCCAGTCACTGGGATAAACACTGGGGATAAATTAATAAAAAGAAAGAAAGACAGTTTCTGTCCTCCAGGAGCTTATAATTTAAAGTAATAGAAAATTCACAATAGAAGACAGGAAAGTATGGATGAGAGACAGAGAGACAGAACAATGACACCAGGAGGGTACCAGCATGGAAGCATCTTGTTTCATGGAATTAAAGCTAGCCAGAATAGTATATGTAAAACAGACTTAAATGAAGCCCAGTTTCTATCATCTATAAAGGAATACATTGAGAGGAGTTTAGTGCTTTGACCTCCAAAAAGAGACTGAGGGAAGTATTGTCAATTAAGATAATTAAGCAGCACCATGGTGAGCTTAGAAATAATGCACTTATCCTGAGAAAGGCAACTTGTTAGTGAAGTTGAAACCAGGTAGTGTAGCAGATGTAAAGTGGAGTGATTAAACCATGCTTTTCCCAGTTAAAGATTAGTATCTTTGGTGTGAATATGCACTCACCAAAAAATGTCATAACCTAGTTTTCCAAAATTCTATTTAATTGTGAATACCTGGTGTTTCCACATGGAAATCTACTCTTAAGGTTGTCTTCTGATATATATATATATATATATATATATATATATATATATATATATATATATATATATATATGTTTGTGATGATCAAAGATGTGGATCCAAATTTGGATACTAAATGAAGCTATCGTTCAAGAAAATGTCTCTTCTTATTCAGTTTTGAACTTCTCCTGTTTACAAAATAAAGCTATTTGGTATGTCTAGCAACATTTTAAGATGCTCTCTATCAATTTCGGAAATGAAGAAAAATTGGCAAACAGTATGAGATTTTCTTTAAAGTTATTGGTCTTTGGGAGTGTGTATATGGTTTCCTCTCCTTTAGTTTTCATTTCTGTAGTCTTACAACAGTGTTTTTCTTATATCTGTCTTCTAAATTGTATGATTCATTGGTCCAGATTTGGGTAAACCTTATTTCCCATTCCATTTTCCATGAGTCAGAACTAAGTCTGTTAAGTTTGTTCTTGTCTGGGTTCTTTACATAGCCTGTCTGTATTTTTAAATCATTTTTCCTCCTTTGTAGTTTTCATTTCTCTAGCAGTCAGTTTAGGAAACTTCTATCAAGTTTTCAGTGAACATAAGACAACTAGGGCATAGAACTCTCAAACATCAAAATTTTAATTTTTAATGTTTCTCACAGTTGTTTTACAGAGTTAAACAATCTTCAAACTCTCAGGAAGTGTTTGTCAGTTGGGTTGAAGTACCATTAAGTACTGATGAATTTTATATCAGTTAAAAACATCTTCATTTGATAATATGGATTAGTAACATAGCAAGAATACTTGTAAGTACATCTTTCTAGAGCATGTAGTTTAGACCTTGATGAGAAATGGTAATAGAGATTTTACTCTGGAATTTGTTAATACACATGACACTTTGTCAAGACATCAGAATTCTAAGAACACCAAAATTCACCTTTTTCCTTTGTAAAGTGGTAATCTTAGAATCTCATATTTAGAAGAGACATTAAGCATCCTCAAGTGCAAACATCTTTACAATGCATAAATGCCTTTTAGAATTTTTTTACATTTAATAATAATAATATAATAATTTTTAGCACTGAGTACATTTTTAGTAAATTTTTATGCCCATCTAGAAATATATATTGTTTCTTCTTTAACCTATTTCCAATGAGAGTTTTCAGTATTATCTGCCCTCCCCTTACTAGCCTCATCTGTATCTTTTTGCCTTATTTTGTTTCCTTTGTATGAGATAATTGCTCCGTTTTCTCTCCTTACACCATTTTAAAGACTTATTCATTATGCTCAGTTTAGCCCAAATAAAAATGACTGTTAAAAAAGAACTGATAATATTTCATATGTGAAACGTAAACAATTTGATCTCACTGTGTCTCTCATAATTGGCCTTTGTTTCCTTTCTTATTTCTCCCAAATGTTGTGTGTCAAAATTTCCCTTAAGTTCTACCGTTTTTGTCACAAATATTTGAATGTCTTTCAGTTTGTTAAATGCCCTGGGTTTTTTTTTCCATTCAGGATTAATTTTGCTGGGTAAGTTACTCATGGAGGTAACCACAGATCTTTTGCTCTAGGAAATGTAATGTTATAAGATCTATAGTCTCTAATGGAGAAGTTGCTGGATCTTGTGTAATACTTTCTGAAATTCCACAATATTTAAATTATTTTTTTCTTGTTGCTGCCAATATTTTCCCCTTAATCTGGGAGCTTTGAAATTTGACCATGATAAATTTTTGTACTGTGATGTCTTTCTGGTGGTTACTGGTGATTTTTTTTTCTATTTCTACTTTGATTACTTTTTCTAGAATTTCAGAGCAATTTTCCTTAATTTCTTGTAATATTATATAATTATTTTATTTTTATCATAAACTTCAGGCAGATTATTTGATTTTCTGATGAAATATTTCACATTCTTTTTCTATTTTTCATTAATTTTATTTCTTTGTAGCATACAGTTCTAGCTTTCAAGAAATTATTTTCTTCCTTAAGTTTTTAAATCTCTATTTCAAGTTGAATTACTTTCTTTTCATAATTTTCTTGATTGTTTTTGATTGTTCTAATATGTTTTATAATTTTCCTTGTTCTATCTTATTTAATTTTTAAGTCCTTTTTAAGTTCTAGGAAATAATTTTCTGCTTGTGATCATTTGGCATTTCTCACTAAAAAAGAAATGGATTTTTATTTTGCTCCATTATCTTCCTTTGAATATGAACCTGGATCTTCTCTATTTCCATAGTACCTATCCATAGTTGTGCTCCTTTCTCTTTTATTTACTCATTTTATTTTTTTTTGTATTTTTGTGTTATTATTATTATTATCATTATGACCATTATTATTTTTAGCCCTATTAGTATGATCAAGTTCTAATCCCAGGTTATGGAGAGTAATGTCCCTTCAGTTCCGTTTTACTATTATTTTCTGAGGTCTGCACTGAGTATCAACTTTGGACTTTCCACTCATAAGCCATGGCTAGAAGCGTGATCATGTCATGCTCTTCCACAAATGATCTTACTCCCTTGGGTCCCTTGGGTGGTTGCCAACTATAACCCTACCAAGGACTCTCCTATTCTGAAGTCTCCACTGCCACCCTTCTGTTATATACTGCACTCATTAGGTGTGTGTGAGTTATTTCTCCTGCACAGCAAAACCCCAAGTCTTCTAATATTGACTTAGAATAGGGGTAGGAAATCATTTTTTTCTCCAAGGATCATTTTGATATTTATAACATTATTCACAGACCATACAAAATTATCTATTTAAAAATTAGCTTGCTCTATTGGTAAAACATTTAATTAATTCACTTAAAAAGCTCCTAGATTTATTGAATTCTAGTCCTGCCTGTGTTTGCCATGGCAGTGCCAGATTTTGCTCCCAAAGTTCATTGACAGCCACTAGAGATTAAGCAATAAATTGACATGGTAAGAACTTAATTTAACTCCCTCATTTTATGGAATGAGGAAACTGAGTCTATGAAAAAACTAAAGTGATTTCCCTAAGGCCACATAACAAGTTAGTGGCCAAGACAATAATCTAAATTTTCCTTTGTCTCAGTATAGTATTCTTTCTACTACACCTTACTATCTTTTATAATACTCTACTGCAGAATAATATTTATTATGACTAAGCATCAGTGACTAGGGAACCTGACCAACAGATCTCATAAAAGAATCTTGGAAATAAAAATAATCCAAACTTGAAACCACAGAACTTTTTCAGTTATTCTTATTATATTGCTATGGTATTTATAGACTAATTTTTTGAATTATTTAAATTATCAATATTCATAATCATATTTCATGCCTATATTTGTGTTACAGAAAATTCTAAAAGTTATGCAAATTGTAAAGGATTGAGTAAACTTCAGTACTCGGGCAGCTAAGTGGCACAGTATATAGAATCCTCAGCCTGGAGACAGAAAAATTTATCTTCATCTGTTAAATCTGTCCTCAGGGGGCGGCTAGGTGGCACAGTGGATAAAGCACCGGCCTTGGAGTCAGGAGTACCTGGGTTCAAATCCGGTCTCAGACACTTAATAATTACCTAGCTGTGTGGCCTTGGGTAAGCCACTTAACCCCATTTGCCTTGCAAAAAAAAAAATAAATCTGTCCTCAGATACTTACTAGCTGTGAGACCTTGGGCAAATCACTTATTGTTTGTTTTAGTTTCTCATCTGTAAAATGAGCTGGAGAAGGAAATGGCAAACCACTCAAGTATCTTTGCCAAGAGAATTCTCAATGGGGTTGTGAAGAGTGGAATACCACTGGAAAAGGACTAAACAACAAATTTCAATACAGTTATTTTATGCAAACCAAAATATTTTGTCAGAGTAAGATAAATGACACTGAAATAAAAATGTTTTATGGTTTACCATTCATACTATTTATTTCATTTTACTATTAGCCTTATTTATATTTCTACTTTATTTTTTCATGTAAAGGACATTAGTAGGATTTGAATAATACTTTGAATTCTATCTAGATCTTTGTCAGGAATAAGAATCTTCAATTTAAAAAATCAGACTTAAGCATGGTCTTATTAAGTTTGAATCTGTTGAACTTAGATATTGGTCATATGAGAAAGTATGAAAAATTGAATGCATTTCATATATCATAGATTTCCTCTGGGCCTGTTTATTATTTTTTTAATGAAAAACTATGAAAGGTTTGTATTATACAAAAGAGCCTTTTTACTAAATGGATTTCCTTTCCCCTAAATGGGAACTCTGTTCTTAGTCCTCTACAATTATTTTTCTCCTCTCCCTTGCTGATCTCATCCATTCTCATGTTTTACTTTTTTAATCTTTGTATCCCCTGGGGCCAGTTTAGCAATGCATAGATAGTAGGCACTTAACATTTATTGAATTAAAGGATAGGCATGTCATTTTTGAAATATCTCTCTCAAAGTCTTAAATCATTTTAAAATATAACCTATTTAGAGTTGGTAGTTGTTATTTTGGGTTTTGTCAAAGGTTGGTGAGTTCAGTGCTCCTGGCTACTAGCTCTAGTTGCTCTCTTGATTTCCTTTACAGAACCAGTCGTCTATTAGATATTTCCTAAGATACCCCATCAGCTTCTCAAGCTCACTGTGATCAATACAATTAACTTATCTTTGCTTCCAAAAGCTCCCTTCTTCTGAACTTCCTTATTATTGTTATGAGCAATTTCATCTTTAACACATTCATCACCTTTATTCTCTATGCCTCACTTTCCCTCATCCTACACATCTAGTCAATTGCCAAATCTTTTCATTTCTATCTCCATTACATTGTTTGAGTACACTCTTTTTTCCTCTACTCATATAACCAGCACTCTAGTTCAAGCCCTTATCATTTCTCATCTACTGTCTACTTCAACTACCTGCTCAGTGGTCCTCCTAACTCCAACCTCTCCTTGTTCTAACATATCCTCCACATAGTCACCAAAATGATTTTCTGTTTTTTAAATTCATTTTTATGAAATTTAGACTCCCAATTTTTTCTCTCTCCCTTTCCCTCCCACCTCCGTAAGACAGTAAGCAATTTGACATAGGTTATGTATGTACAGTCTTGTAAAACATCTTTTCATAGTAGTCATGTTGTGAAAAGAGAAAAAAACTATGAAAAAAAGTGAAAATAATATGCTTTAATCTGCATTCAGATTCCAATTCCTTCTCTGGAGTGTTTAACATCTTTCTTCATGAGTCTTTTGTCATTCTCTAGGATTATTGTATTGCTGAGAAGAGCTAAGTCAATCAAAGTTGATCATCTCACAAAATTACTTTATAGTACAATTTTCTCCTGATTTTTCTAACTTCACCCAGCCTCAGTCCATGTAAATATTTCTAGATTTTTCTGAAATCTGCCTGCTCACTCTTTCTCATTGCACAATATTATTCTATTACATTCATATAACAGAGCTTGCTCAGTCATTTCCCAATTGAAATGCATCCATCAGTGTCAAATTCTCTGAAAGTGTTTTTCCAAAGTTCAGAGTCTGGTCATATCAACCTCCCCTTTGACAGACTTCTATTGTTCTTTATTGACTAAAAAGTCAGTTACATAATCTGAAATTAAAATTCCTTTTAGTATTGGCCCCTTCTTACCTTTGAAGACTTCTAACATATTCTTTTCAACCTTACATTCTTGGATTTAACCATACCGTTCTACTTTCTATTCCATACACATAAACTACTTTCTTCTTGCCCTTACAAAGACTGTCTTACATGGCTTAAACCCACTTTTGTCTCATCCCAACCTCTGAGAATTTCTGCTTTCCTTTGAATCACTTTCTTTATTAATACTTTCCTGATTTTTGCCTAATAATGTTCTGCCTTCTCAAATTACTTTATATTTATTTCAGATATATAATATTAGCTTATATATGTATTTATGCACGTATTTTCTCCTCTTGGATGTCTGGGACCATTTGGAAATTCTTGTTGAATCAGTAGCACCCAATATATAATAAGCATTTAAATGAATATTTGATTGATTTACTGTGGTATTCCATACTTTATTTCTTCAGAGCTCTTCTTAGTGAGATCTAGCACACAAATCTGATTTAAGAATACAATACTTCGACATTTAGATAATGCTTTTGTTTTGAGTGTTCTCATTTGAAGTCTGTCTTATTTTTCAGTGTAACTTTAGTGTTGATGAGCAAATTTAATTCATTGTTTTTTTTCCTGGAATGTGCATAGACTATCTAGGTTCTTGATATATGTTTGTAGAATTGAATCTATCAATCAGTTAATAAACATTAAGTGTCTGCCATGTGTCTATGGGAACTGTACTAAGCACTAGGATAAAAAAAAAAGACAAAAGAGAATTCTTGCTCTCAAGGAGCTTATAATCTAATGGGGGAGACAATATTGAAACAAATATATTCAGAGTAATACAGTGTAAGATTTCCAACTAGAATGGAAGTCAGAAGACTAGGGTTTGAATCTTACCTCTGATTCTTCACAACCAAGTCAACTCAGACAAGTAACTCAATGTCTCTGAAACATTAAATGCTCAAAAACATGGTTTCCTGATATATAACATAAGCATGTTAATACTTATACTATTTTCTTCACAGTTATTGTCCGACTCCAATTCATTAAAGTATTATGAAATACCAGCTATATTCCAGGGACTGTATTAGGAAGAAAAGAAGCAAACATTTATTAAATAAGACAAAAGATAGTCTCTTCTATGTAAGAGCTTACATTTTAACAGAGGAAACTCTACACAAAGGGGAATTGAAAAGTGAAGAGGGTGGAGGGGTAGGAAGAAGGTACTTGGAAGTCCTAAGCCCTTCACAAAATGCTATCCTCAGAAGGAACTCATCAATTGTAGAGTGAGGGTGAGTAGCCCCCAGGTATTGAGAGATGTTATAGGATGAGACAGCAGTAAAGGCAAGATTTTGAAGATCATAAAGTCGGTATTGGAGCCAGTATGAGAAAGCTTCAGTTAGGAACTAGAGAGAAAGTCAGAGGCAAAATCTGAAGACTTTTTATTCTATGAGGAGCATTAAACATGTAAACAGACAATTTATAGGCATGTAAGAAGAGAGAGAGAGAGAGAGAGAGAGAACTGAAGTGAACTCAAGTAAGGGAATCAGGAATAGATTCTAATAGGAGATAGAAGATGAGAAGAATCTGAAAGGAAGCAAGGAATTGTAAGAGGTGTAGATGATTAGGAAGTGCATTCCACACATGCAGGAGAGCTTATGTAAAGCCACAAAAGTGGGAGAGGCAAGTCAAATTCCTGGTACTATGAATTCTTCAAATCTGACCTTCCAGCCAAGGAGAATAAGTCTAATCTTTCTTTCGAATCCAGTCCTTCAAATAGCTATGATATATCCTACCCTGAATTTCTCTTCTCTAGAGGTCCTTCAATTGCTAACTCAATTATTAAACATTTATTTAAAATTTACAGGCAATCATGAGCCTTACCATCCTGATTGCCCTCTTCTGAAATTTCTTCTGTTTATTTAATATCCTTTTTTGTTTAACAGTGGTGGCTACTGCTGAAAACAATACTTCACATGAGGTCTGACTAAAGCAAAGTACCAAGGGACTCTTGTCTTCCTTATTCCTGGAAACTGTGCCTCACTTGATACAGCCCAGGAGGACATTATCTTTTATAGTTTGCCACATCATCTTCTAACCCCAGACTTTGCAGATAAAATTCTGTCTAACCACAACTACTCTATTTTGAACTTGTATTTTTTTTAAAACTATGGTAACCCAGGGTTTGATTGAAACTCAGCAATGCTAGCAAAAGGTAATGAAGACTCCCCTCAGGGGAATGATCTGAGACACAATTGCTGGCCTTTGAATTTAAAGTGCCCATCTGGAGGGGAAGGCCTTCTCAAAGAACATATAGGAGCTTCGCTGACTGTCCTTATGGAACTCCTCATATCTCATGGAAGCAAAAATCTATTTCCAAGAGTTTCACTGTGCTTAAAATTTATCTTTGTGCTATAATTTAATTAAGTCATCACCTTATTTGCAATTTTAAGACCCAAGTGTATTATTACATCAGAATAGAGAAGATTCTGTGTCTTGGGAGGAAACAATTGGCATATAAATTATCAAAATTCTTGAGGATGATATTTTTTTTTAAATCTATAGCAGGTAGGATTATGAGCTTCTAAAACTTTACTTTTATTTATAGACACTAGTTTTGCCCACCAGGTCTTTGGAGGCCAAAAGTTAGAGGGTAGATTGTGAGAGCCTAGAAATTAATTGTAACATGATGGCAATGACTGAGAAGGAACTTTCCTCTAAATGGATGATTTGATTCCTAGGCTTGGGCCTCATGGGCAACAATTTGGAGAGGAGAGATCTCTTCATCAAATATATAGTTGTTGTTCTGTCTGCCCCTTGGAATCTTCTAAATTCTTTCAAAACAAATGTCAACCTTATTGAGAGGAAAGAATCTCTACTTCCAAACACTCCAAGGACCCCTGGAGTTTTTAATCATTATTGTATCCTTGGAACAGCATTTAAGAAAAGCTATGGTCTAATTGTAAACTTGAGTTCCAAGTGTGTTATTGTGTCACACTAGAACTAATTTTTAATTTCTTCCCAGCCAAAAAAAGTTAGACTTTCTATTTAACCCTATTAAATTTCATTTTATTACATTCAATCCAAAATTGTAGGAAGATTCCATATGCTATTAATGTATTCCAACTTCAGAGTCCTCTGAAAATTAGATAAATCTATCACCTATGTCTTATCCAACTCACTGATAAAAATGTTCACTAGAACAGGGCCAAATAATAAATGTAACCTATTTATTTCAGAAAATTTCTTAATTTGAAAAATGAACACATTGGTTTTTTTAGTCCTTTTCTATTCTTCATGTTAGTGACATCCTTTCATGGAGTGCTCAGTTAGGAGTAGTATTGAGCAACTTCTTTATTTTGGTCATCTTCCTCAATCAGCATGTGTATTTTTGGGTATAATTTTTGTGTATTTTTGTATGATATAATATAACATTATTATAATCATTTTTGCGTATAATATAAATGTTGAGTCATTGAACACATTCAGAACAAAAAAAAATCACAGGAAAGATGATTAGTTTTTTTTTCCAAAACATCTGAGAATCTTTTCTACCTTGTCAATTTCACTTAGTGATTATTTCCCACTTACTATTTCTTTTACCTCTACTAGAGACCAGAGATATATTAGACTTTGCATGAAACTAAATAAGGCCAAGACTACATTTCCTATTTCCAAGGAAACTCTGTCTTGAAAATCTCTCCTCCTCCTCCTCCTCCCTCTTCTTCATGTAACTTACCCTTCCCCCCTTCACTCTAAGCAAAGTTTAGACATTAACAACATTAGCATTTTCCTCTTGGGCAGCTTCCTAAATACTAATGGAAAACAGATCTAGAAACCATGAAAGAGTAATTAAGTTACTTGATTATAGTTTTAAAATAAATCAGTGAATCTAACATTATTTGGCATGGGGGAGCCATTTAAACCTTTTCTTTAATTTTCTTTGATTACTTCTTCAAAGATGACATCATACTAAGGGTCTTCTTTGTGTTATTCACATAGGATACATTTCAAATTGACTATTGATCCCTTGAGGGGAACTAGCAAGTTTTCTGCAGTTGATTTAAGACCTTTTTTTTATTTAGAACTATGACTTTCAGTTATCTCTGGATTTTTAGAGCCAAGTAAGAAAGGAAAGGAGGAAAGGAGGAAGAAACAAAAGAAAAAAGAAAGAACAATGGACTGAGGGAGAAAGACTTGTTACTGCTGTGACCACTGGCTCTGAAGTTGGAGAATGTAGGTTCATATTCACATTATAATACTTATGTGACCTTGGACAAATTACTTAATATCCCTGGACTTCAGTTTCCTTATCTGTAAAATGAAGTATTTCAACTAGATAGTAATTCTATGATCCAATGATCTTTTCCCTTAAGAGTTTCAACTAGACAAAACTATGGATTACAGTCATATTATATATCATATCATATTTATTATATTATATTATAATAATAGACGCATTTATATGATGATTTACAGATAAGACTTTCTAATGAAATGCCTCATTTAAACTTCAAAGAGGCCTTATTGAGGGATATTATCATCCCTGTTTTGAAGATTAGGAAAATTGACGCTGCAAATTTAAATGATTCATTCAAAGCCAACTAGATTGAAAGTGGTGGAGGCAGGACAGGCACAATCATCTTATATCTCCAAATCCATTACATTTTGCTTCTATATAACCTCAATCATATGAAGTTGAATTGGGAGCTTAAATACAGACTTGCTTATCTAATGGATTGGTGGATTGGAGAAGAATAGATTCCTGTTTAGACAATATAATATCATGTGACTAAATAATCATTATATATATGTATATATATATATATATATATGTTTCATTAGTTAGCTAGTTAATTAATTAGTCAGAGCTTATTCATAATTGTCCAACTCACCATTCTTAGCAGGTGTACTAGAATGGTTTACGATTTCCTTTTCTAACTCACTTTGCAAATGAAAAAACTAAAACAAATATTAAGTGACTTGCCCAGGATCATAAAAAAGACTAAGTATCTGAGTTGGATTTGAACCTATGTCTTCCTGATTCCAGGTCCAGAACTCCATCTTCTTTACCACTTGAATGCCTCCTTATGTCAGTGCCTATCTATCTATATTAATAGAGAGGAGATTAAGTGTGGAGAGTTGAAAAAAAGGCCATTTCACTTTATAGTAGTACTCTGATAATTAGTTGGTGGGACAATCAGTCAGAGAAGCAAGATTGTTTTTATTTTTTTTTAATATGCTCTTGGTAGGTACTATTCTTCATGGCTAAGATAGTTGGAAAGTGACTTGGATATGGAATTGTATTGGTTAGTCTATGAAACCATTCATTATTTTTAATTGTATTCCATATCACTGAAAAGAGTAGTACTTGAGAAGCATGCCATATTATCTAGTAGAATATCTTTCATATTTTTCTGTCCAAATTACCTTATATTTTTCACATTCATATTGTGTTATTGTAACTCTAAAGATGTCTTCTTGGATGGGAAGTAAACTTTGAGTTTATGGTTTTATAGACTATATCATATTTAGTTTTCTAGCCCATAGCTTTTGAAAATTACCCATAATGATCACATTGGTTTTACTAATTCATTACTATTATTGCTAGTTCTGCTTTGCTGCTAGGGCCTTGGAATCAGGAGGACTGGAGTTAGAATTTAACCACTGACACTTACTAGCTGTGTGACCTTGGGCAAGTTACTTAATCCTGCTTTCCTCTCATCCGGGGCCATCTCCAGTCATCCTGATTCATATTTGACCACTAGACCCAAGGTAAAGGAGAAAGTGAGGCTCGTGACTTAGCACAGCCCCCCTCACTCAAATCCAATTCATTTGCTTGCCATAGCATCACCTCCCTGATGTCATGGTCTTCTTCAAGAATGATGCTGAGTGAGATGAGCAGAACCATAAAAATACTGTACACCCTAACAGCAACATGGGAGTGATGTTCAACCTTGAAGGACTTGCTCATTCCATCAGTGCAACAATAGGGAACAATTTTGGGCTGTCTGCAAAGGAGAGTCCCATCTGTATCCAGATAAGGAGATGTGGAGTTTGAACAAAGTTCAAGGACTATTTTCTTTAATTTAGGAAAAAAAGCAGATATCTTATTGTCTGATCTTGTTACCTCTTAGACTTCATGTCTCTTCTTTAAGGATATGATTTCTCTCTCATCACACTCAATTTGGATCAAGATAGAACATGGAAACAAAGTAAAGACTGACAGATTGCATTCCGTGGGGGGTAGGGGTAGAAGTAAGATTGGGGGGGAAATTGTAAAACTCAAATAACATCTTTAATAAAAATAAATTAAATAAATTAAATAAATTTAAAATAAATTTTAAAAAGAATGAAGGACAAACTTTGTTATTACTGCTGTTGCTAATCTTACTACTGTTACTACTACTTGTGAATCCTCAGAAGTAATAGAGATTCAAAGTAAGGAGCTGTAGAAATAATAAATTTTTCAGCTATAAGAGGGGACAGACATTTTTAGAGTATGTAATAGACAGTCAAGAAAAGAAATACATTTAGATTGAGAAGGTACCTAGGGGCTAATGACATACTGTTGTCAAATTTGAGTGAAAATTACATCCTGATAGAACCGATAGTTACTGAATTCCAAAAATGGCAACCAGAATCTCTCCATTTATCTCAAATATCTTCATGAATTCCTGAAAATTGTATTGACAAAGAAGCATTGAACAAATAACTGAATCATATGTATTTCTTTTTTGGTATAAAATTTGAACCTGTCTGAGTATGAAGTTGAGGAAAAAAATGTCCAATAAGAAATAACTTACTCCCATTTCTATCCCATAGTTTTTGAATGTGAATGTTGCCAGTAAGGAACAATCTCAAGCTTACTCTTTCCTTTGGAAGATGTGAAGGGGAAAGAGAAAGATGAATAATTGAAACCAACTTCATCTTTACTATTATCAACAGCAAGAACTATTCAGTACTAACAATGCTAATCACTGGATTTAGCCTAGCCTTGATCCGTTCAACAAAAAGTTGTTCTATATTATTTTAACCCTAAGGATAAAATTTATGTTAAAGGAGTGCAATGTTGATTGTCCAAATAAATGAAGGAAACTATGTTTTATCCCTGTAGTCTATAAAAATTTAGCAACTACTGAACAACTGAAAAGATATTCCCTGGTGGCTAATAATTTACATCAGAAACTGCTCACTCTCTTATTGGACTGACAGATAACTAATTCTCATATAATTAATGGAATCCGAAAATATTCCAGATAATCAAACCAATAAATTGTACTGGATCTAGCCCATTATCAACATATTTATTTACAATAGCATAGTTATAACATCGATCCATTAGGAAAACAACTTATTTTATATTTAGCAATTTTATAAACATATCGTGACTTGTCCAATGACATTTCTATCAGAAACTTGTGAAACAAAGGGGAATGAAAGGTTAATGATAACAACCCCAATAGTAATAATAGCAAGAAAAATGCTCATCTCTTGTGATATTTTAAGTTTTGTACAACATTTTCCTAATAAAATATTCTATGAGAGATTTAGGACATCCAATTTTATAACTTACATCTTTATAGATTGAGATTGAATTTGTGATTCAGTGATAGAGAGAATTTCCAGTAAGGAAATTCCCTCTATCAATATACTTGAGTATCTTTATAGAAACTTATGATCTTAGAGAATGGTTTAGATCATTCAGATGTTAAGTAATTTACCAAGGGTCACATAGTTTATGTCAGGTGCAAGACCAATTCTTCCTGGTTTGGAGGCCAATCTTCTATATACTCTACTTTGCTACCTCTTTTAAAAGAATAATAAATAAATAGATAATTATATTACTTCAAATAAAGAGTCTGCAAATCTCTTTAATACATCATATCAGCAGAAGAGGAAATAGCCTCAAAGATTTGCCTAAGGTCTCACAACTAATAAATGTCTGGATGTTGATATATGTTGGAGATTGCAGATTTGAATGCTAATCTCCCTTGCTTTAAGTTGAATATGCTATGAGAGTTAAATAGGATTCATTCAGTATCGGAAAGTAAATGGAATAATTCAAATATCAGAATAATACATATAAACTAATGCATGGAGATACCTAGTCACAGTGAGATGTTTCCTCTGTGTTAAAAGCTTATATAGGGGCATCTATGTGGTGCAGTGGATAGAGCACCAGCCCTGGAGTCAGGAGGACCTCAGTCCAAATGCGTCTTCAGACATTTAATAATTGCCTAGCTGAGTGACCTTGAGCAAGTCACTTAACCCCATTGCCTTAAATAAAAAATATTTATAAAAATAAAAAAATGATTATGCAAATGTATGTGAAAAAGGTAAAAATATTTTTTTCCAGAATTAAAATTTAGAATATTAATTTAGCAAATAAGATTGGACAGTCCTATTGATTTGAAATTAAATAAATAAATATGAAAAATAATGGAATCTTTCTGCAGTTAAATAAAAAATAGGCTAATTGATTTTAAGCTTTTTCAATTTTATATTGTTTATTATTTTATGTTATTAGAAAAACTAATAAAAATCACAGTTTTGAAATCCTTGTTTACATTAATTATGATTCTTATAATGTGAAGATTATAGAAATTCTGCTTGTCATCCTACTTTCTTTGACATCTAGTCTTTAATACTAAACTTTTCTCTACCAAATTGCTCTTCTAACCAAGATTTCAATGGTATGGCATCAATTAGTAGATCCCATACCTTCCTCTTATTGGCTCACTGCTGCTCAGTAATTCAATCTTATTCTGTCATCACAGTTAGTTTAATGTGCCTTGGATTCTCTCATTATGTTGAGAACCTTCAGAAGAATTATACTTATCTGTATATTTTTCTTCTTTGTTTTTGCCTCTATTCCTTGTTTTGCTTGTGGTTTCCCAGGAAAAAATATTTTCCCTTGAATCACATTTTTGGTCTTCTATTTCTATCAAATTATCTTTTCCCTCTTTTCTCTTTTTGTATCCATCCTGACAAGATTGTACTAATTTTGTCATAATCACTAGCATCATCATCCCTATAATACAACTAGCTCCATCTCAATGTTCCGAGTAATATAAGTGAATGCAACTATATTAACAGGCATTCATTTATCATATTTAGGGAATGCAAGCTATGATACTAAAAAGGAATGGTATTAGTGAGAAGAAAACAGTAGATGAAGTGAGGATTTCTGGGGTTGCCACAATGACTTCTATAAGATTATTTGGGGAAAATGCCAACTTTTCACTTGTGGTACAAAATAGTTTTTTAGACTATGGGGCATATTAACAAATAAAGTTTTTTTTTAAAAAATAAGTCATAACAAAAATTTAGAAATTTGTTAATGTTATTTTATATAATTATTTATGTATTTGCAAAGGAAAATGCTTAACTTTTCTTTTGGAATCTAGTATAAACATATTTTATCTGATTGTCTTTTTGTCTTGTTTACTTTATTACTTTGTTATTCTTGTTTTTAGCAAGAATTTCTATAAATTTAATGTTTTTCCTTTTTTCTATTGATTTGGGCTTTTTCTTCATGAAGAAAATTATGTTTGAAGCTTAATTGAAATTTACATTATTATTCAGAATAGATTGATGCTTTATTTATTTATTTTTTTAGTGCCCAACTGAAACCAAAGCAATATTTGGGGTTCATCTGAAAATAGTTGGAGACTGGACAGGTATGTAGAAAATATACTTTGGGGACCAGATTTTAAGGCATTTGGAAATAAATGTTTTTTTCTTGACAGTAAATAATACTCTTATTCATCTATACGCTTAAGAAATTAATTAAATAAATCACTCTACTATTTATTCATTCATTCATTTAATTATTTTGCATCAATTTATTCATTTATTCATACCATTACTTACATATCGTCTATCATTCCAACTTTTAATTGATTTATCTATCCATCCGTTTATCTTTCTGTACTTTTTCCCATTCTCCCAATTGTTGTAATTATAGCTGTGTGCCAATTTACTTTGCAATATTGCATTCTTCAACAATTTTTTTTTTATCTAGATGCTTTGGTGACTTCAAAAAAGTCATGAAATATAGGGGCTACCTTTGAGCTTAAAATCCAGTTAAATAGCAACACAAGAAAACTGCTTATAATTATTTCTAGACTAATGAAGTGTTATAGGAGTTCAGAGGAGAGAAAGGGATACGAAAAAAGAAACCAAAACACAGGTACAAAGGGGCTAATTGTGGGAGTAATGCTAATGCTGGAAGAGAGAGGATTTCCAGGAGAAGAGTATGTCCAGTGGTGTCAAGTTCAATGAATCAGTCAGTATGGTGAAGGAATGAGATAAAGCCATTGGATTTGGTGATTAAGAAAATGGTAGTAATTTTGGAGAGATTATTAGGTTGAATAATGTTTAGGAAAGTGGATTGGTGAGGGTTCAGGAATGAGAAAAAAGGCAGCAGTGGTTTCCCCTAAGAGTTTGAAAAAAAAAGGAGAGATAAAGCAGTGTATATAATAAGGGAATGGTAAGTACATTTATAAATGAACATATTGTTTCCTTCATTAGACTGTGAACTGCTGTAGGGTACAGAATATTTAATCACTTTTGCCTTTGTATCTCCAGGGCATTTCTCAGAACGTTGTAGGTACTTAATCAATTATTGTTGATTTATTATGATTACCAAAGATAAAGTTGTGAACACATTAATAACTACCAACTCATATTTCTACTTTCACCTCTTTATAAAACCTGATTCATTAGCCTTCCCAATGACAGAATGCTAGATAACAGAAATGTACTGTTGCATAAAGTTCTAAGAGGTTTCTAACAGTGAAAGATATTCCAGAAAGTGATTTTTCCTTTTCATGAGTTTCACATTTCCCCAGGTGAGGAAACCATGTGCAAACTGAAGGAACCAAGCCTTTCAGACCTGTTTTGAGGTCTTATCTCCATTACTTCTTCACATTTTCAATTTATACAAATTGCACTAGTTCTTTGGGGAGAAAAAAGATCCATTGGAGTTCATCTATAAGTATGATTTTGGATTTGCCTAGATGCTTCAAACTTGGTAAACATCTTTTCTCTGAAGCTTTCTTTGCTCTTTTGTATGTTTCTTCTAATTCCTCTGCCATCATTAGCTTAGATTTCCTGAACAGAACTGAACAATGAAAAGCAAAAACCAAATAAATCTATAGGAGTGGTAATAGTTAACAGAGATCTTTGCTAAACTTCAAAAGATGGAGTATAAGGGAAGCAATAATAGTACTTCAACTATGGGGGCAGTTAGGGGGGCATAATAATTTTTCAAAAATTTTGTTTATTAAGGCAATGGGGTTAAATGATTTGCCTAAGGTCACACAGCTAGGTATATATGTGTCTGAGGTTGGATTTGAATTAAGATGCTCCTGAGTCCAGGGCTGATGCTTTATCCATTGCTCCATCTAGTTGCCCCCTCCTAATACTTTGATTCAGGAAGACCTGAGTTCCTGTTTTTCTCATTCATTTAGGTGACTTAGAAAGTCACTTAATCTTACCATCCCTATTAACTCATCTGTAAAATGTGGGTAATAATAATAATGTATACCTCACAAGGTCATTATAGAGATCAAAATGAGGAAGCATGTAAGGAGCTTTGAAAATCTTAAAGTGTCATATGAATACCAATTAGTCTTTATATATTATTAATTATTAATTATATATTTATTGTTATGTAATACATGGTACAGTGAATAAAGTGCTGAGTTTGGAGTCAGGAGCACTCCTCTTCCCAAATTCAAATGTGATCTCAGATACTTTTTAGCTATGTGACCCAGGGCATGTTACTTAACCTTGCTTGCCTCAGTTTGCTCATTTGCAAAATGAACCGAAGAAGGAAATGGTAAACCACTCCAGTATCTTTAATAAGAAAAATGGCCAATGGAATCAGGAAGACTTGGGTACAGCTGAAAAATGACTAAACTCGAGGTATTACTAAAAACCAGTGAGAGTAATCTGAACATTTTTGTCTAGGCTGAAATATAAAGAATGACAAAGTATGCTTATAGGAATAATTAAGTTCAAGAAATATTCACAAAAACTTTTCTACACCAAAAAATGCAAGGCATATTAGGGTATAAAAGCAAAATCTCACAATATAGATTTTACTCCCTTCTTCTTGTCTCACTGTATTCTACTATATATCAAATTATCTGCCATTAATTTATTTTTTAAAATTATTTTTAATGTTATCCTATCCAATTAACAAAAATATCCATCAAAAATAATTCTAATAACTTCATTATTTCTTAGTTTACTTTTAACCTTCTAGAGAATACTTTATATTGTCATTTCCTTTTCTGTTTTTCTTATTGAAAAATGCCATGGAGTAAAAGCATCTTGAAATTGTGTTTACTCAAGGTGTTTTATCTCAATTCAGTGTTTTCCTATTAGACGCTACCTTGGTTGTTAAATATACATGTCAAGGACATTTTTGAAACATGGTATATATCTATATCTATATCTATATCTATATCTATATCTATATCTATATCTATATCTATATCTATATCTATATCTATATCTATATCTATATCTATATCATCTATATCTATATCTATATCTATATCTATATCTATATCTATATCTATATCTATATCTATATAAATTTAAGCCATTATAATTCATAAGACATGATTATTTATGGTACCTTTTAGACAAAAGTGAATATCTGTTTCAAGACAACAATTTATCTTTTAGTCTAATGCATAAAAGAATAACCTTAAAGTTGTGAAAAGAAAAATTGAATTTTACTTTTTTCCATTGTAAATTCACTAAATTGTTATCCTGACAAAATTAAAGTGGACAATATTATATAGATATATTTAAGATCAGAGAGTGATATAATAATTCAAAGTATTATTCTTTTAAAAAAGCCAAAGATTATGCAGCTAATTTTATGGGATTGTAGAATTTTAGAACTAAAAAAATATATCTTGGTTTTCTACATCAAATATTTATTTTTTGATTAAAGTTTTTGAGTAACTATTAGTTGTTCTCATAAATTGAATTTCAGAGTATTTACTATTTTGGTTCTGATGGGGAGCATTAACAGGTCAAGTTTCCTACTGGGGTTAGTTATCCTCTTATGTCCTTAATGGTACTTATTGATAACAAAATATTTTAGAAACAACCACAGGACCAAAAGGGATTAGATTCCATTTTTTATTTTGTTTTCTTTAGCTTCAACCATTATTTTGATTTTTCTCTTGAATTTCTCATGCTAATAACAACTGAGAGCCTGGCTATCTCATTTCCTCCTTTTCCCCATCCTCCAATAAGCAGAATTGCGCTATTGCTATCTAGTACCCTGTTATACTCTCTTTCCTTTGCTGGGCATGGGAACTTTTCTCTATGGTCAGATTCTCTTTGCTTAACTTGATTTTTTTTTTCAGAGACTAAAAATTATAAGTTTGTAGTGATAGTGTTAAAGAAGTAGAATTGATATGACCTTTTAAACTGGAATGTGAACTCTATTTGAAATAAGAAAGTCTAAACTTGAATCTGTCGCCATCATTTACTGAATGTATGACAGAAGATGAATTCCAATTATTTTGGGCCTCATTTTTCCTCATTTGCAATTTTTTATGGATAATTTCCTGTGCTGCTTCCCAAGAGTATTATGACAGAAGCTTTTTTTAATAAGGTGTAAATCGCTCCATAAATCTTTTAAATTTTTATTGATTTATTTTATTTAATAATCATCTTTATTTTTTAATGTTAATAAACACCAAAATATAAGTTATTGGGCAAATGACTTCCTTTTTGAATGATAGAAAATTGGAAAGGAGTTTGGCATAAATTAGAATTTGAACAATAGATTTATCACATTTATTTCTGAATAGACCTCATCCCTACTCCTCCCCCTATTCCCCCATCAAATTTTTCCAGATGATAAAAACTGAAAGAAAAAGATGAAATTAAAGCAATTCAGTGAAATTAACCAACATAAGAACCAAGTCTTTCATTTTATGCACAAATATATTCAGTCCTCCAACGCGGAAAAGAAGAGAGGAAGGTACTTTTTACTCATTGGGAGCTACTAATATTATGGTAGAAGGTAATAGGAAATAGGAGTAAGGAGGCTTGGTTTCTAGTCCTGACTGTTTTAATAGTCCTTTTCGATATCAGTTTTCTACTTCAAGCTTTCTTGTCCCTAAATTCTATGGTTGTACTTCTCTGCAAAACTCTTAGATTTCAAGTGTTACCTTCCTAAAGACTGTTTATTTTTGGAGAAGCTTTCCTAATAAAATCCATGCTGATGAATAGGAGACTATCAAAAAACTTCCAGAAAGCTCTGAAGTGCTGGTCCATTCAATTCACTAATAGTCAAGACACCACTGTGCAATGCTTCAATAATACAAAGACAGAAACAGCAAATGCCTACTAAAGAGGGATTTTGTGATGGAAAAAGAATTTAAACCTTTAAAGTACTAAGTGAATTTCCCTCATTCTCTTCCCTTAGAGTCCAAAAGTTTCCCAGAATGCATTCCTCCATAAACTAGCTATTCATTCTTCTTCTTCTTAAATGGTGGCTCTATTCCCTGATTTTAGGGAGTGGTTTACTGAAATCTGGGAGCATCTTCTTGGAAGATAGGACATTATGTTAGTATCTTAAGAGTTTCTGTCATGTCTAATTCTTCATGACCATTTGTGTTTGTTTTTTGATTTTTTTGGTAAAGATAATGGAGTAGTTTGCTATTTGCTTCTCCAGATCATTTTACAGAATAGGAAACTGAGGCAAACAGAAGAAGCGACTTGCTCAGCATCACACAACTAGTAAGCATCTGAGGCTGAATTTTAATTCAGATCCTCAACACCAGGGCCAGCATTCTATTTTTCCACCTAACTGCCCTATATTATAGTACCTTAGGGGTTTTTAAATACCTGCTGTTTTGAGCCATTGGCTTTCAGATCAATTTCTGTGTCTGGGTTAAAAGTCTACTGAAGACTATTTTCCCTCCTTGTAAGGTGAAGTCAGAACTGCGATATTTTTCCTAAGTTGAAGGATTTAAAATTTTATTAGTATGCACATCTTTTATAATTCTTTGCCAATTCATTTATGTCTCAATCTAATAGCATTTTAATTTATTCCATCAAAGGAGCATCTATTTTAAAAAATGCAAACATTTTATATATAAACTGAAAAACATAGACTGTTGTAAAATTTTATATAGGAAAAATATGAAGAAGCATACTAGTATGGTATTTAATCAAACTCTTGGCTCGCCTTCAGGTCCTCTTCATGTGGGATTTCTGGATGATTGCCAAATTCCTGAATTCCATAATGTCTGTCTGCATGCTCCCTTGTTGTCTCTCCAAGAAGACTTTTGGGTTGAAATGACATTTTGTTGTTATTTCAGAATCTATCATTCCCCTGAGATGAAACCGCATGGTGAATATTCATTTTTGGCTTAATTACATTTTTATTCATCCAAAATTCCTACAGTCTATCCCTTGGATTAATTTATTCTTGTCTGATAATGTCATATGGTGATATTTTAGTGGTCTTTACTAGATACCTCTGTAAAGGCAGTAACCAAAATGTGAAAGCACATGTTACTTATTTCTCTCTCTTTCTCTCTCTCTCTCTCTCTCTCTCTCTCTCTCTCTCTCTCTCTTTCTCTTCTCTTCTCTTCTCTTCTCTTCTCTTCTCTTCTCTTCTCTTCTCTTCTCTTCTCTTCTCTTCTCTTCTCTTCTCTTCTCTTCTCTCTCTCTCTCTCTCTCTGTCTCTCCTCTCTCTATTTTTGCGTGTGTATGTGTATATGTATAAGAGGTCTGTTCATTTGTTATCCTTGTGCTGTTTATTAATGAGAAGATTAACAGCAGGAACCATGCACTGAGGCAGTGTATGAATGTATCTCTATCTTTTTCTCTAACAAAAGAAAGATTTCCATCAGTGCAACATTTAATGACATTTCTCTATAATGATCAGAATGAGTACATATCAGTCTTTGAATGTAGGATCAATGATTTTGAGCTTGAAGGAACCTTGGAGGTCATCTGGTCAAACTCAATCATTTTACTGATAAAAAAAACCAAGCCTCAAAGAATATCAGAGATTTACCAGGGCAAGATGTAATAGGCTGCTCCAGTGTGATGTGGTATAAAGAACAGTGAGTTTGGAATTGGGTGTGATTTGAACATGGGTCCTCTGAAGCTACAATTTATACCTTTCTCACTATATGTTCTGCTTTATTAGAAAACAAATATTTCAGCAAAGACTACATTTTAAATGATGCCCTTAACACAAAGAGAGACTCTTTGTGCTTCCAAAGTAGAAAGCTATTTATTGATACAAAATATATTGGCATTCTAATAACATTTCCAAGCCTCCGTTTCTTCATTGGTAGGCTGAGGTTAATATTATTTCAGACATTTGAAAAAATTGAGTTGCAAAGACCTCAGATGTTTGATCCAACAACACCTAGTTACATCATCCCCATTTTCCATGAGTTCATAGCTCTTTCCCCTACATACACCATGCTATCTCTCTGTATCTTTGTATTTTCTTGAAATCAAAGCACCCAAGACATAGCATTATCTGCATTAACAGTCATCAGGACAACATTCCTAGTTTCTTTTTTGGAGTCATATATCTTGGGAGAATGTTTTGTTACAATAAGTTCTAACTTCCTTGGGGGACTAATTTGGGGAGTAAATAATTTAGCTTTATTAGTTCTGTTACCTTTTATAAATCAATTATAGTGTTACAGATTTGGAGCTGAAGGGAAGATATTACTCTTATTACAATATTTCATAACTGTTAGGAAAAATGAAAGCAATTATGAAGTTTTTATTAGTGAATATTTGGAGCTTCTGGAACACATGTCTAAAAATTACTCGACATGTGAACCTACTTCGAAATATGTGCGTGTGTGTGTGTGTGTGTGTGTGTGTGTGTGTGTGTGTACTTTTTCTTGCTAATTTCTTCTCTAGAAGCAATTCGCTTTGAGTTTCACTGAGAATATTGGTCAGCTAATTTTATAGAATCTAATATAGTTGAGAGATATCATACCATTGACTTAGCTAGCCTGCCTCAATCAGGTAACCTTAATTTGAGTCCAACTTTTGAAACAAATTGACTCCTGTGCTATTTAAACAAAAGTGGTACTTTCATGACTCTCAAAGCATGCATGTGACTCTTGGTCCTCAAAGGTTATTTAAATTGAATTCCTATTTTTTAAGGTATCTACCAATTTAGAGAAATTTTGTATATTCATCCTGTTACAGTCTACTAAATAAGGATCATTATATCTAAATACCAAAAGACTCCTTGCTAGAAAGTTAGTAAACACAAACTTGTATTCACACATACATAAGAGAATTGGTCATGGAGTCTGAAAGACATGAATTCAAATGCTGTCTGACACATTTCATGACTCTTTCACAAATCACCTAATCTCTAGAGCTTCAGATCAGTGGTATCAAATTCCAATAGCAATGGAGTCCACTCTGCAAAATCCTGATTTAGAAATCTATGTATTAACATTATCTATATTCTATTATATTTTTATTTATTTTGTTAAATATTTTCCAATAAGTATGTTTGACCCTTCTGTTCTAGGAAGTGTTCCTAGACTTTAAATTACAGTTAAGGGAGTGGCATGCTTTGGTAGAGTAACTCCAAGAATACTCCTTGCAATAGTAAAATAGGTCCTTTCACACATTCAAAATTATGCCTGAATACACCACATTTAGAAGCTTGTGTAAATGGATACAGTTCTTATATCTCTACAGATTACATTGTATTGTCAAATATATTTATCTGTAATGTTTATATACTTATATGTATATATGCATATCTCTGTAATTGCTTGTTTTTGACACAATGACCCATGAACTAGACAAAATTAGGATGATCTTCAAGTTTTTGTGACCATTTTTCACAATGATGTAGGTTGAGTAATGGAAAAGGGAACAGAGGTACTAGGAATGACACATCTTTTAAACCACCTCTAGTCACTTGTTTGTGATTCACTGAAGGACATGTAAAAATAATATAATATAAGATGAGGAGGCATATTTCCATTTATGTAAGTGTTTTGTGACCTTGACCTAAGGTTTTATCTCTGCTAGTAGAGAGAATATCCACTTCACTGATATCACAGATTCCTCAAAGAACTGTCATAGGGATTAATCCCTAATGAATATAAGCTGGGTTTAATCATAGCTGAGAAACCAGAGGCATGGCATACTTCTCAGAAAACTTACTGATTTACTTCATCAGGGAAATGAGATGTGCTTTGTGTGAACATTGCCATTTAAATGCCCATCTGTTTTCAGAAGGGAGGATAGATTGTTTTTCCCTTGGTTTCTTGGTTTATGAATGTGAAATTCATGCTGTCATTTTTTAGTAGCTGACAGCTCACTTATAATGCCACTGAGAAGATATAGTGGCTGATTAGTAAGTGACTATAATGCTCTACTTGTCAGGGCATTTTTCCCCTCTTGGCTACATTTAACAAGTTCAGAGAAAAGGCATTTGAGATGGAAAGGGACTGACTGAAGAATCTGCCATTTAATCAAAAATCTCCATCTAAAAATAAAATCTAAAAAGATTTAAGATTTGATGGACCCAGAATTTTTTTGCTTGTTCCCTTTTATCAGATGAAATGTGTGTGTGTGTGCATGTGTGTATATATGCATCTCTCTCTCTCTCTCTCTCTCTCTCTCTCTCTATATATATATATATATATATATATATATATATATAGGCAAATATGTTTGTAAGATGAAGATTTAGTCTTATTTAATTGAATTTTTGGTTAGTTTAATAGAAGCCACATACAGAATTGGTTAAACATTATTTTTGTCTTCTGATAATTACATAAATATTAATAGAAAATAGACATTATAAGCATTTTTCCTTAACAACATCTTAATCAATGTCAGTAATTTTAAATGTGCATTAATTTGGATTAATATCTTATAAAATCTGAGTTAATGTCAAGGACAAAGGTAAGAATACCATTGTAGTCATGAGGAGCAAAGAGCATCTATTTGAAAGTACTGTTGGAAAATGAATAGAATTGATTCCCTGAGTCTAGATGACATCTTGTTGCATACTGACTTGATCAACCTAAGCAAGTCATTTACCCTGTCAATTGCCTCCCCCCAAAAAAATTCTAGTATAAAGTTGTTGAGATGTAAGTGTCTAGGGCAGCATTGCTTAATTTTTTTATGTGTCAAGGACTTCTTTGACAGTTTTAAGCCTTTGGATCAATATATTTTTTTTAAATTCATAATTGAAAGAAAATGCCAATTTTCAGTCTGAGGTTAGTGGAATAATGAATAAAGAAAAAATAATTTTTTTTTCCATTCAAATTCACAGACACCTTGATGTGTCTTGAAATCAAGAAGACTCATGTTCATGAGTTAAAATCTGGCCTCAGACATCTACTAGCTATGGGATCCTGGACAAGTCCTTTAATATTGTTTGCCACAGTTTCTTCATTTGTAAAATAAGATGGAGAAAGAAGGTCTTCCTGATCCCAGACCCAATATTCAATGAAAAACAAATGGCACCAACTCCCCAGCAGCCCCTCCTTTCAACAATCTCCTCCCCACAATTCTATGAATTAATCTCAGAACCAACCAAGTTAAATGACTATAGTTTCCAGTTAGGATTGAGAAGTGCCCCTGAAGTTATTGAAGATGAACCAATGGGGAAAAAATTATACCATTATTCAAATTAATTTACAAGTAAGATTTAAATTTTTTTTTTTATTTTGTACCTTCAGAGAGTTTTTATATAGGTGAGAAAAGTGATTAACAGGCATAAAGAATCAAGGAAGTTAGAAAACTGGGCCAAACATAATGTCCTTAACCAAGGATCAAAAAGAGTAATCATTAAACAGGCCAAACAGCAAAGTCACAGATTCTAAAGACTAGACTAGACTAGAAAATATTTGGTTCTGGAAGAATATGCTTGAAGGCCAAATTGTGTTTCTGTCTCTGTGTGTGTGTGTGTGTGTGTGTGTGTGTGTGTGTGAAGCTTACAAAACAAAACAAAATGAGGCGGGAGGAAGTGCTTCCCCCTCCATTATTGGCTTCATTAATACCAGCCTCATTTTATGATGGTATTAACTCAAACCTCAAAGTACTTCAGCACCCCTTTCCCTTCTATCACCCTAGCTGAATAAACTGAAGTGTAATTTTAGTAGTAATTTTAGTATTTGCTTTTAAGGGAATAGAAGCCTTAAGTTAGGACTGTCACTTTTTTTCTTGTAGTTATTTCTGAGTAGTAGGGGAAGAGGTGAGATTTCAGAACTGATTGAATGATAGGAGGAAGAATACATGGAGTAGGTAAATGAAAGCACCTAGGAATGCATCTTAGGAGAGACTTGAAGATGGAAATGAGATAAAAGGAAACTTGAAGATAAGTGCCTGGCGGGACTGGAGGGACTGGTTGGAACAAATGAAGATAAGTAAGGTCTTATGAGTATCCCTATCCTAAAGGTTAAAAAATGTGGGGAGAGGGGAGGAGAGGAGAAAGTAAACAAAGCTCTTCAAGAAAATGACTTTAACTAAAAATATTTATCACTCCTTATCCATTAGAGGCCATGACCTCTTCAGGGAAATGAGAAAATTGTGCTTTAATACCAATCAATTTGAACCAATAATTTATCTATAACATTGGATCTGATTTCTGTTGTCCTTTAATATTGTATTCACTTACTTTATTGCATTCATTGTGAATTTAGTTTTCTTTCTACTTTCTTAGCTTTGGATCAGTTCATGGGTCTTCCTATGAATCTCTGACTTCCTTTTATTTATTTATTTTTTACAACTTACTAATATTACATTACATTCTTATACCATAATTTCTTCAGCTGTTGCCTAGTGAATACTTATTTGTTTTTGGTTTTTTGTTCTGTTTTTACTACCATAGAAAGTGCTGTTATAGCTATATAATGTTGGTGAAATCTTGGCAATGAACTTTTTAGCAATCTCATGACTGAAAATTGTTTTCCAAAATGATATGAAATAGTCACATGTCCCCCCAAAACAAATTAAATTGCAGGCCTGGTCCAAAAGAGAAAATAAACATTTTTAGAGGATTTACTTTACAATAGGTAGGCACTGTGTTAAGTGCTTTACAAATATTCTCATTTGATCTTCACATTGACCTTGCAAGTTAGTTGTTATTATCCCCATTTTACAATTGAGAAAACTAAGGCAATCAGAGGTTAAATGATTTTCTAAGAGTTACAATAAGATGCATAGTGGCTAGAGCACTGGGCTTGAAATCAAGAAGACTCATGTTCATGGGTTCAAATCTGACCTTAGGTATCTACAAATGTGAGATCCTGGACAAGATGTTTAATCCTGTTTGCCAGGATTTGCCATTAGTGTCACTATCCATAGCTTTTCTCACATTAATGATTTTCATCAGTGGAAGGGATTCATTTTTAGGTTATGGGGTCAATTAGAAGATTACTGAAGTCTTTTGCAAATCTTAAAACTTATATTCTACCTTCTTCACCAATTTGATTTATGGGATATGACCTGGTAAAGGAATAGGAAGAGTTGTATATAAAATGAGAATTCAGTATAAAATAGAGTGATGAACTTCTTAGTTTAACAATAGAAGTGCTGCTTTCAATCAAATATTTTTTTTGGCAATACTTAATTTTAAAAAATCATAATTCAATGCTTTAATGTTAGAAAAAATTGGAAATTCAAAATGTTTATTCCATTATATAGGAAACTGATTAAGTGAGGTATTAATATTCTACATAGAACCAAAGTTCTAGATTCAATCACTCAGTCAATTACAATCTATTAAATACTTACTATTTGCCAGACACTGCTAAATTTGGGAATCCTAAGACAGAAAAAAGTTAGTCCTTCTTTCAAGAAGTTCATAGTCTAATAGGAGAAACAACATGCAAATAACAATGCACAATTTTTATACAGATTACGTTTAGTGTAGTTTCAGAGGAATTGTACATATACATATACATGTATACACACAAACTCACAGAAAGAAAAAAAAATCCCCAGACACTTTCTTGTTCAGTGCCATCATTTTACCTTTGAATATCCTGAGGCTTAGGCAGATTAAATGATTTACCCATGTTCATATTCATAATGAGCATCAAGGGGGTTTGAATTCAGTGCTCTTTTAGATTTCAGATATTTTTCAGACCAATATTCTTTCTGCTGCTTATTTAGACCTTGGGTTTAACTGATTGTTGGTTTTTTTCTTATAAACATCTTAGCACTTTGGGTGGGCAGCATTTATTTGATATTTCTCCATGTTGCCTTTTAATGTAGTGATTTACATATATGTCCTTTCTTCCTTACTACATGATAAGTTTCTTACTCTGTCTTTTCCATTTCTATAATAATTACCTTCATCCTTTCTTTATAATGCCTGAGTAAACATTTAGTGAATCTTTTTATTAAGCAGTTATATCCCTCTTTGTTTATGGATCTGAGATTTAGCCTGCCATATGTTGCCTATGGTCACAGAGGTGGTATTAGAGTCAGAATTTGTACATAGGCTTCCTGGATCAAAATTTTAGGCTTTGATTCCAATACTTCTTATTATATCTCTTGACCTTGGACAACATAGACTGGAGTAGGAATAAGAATAAAGAAAGATGGCTAAATCACTGCCAGAAGGTAAAAGACATTTGAAACCTAGCTGAACTGAGTATGAAGTATCATTTACCCTTTGCTACTGCTTTAGATGTGTTTCACTCTACTTCTCTCTGCAGATTTTGCCTCTACATTCTTCTCAACCCCCTCTCTCATACCCCCCAAATTCTGTCTCCTTAGATTACTTTGCTCTTAACGGCAGGAAAGAGAAGGGTGATTCTTTGGTGGCAAAGGGCATGGAATGGAAGAATATTCTATTTTCTACCTAGACAACTGAAATTTGTTGCTGTTCAGTTATTTGAATTATGTTCAACTCTTCATGACCACAACTGGGGTTTTCTTGGCAAAGATACTGGAAATGGTTTGCTTTTTCCTTCTCACTTCATTTTGTAGATTAAGAACTGAAGCAAACAGGATTAAATGACTTGCCCAGGGATACCACATAACTAGTAAATATCTGAGGCCAGATTAGAACTCAGGAAGATGAATCTTCCTGTCTTCAGGCCTCTTACTCTAGCCTCCTGCTGAAATTTTCCTCTATGATTCTCTGTTTCTTTGGTGAGTGGTAGAACAAGTCTAATTTCTCATAGCAATTCTTCAGATGCCGGAAAACAGAGATCATTTCCAACCTAGTGATCTTTCTTGTCCAAACACCAAGGGAGGAGAATAGTTTTGACCCCAGGATGGAAGAGAAGCAACTATTGGACATAATTACTACATTCCTTTATAAATTTGTACTCTGAGATTTTCTTAAACCATTGAGAATAATCTGTGCTCTTCAAAATTTTTGTTTCTCTGGAGTTGAATAATGACTTATTAGAATCACAGGGTATTAATTTAGAAGTGGAAAGGACCTTACAACTAACTTATTTTGCTAGTGAAAAAAAGAAAATCTGGGTTCTAGAAAGGCAAAATGACTTACCTTAGGCCACAGAGTAAGAAGTAGAACCTCAATTCAAACCTAAATCAAGCAGTCCAACAGGGTCAGTGTTCTTTCAATTGCTCCAAGCTGTGCACTTCTCTCATCTCTGCTGACTCCAAGTTCCCATATTCTTTTTTTTCTTCTTAATTGGAGGTAGCTCAATGGCACAGATAAAGATTAAGGAAGACCTAAATTCCAATATGGTCTCAGACACCAAATGTCTTAATCGCGATCTGCCTTATTTCCTTCATGTAAAATGGAAATAATAAGAGCATCTCCTTTCTAGTGTTGTTGACAGGAGCAAATGGCATACTATTAGTAAAGTAATAACATAGTAGCTAGCATATAGTACTTAATAAATACTTATTCTTCCCCTTTTCTTTTATCAGCATATTTCTTACACACTACTTCCTGACCATTTACTAGTTTCTTGAGATTGTGGGATCAGAAATTTAGTTTTGAAAGGAGTCTTACTATTTTTTTTATTTTTTTTGCAAGGCGATAGGGTTAAGTGAGTTACCCAAAGTTGCGCAGCTAAGCAGTTATTAAGTATCTGAGGTCAAATTTGAACTCAGGTCCTCCTGATTCTAGGGTTGGTGCTCTATCTACTACACTACCTAGCTGCCACCAAGGAAGACTTATTATTAGTAATGGAGAAGTATAATAGGGAGATCTGTGGATGTAATGATAAGATCTGGTTTTATGGAACGATGATTCAAAAGTAGAAAAAGTCAGTTAAGAAATATACTTCTTGGAGGCTATTCCAGGCTGAATTTCATCATAGAGTAACTATTGGCAAAATTTAAAACAACTAACTCAGTAGGATCTGAGTGTTGGAATTCTTTAAATGCCTTTTGTTATTTGACATGTATGTTTGCATCACATATAGTTTTAGCGTGGGTTTAATGCTAAATCCATACCCTATAATTTCATTAAAAATGGTTCATGATAATAGTTTTCACATTCTATGAAATTCTTTTTGTGTTGCTGACATATCTTAGACAACTTCATTTTTCTTTGCCAGATCTTCTAAATGAAGTTTCTTAGTTTCTGTCTCAGTTTATATAAAAAATTCCATTATAGTGGATTCCAAGGGATTGTCTACATCTTTCTTCAACACTAATTATTTTGCATCAATTGTTATTCCAAACTGTGACCTTTTGCCTTAGGTATAGAAAGCTTTTTCATTTGTGAAGGTTTTTGTTATAATGAGATCTAACCTGAATGTAATTTTTGCTTAGACCAGTTTATGAGCCATTCTGAAAATGTCACTATTTGCAGTATTTTAACAAGTAAAGAATATTAAATTCTAAGCTACTAACTATATTTCACCAAAAATAAAAGATAAGCTATTTTTCGACATTCCTATATCTTGTGTGGTAAGAATAGATTTGTAAATTTGAGATTTGGTCTAAGAGAACAATGAGAGATACATTAAAGCCCAAACAACTAATGATTTTGTTTCTTTGAAATTTCAGTTTTTTCAGATGCAAGATTTCACATTGCACGTACATGTTAGTGGGATTTTTTTGTTTGTTTATTTGTTTTTTGTACCAAGGAGGGAGTATAAAAATGCAGCTGCTCTGGTTTTAATTTCAAGTTTTCATGTCTATGCTAAGTATGGGCAATGTGGAACCACTTGCCCATTTTGTAACAACAATGAAGTAATTCCCCCAGACATTTATGCTTAAAAAATTGTTCCCATACCACACTGTTATTTTATAAATTTTAATATGTCTAAAGTTCTCTGATTTCAAAAAATACAAATATACAGGGAGATACTATATTGTATGTAGGGGGAAAATGTATGAACTTAGGGAAAAGAGGGAGTATGTACCTAGATGATATTGGACTAAACATCTGAGAACTTTGCAACTTCATTTTTTTTATCTGAAAAATGAGGGTATTGGCTCCAATGACCTCCAAACATTACATAATTCACTGATGGTGTCCTGGTACAGATCATCAGGAGATGTACTTAAAAGCTTTATATTTTATTGATGACTAGAAAGAGAGCTAGGGGGATGAGGGAAGAAAGTGCGAAAAACAAAACCGTGCCCAGATAGTTTAACTTTCAATATGAAGGATCACTAAGGGTGGAACAAACTAAGGCGGAAAAAACTAAAAAAATGAGTTGTTCATTATAGCAAAAGTTATGCTGCTGACAAAATACCAGGACATTATAGGCTTTGTGTTTTTAATAGTCAGGTTATGTCTAATGTTAATACTTTTATTAGTGCCATCTTAGATTTATATAGTGTCATTGATGATAGTGAAGAAGCTAATTAGGATACAGGCATAATCCCAACCATCTTGTTATTATTCTCATTCATTACAGCACCATTACACATGGAGGAAGGAAGATAGGAAACAAGCATTTATGAAGTATTTATGTAAATACTTTCTGTCAGGGACTAAAAGACTTAAAAATAATTGATCTAATCATGCAGTTGTGGTTTTTAAACTGGGTTCTCCAAAGGATCTATAGATAGATTTCTTAGGACCTCTGAACTTAAATGAAAAATCAATCTATATACATTATAAATACATATATATGTACACATATGCATGTATGAATATGTGTATATATGAAGTCTTTACTTTTGCTAACTTTTTTACTTACTTTGTAACCATTATTTCTTTTATTGATATACTTTAAAACATTCTGAATTGTCCACAGGCTTTACCAGAATGCCAAACAAATATATATATATATATATATATATATATATATATATATATTCCATGAAGACATGTTAAAGTATAACTGATCAAATCCAATGTACTCATTTTATCAGTGAGAAATGAAGAAGTGTGGATAGAGCATTGACCTTGAGGCAATAGGATGAGAATTCAAATCCAGCCTCAGACACTTGACTCTTACTAGCTATATGACCTTGGGCAAGTCATTTAACCTTGATTGCTTCACATCCAGGGCCATCTCCAGTCATCCTGATTCATATCTGATCACTGGACCCAGATGGCTATGAAGGAGAAAGTGAGGCTGGTTACTTAGCAACAACACCCTCTCACTGAAGTCCAATTCATATGCTTCTCATGGCATCATCTTCTTGATGTCATGGTCTTCTTTGAAAATGAAGGACAAACACTATTATTAAATAAGATAATAAGGTTAACACAATAAATAAGAGATATTGTCTAATTCAAAACAGAGTTCTGTGGTTAGAAATATGGTACTCTATCATGACTAGTCTGATTTGCCATTTCCTTCTCCAGCTCATTTAACAGATAAGAAAACTGAGGTTTGAGTGACTTGTCCAGACTTGTCCAAATAGTAAGGGATTGAGGTCAAATTCGAAGAGGAGGGTTTCTTCAATTCAATTTGGCCACTCTAGCTACCCCTCTTGAATGATGATCATTGCTTAATATGGTCTTTCTTTGACCAGAGGCCATCATTTGGGGAAAGCTTTTTCTCTTTTTATTGGTGTCCCTTGGGAATACATTTTTTACTTTTCCTCTTTAGAAACATCTTTATTAGTTCAGAAAGGGCAAATGGACTGTATAAGAAACAAGGAAAGAAGGGAAAAGGTTTTGCAAGTTTAATTTTTCTGGTAGTTTTCAGAATTGGGAGAATTCAAGGCATTTACACACCATCAGGTGGATAGATATCCTTACTGAAAGGTGAAGAAATCCTGATCACTCACAGACAGATAAATAAACTAGCAATAAATTCCACTTCAAAGAAGTACTCCTCATCCCGAAGCCTTTGCCATGTGTCATGGACACCCAGAAAAAAAATGAAGATCTCGGGATTTAAAAAAAAATTTATCCAAAAATTGTCATTCTTTTGTCTCTGTTGAAAGGAAACTTATTTTTGCAATTTTTATTCATTTTTATTCATTATTTTTAAGGAATGTTGGAAGAACACTAAACTGCTCGCTATTCATATCATTGAAGCACTGAATTTTAGAACTAGAAACAGATAACGCTCAGCCAAGAGAGTTGAAATGATTTACCTGATGTTACAAAGTAAATTAGCTCATTAGGTGATATGGTGGATAGAGTTCCAGACCTGGAGTAAGAAAGACCTGAATTAAGTCTGGTCTCTGACAGTTACTATCTATATGACCCCAAGATATCACTTAAACTCAGTCTGGTTCAGTTTTCTCATCTGTAAAATGGGAATGATAATAATGACATCTGTCTCCTAGGTTGTTGTATGGAAAAAAATGAGATAATGACTTTCGAGCAGTTAATATAGTATTGGCATTAATTTATCTGATATTAAATTGGCTATTATTATTATTGTTATTGTCATTATTATTGCTACTACTACTATCACCATCTATGTTGTGGCTGTCATAGAGTTCAGACATGAGAGTCTACTTCCAAAACCTTGAAAGTTACTGCTATTTGCATGGCTTCTTGCAAAACAACACTCTCTCCTTTCGCTCTCTCTCTCTCTCTCTCTCTCTCTCTCTCTCTCCCCCTTTCTTTCTCCCTTCCTCTGTCTTCTATCCATATTTGCATATATAGCATATTGATACATCTTAGTTAAATACATATAATTTCCTAAGTATAATTAAACATTGAAAAAAAGCAACGTTATTATATAGCTAACATTCATTCAGAATAAATATATATACAATATATATCGTATATATATATATCATGTATATACATATATGCAATCCTTACTAAAAATACTATTTAATTCTTTTTATATGCTATAAAGTTCATCTATATCATGGGTATATTTTGACATTTACTTTATATGTGAACAACCAAAAATATTGACAGATTTAATGGTCATTGGCTTGGACCATAATTTGTTTCCCAAATAATCTCAATATTCAATCACTTACAATGTTCCAGTGATTGTTACCTCTACAAGTTTACTTTCATTTCATATGTTCCAGTTCTGCTATCATTGTCTACTTCAGACTCTAATTACATTTGTTTTTGTTTTAACTGATTTCTCTGTCTTTTTTCTCCTCTTTTTGTTTCATGTTGCATACTGCTTCCAAGCTAACCTTCCTAATAAACCTCTTTGATCTTATTTCCCATTCAAAATCTTTAAAATTTCTCAATATTTCCCATTCAGAATCTTTAAAATTTCCCAATCTCCTATGTACTCAAATTTGAATTCTTTGGTCTTCAATTAAAGTTCTTCCCACTGTCTGTTCTTGACCATTTCTTACCTCCCCTTTTCAAACCATCTGCTTTCCTGTCATCATTCTAGAATTTATGTCTCTGTTTTTGAACTTATGGTCTTGAACTTTATACTGGCTCCCTACCTAGAATGCTTCTTCCCTTTGTATACCATCTCTCCCAGTCTTCCTTCAAAGATTTAACTTAAATTCCCATTCTTCCATAATCTCAATGAAAAGGGAACACAGAGGCTTTATATTGCCATACATAACCAAAAAATAATCCTTTTTCAATCTTCTAGAATGTTAGCTAATTGAAACTTTGTATTTGTATCTCTAGTGTCTAGCAAAATGGTTGCACATAGTTACTTAATAAATATTTTGGTATATATAGAACAAGTGATCATTTACCCTTTATGCTAAGGATTAAGAAACTTCTTACCAAGGCAACCCCTAGCATTTAAAGAAAACTCCATTTTATCAGGAAATTTTTCCCCTTCCTTAATTCTTAAATGTACTTCCGTGTAATTTATAACCATTTTTTCTTAGTTTTGTACTCTTGGATCAATTCTCCTCTCTCTTTCATATAACCCTTAAGATACTTGAAGAGAATTCTTCAGGATAAATATGTCAAATTTCTTTAAAGTACCATATTTTGTCATTATTTTGAGGATCTTCATCATTATGATTGTCATCTAGCTTATTAATATTCTCCTTAAATGTGGTACATACAACAAAAAACAATAATAGAAATATGCAATTTCTGTCTACCCCTTTCTGGATATTCTGCTTCTATTAATATAGTCTAACATCTCATTCCAACACACAAGGTTCTCTCTTCATCATCTGAACCAAGGAAGTTTGTACCATTCATTTTGTATTTAATCACAGACTTCCATGTGATAGATCTTTGTTATTCTGAATAGTTTGTTTTGTGTGTGTGTGTGTGTGTGTGTGTGTGTGTGTATTGTTGCTGTTTCTCCCATTGCTATTATCATCTACTGCTTTTTGGCATCATCTATTCTGTTGTTGCAATAAACCATTATTTATGCTTTGTTGTAGACAAATTTAGTGCTTCCCCCCCCCAAGTTTATGTTCTCTCCCTGAAGAGATTCTGTGCTCTTTAAAAGTGTAAATATTTTTTGTATCCCTCATCTCATCCTTGCTCAACATATGATGATATGCACATTATGCTTAAATAGAGTTATTCTGACTGAGAGTGGTAGGCTTCCTGCTCTCTTACTGATCAGATCATATCTGGAAGATTGGGGGTGAGTTCTAAGTGATCCATTTTTAGGAAGGCCATTGACAAACAGGAGAGAATACATGGAAGGGCAATTAAAGTGCTCATAGACTATTTAGTCTACAAAACTGTATTTGAATAAGGATCTCTTCTACAACAGAATCATACTGAGTATAAAAGATTTAAAATCATATTCAAGAATGATTGTAAGAAGTAGGACTTGATGAACTAAGAAAGACAAGGCTCATGAGAGACATGATAATAGTTTTTAAGTATTTAAGAACTTTCATATAAAGAGGAATCTGATCTTAGAAGACAGAACTAAGAGCATTTGGTGGAAACTGTAGGATATAAAATTTGGCTCACTATTGGAAGAGAGGCTGGAAACTCAACTTCCTTACAATTATAGCAATTGAAAAAATAGAACAGTTTACTTTAGATGGTGAGCTTTGTATTACTAGAGATTTTCAGATAGAGTTTGAGACATAATCTATCTATCAATCAATCAATAAACATTTAATAAGCCACTATTTTGTGCCAAGCACTAATAAGTTCTAGGGATACAAAATGGATTTCTGTGGTCCTTTGCGATTTTATAAACTATATAGGTAAGAAAAATTGTTTGTTTATAATGGAGTTTTACTTTAATTTTTATTTCTTGAAGCCAATGAGTGGCATCTAAAAAATTTGCCAGTGTAGCTCCTCTCTTGTTCTGGGTAGTGGGATATAGGTCTGTGAAGAGAGGCTCTACATTTAGCTAATTACCATTGATGCTTATTTAGATAAGTAATGTTTGTATCTTATTAACTATTTAGAATGGGATGCAAGCAGAATTACATTCTTCATTGATCCTTATGTTTGAGCAGTTTCATCTTAACTACAAGATCCAGTCTTTTGTTTCTTTCTGTTTTTTTCTTTTTACTATTTACTTGATAAACACAACATAGAAAGGACATGGCAGGAGTACCACTTATCACTTACTCTTGAGCCTCTCATAAATGATATTTTATGATTTTAATTTCTTTCAGTCTATGCCTCAAATCTTTTAGGTCTTACTCAAACCTGTCTTGATCAATAAGACAGTATAAAGCCCCATATGGAGGTCATGAGGGCACTGCTGGAGCTTTCCCTCCAAACCCTTTAAAGAGATCTAAAATCTTTCAATCCCAGGGAAGAATGTATTTCTACTTCACCTCAGATGTTCAAGGCCCCTTAAGGAACAAAAGAATCTTGAGTGACAATGCTAAAACACTTGCTAGCTAGGGCTTCTGTTACCACTTCTAAGGGATTGATAAATGACAGATGTGCTTAAAGTAAGGCTATTCTTGCTATTAAGCAGGAGCTGTCTATCCAACTTCCTTCTAAGAGAATTCAAATATTCACTAATGACTAAATAACTGGTCTGAGGGCTCAGAAAAGTGCTTTAATTCAAAAAGATTCCCCATAATGGTACTTGAATTATTTCCCTTCCCATGCAGTATAATGAATTTTTCAGTTATTTTTCCATTCAAATTCATTAAGGGAACTGTTATGATAAAGAATTACTTTTCTGTTATTTATTTTCCCCTTCAAATATATCTACAAAAGAACTGATAGCACAAGGAATTTTTTTTCTAGATTTGATATGTGCTTTATTCAGATTTTTTTCTGGTAAATGATTTAGTCAGAGTTTAGACAAATTTGCTTTATGTGGTGGAGATTATACTGAACACTTCTTCATCAACTTTTGTCACTTCTTTATGAGATTATATTTCATGGTCTATTAATTGCCATGCTAAAATGGTACTCTCAAGAACTGGGTCAGTTACTAATTTTGTTATTTAATAGAAATGGTTCATTCAGAAAGTGTGCATCATACATGATTCTATATTTTGATCGGTCAATCACTTTTTTTAGTCTCTCAGGTCCCATTGAATCCTCCACACTCATATGCCAGAGTAGAATGATCCATCAGGGGTAAAAAAAAGACAGTCAAGCAAAACAAATTAGCTCCAAGACCTATGTTTGGCAATGGATGCTTCATCCTATACCACTTTTTCTGCCAACAGGAAAGAGGCATGCTTTATGTTTTATGCAGTCAAGCTTGGTCACTGCATCAGAGTTTTGATTACTTTTAATGTTGTTTCATTTTTATTTGAATAAAAAAATTTGTGATCTTAAAGCACATCTCAATCTTAGACCAACTTCCTACTACCTAGAATAGAGATAGTTGCTCAATCAATGTTCAGCATGGTGTTAAAATGAAAAAATATTATGAAACACAGTCTTTGCCATCACAGTCTTTTAACTGTAACTAATATGTGTGTAGATTAAAGGGATTCAATGAGGTTCTATCTTTTGAAGTCTTCAAGTGGAAGCTGGAAAATCATTTAGCAAGGATATTATAGAGAAAATTCATGAATCCAGCTTAGAATGAACTTAATATGTCTAAAGATGGTCCCCTTCAATTATTCTATGAAGTGATGTGTGTTACAGGATGAAGCATGCTGGGTTTAAAAGTAGAAGTCCTGGGTTAAAATTCTGGCTCTACCACTGATTAGTGGTGTGACCTTGGATGAATCATGTAATCTTTCTGGGGCTCTATTTCCTCTTGTAAAAGACAAAGGAAATAGATATAGCTAAAGGACTATTCTAACTCTAAAGTTGTAATCCAGTGAACTAAGGGTCAAGAGGGGAGAGTTCTGTGACTGAGAGTAGACTTCATAGATTAAGTAGGATTTGAATGCCATCCTTAATTAAAAGCTAGGGTGAATTTAGATAGGTTTTGGACTGGAGAAGGTTACATCATCAAGTTAAACAAACCAGAGGCATCATGGAAGATGCAGCTGCTTTTAAAATAGAGGGAAAATGCTAAGGTCATTTTTTTATAAGATACACTAATTCATTCCTTTAGGTGACACAGTAGATAGATCATTGACCTAAAATCAGTTATTCAGTTAATTGATATTTATTAACTAATAACTAATATGTGCCAGACACTATGCTAAGCATTTGACACTTCTCCGAGAGACCTGAGTTAAAATCTAAACTTAGATTCTTACTCACTGATCCAGATTTGATATTCCCATGTCAGCCTTGGTTTCTTAATTTGTAAAACAGATATCATAATAGTACCTACTTCCTGGGGTTGATAATATTTGTAAAAGTATTTTGAAAACCTTAAAGTGTTAACAAAATTCTAGTTACAACTACAACAACAACTACTACTACTACTACTACTATTAACTGTAACTACTACCACTGCTATCACCACCACTATTAATGCTGCTACTCCTTTTCTACACATTAACTCCACTGATCTTGAACCATGTTACATATTACTTTACCAAAGAAAAATGGACTGTTCTCCTATTGTCAGAGAATATGGGTCAACAACAGGCCTTGAGAGATAGGAAATTTATCAATCATTCAAATGATTTTCCATACATAGGCATTCCAGATTACACTCTACAAGATATGAACAAAAATTGAGGTTTGTTTAGGGCTTGGGAAAAGTTGTGTGTTCTCTTCCCTAACTCTTCCTAGTGGGTGTTAAGAGCTTGAAAAGAAAGAAAGAGTTGAATCAGGATCAAGCTGAGTCTCGATTACACTAGTATTTTGCATGGTGAGCATAGACATTGTTAGAAATGCATTTGCCATGACAAATGGAAGTATAGCATTTTCCTTAAAAGGTTGATTGCTGAAAGCTCAGTGGAGGTAATGTGCTTTTTCCCTATGAAATGTCTCTGCTATTTATTCTGACTTCCTGTGAACCTTTGTTCTTTTATTCCCCCCATGCCTTTTTTTGTTGGTTATTTTTGTAGAACAGACTCAGGGACACTGAAAGGAGTTTGTGCTTTGTAGGAAACTTGACCACAAAACTTCATTCGTTGATGCTCCTTAAAGCCAAGAAACCTTCCCCAAACTCCATTCTTTCAATAGATGCTTTTGCTTTTTTAATATTTTGTTTAACAAGCACTATGCAGAATAATGCCCTCCACAGAAACAGACATTTACCATTGTGCTTTCCTTTGAGTCTGAAATGAGTCTATCAAAGTCTTTTTATTTGTGAAATGCTCTGTTATCTAACTTATAACTTGATGGAACAGTTTAAAAATAGCACATGTAAGAACACAAATATTGTGAATAACACTGGTTTATTTTTTTATAATATGTAAATCCTAGCTAAATAAAAGAGAAATTGGGGATTATGACAGGGGAAGAAGAAAATTTCTATTTATTTGCTTATGCCATTGGGAAAAACATAATGAATTTGGGATGAGAAGGTTTGGATTCTACTTCCTATTCAGAGGAGCTAACTTATTATGGACCAGTCATGTGATCTTTTTTTGGTTCTCATTTTTTCCTCATCTATAAACTGAAGGGGTCCGACGAAATAATTTCATAAGATCATTCACAGTGCTCAGTTTCTAGTCATCTGTTCATCTGTCTTTCCTGGAAGAGTGTTTGAACAAGTCATTTCACTTATTTTCCTGTCCACTCTTTGTTGTAAGAAGGGTCCAAAAATCTCTCTCTCTCTCTCTCTCTCTCTCTCTCTCTCTCTCTCTCTCACACACACACACACACACACACACACACACACACACACACAAACACACACACGCACATACACACACACACACACACACACGCATGATTATAAAAAACTATTTAATTTGTGAAGAACTGCGTTTTGTTTTTTTTTTTAGATTTTTTTGCAATACAAATGGGGTTAAGTAGCTTACCCAAGGCCACACAGCTAGGTAATTATTAAGTGTCTGAGGCCGGATTTGAAATCAGGTACTTCTGACTCCAGGGTTGGTGCTCTATCCACTGCGGGGTGCTCTATCCACTGCGCCACCTAGCTGCCCCTGCCATTTGTTTTTTAATCCCAATTAGTGATCAGGATATTGAAAGTATACTGCATTCTTATAGTAGAATGCAAGAATCTTCTTTTCCTCTGAGAATTGGATTCATGTTTTTGTCTTTATTGTCGTTTTCTCCCTTGCCTATAATGCAATTCCATTAGGGTGGGGAGGTAGTTTTATTGCTAGAGGATACCCATCTTTTTTGTTGTTGTTGTTCATTTCTGATATTATGCCATTCTTACACACATTCCCAGTGGAACTTGAATTTTATCAACCTTGCATTTGACTCCACCCTCAATAAGTGGTGATATTGCTATGCAACCAAATGTCCTGGTTTGTACTAAGCAGTGTTAATCAGAAAACCTTTGATGTCATCTTGAAAGCAATGTTTTTCATAGCAACTGTTGTCATTCATCATATATATATATATATATATATATATATATGGTTACTATGGTAATAGGGAACTTTTGCTCAAAGGAAAGATGCCTGAAAATGATTTAAAGGACAATTGTCTAGAAAGAAAATTTAAGAGCACTTTTTTTCATGTTTGTTTCATGTGATTCTGATGACCTCTTTGCTAAGATGACAGCCATTTTGGGGATTGCTGAAATGTGTTTATATATGCTTCTTTTCTCTCTTAATTTCACTTAATATGTAAAAGGACAAAAAAGCCCTCTTTTTTGCCTTGTAATTTTATGACTAGTTCAGTTGCCATTTCAAAGAACTATATCGAAAGAATGTATGGTTCTTTGACTTGCTAGTATTTCTTAATGGTAAAGAGATCAATATTAGATTAAGGTAGAATAAGATGTCAAAATTTGTGACTTGGAAGGCACTAATGAGTTTAGTTGGCTTTAATAATATTTTCCTTTAAAACATTGTAATCATTTTATCTATTAATCTCCTACTTCTGCTTGGTTTTCACTGAATTTTGTTTTAACACATTTTATTATCTCTGCATTCATCATTTTTACTAAAACAATTTATATTCCCTTATAGTTACAATTTATTCACTCATCCTACAATTAAGGGGCAGTTTATAGATTTTTTATTTGCTAACACAGAAAGTGATGCTATGGTTTTGGGGGTTATACAGTGAACATTTCTTTCTCCTTTTGATACTTTAGAAGTAGGATTGCTATATTTTCTCTTGCATAATTCTAATGTTTTTTCTTGAAATTGATGGACCAATTCACAATTCAGAAAAATGTATTCCTATGCCCACAAAACTACCACCATTGCTTAGGGTTGGGACCTAGGATACCATCATACCAACCCTATATAATCACAAATAATGCAGACTCCTTATTGGCAACATCCATCTGACTTGCACTAAGACATATAGTTAAGAGGTAGGGCATTTTATTAGAAAATGAAAGGTTTCTGAGATATAAGATCACATAAATTGGCACCAAAGAGTTTAGAAAAAAGCCCAGACTTTTAGATTAATGGAAATTAAGAAATTAAACACTAGAAACTAAGTAATATCTTAATATAGATAACAAAAATTTATCACCTGAGTACATATAACAATCTGTCAAAAATTAGACACACTGGAATCTCCCTATACATATTAACAATGAAAATATGTCACATATCAAAACTATAAATATAATAACCAAATTATTACTGAGAATTCAACAAATAAACTACTTGAATAAGCACATAATCACAGATATAAACATTGGCCACAATTGTAAGGATATTACATTGACACATAAAAATTAAAGAAAATTATTTTTAATAGATATCACCATATTAGATATTTAAGACATCCAAATTTCATGTTTATGATTTTAGACAATTTGTTATCTAAATAAAGAAATAAAAATTATGTGGAGAGTGACAAGAACAGTATCATCTGTTGTTAAGAATTATTACAATTTTTTTAATTAACCTATAGAAAGACATTTCCTAATATGTGTGGTCAACTACAATAAGTAATCACTTTATGATATATATATAATATATATATATAATATTCCATGTAATATAATGATATATTAGTAAATTGTTCTAGGATTATTTCTATTAAAATTATAGAATATAAAATGGTTGAAAATGATAATAGTAAAAATAATTCATCCCAAGAAGAAAATTGTGATTCTTCAAAACTAGTACTTTTGTTACCTATTTTAATGAATATGAGGAAAATGAGAATGAGAGATGTGAGTTATCTCCCTTATTGTCAGAAATCACATGCCTGAAGAGAGAGCAAGGTAATGTCTTCCTGACTCAAAAATCTAGTTTTCTACTAACTGTTTCATATTATCTCTTTGTAATGGTACTAACATTTTCAACTTTTACTTTAAAATAAATATAATTTGTATACATTAAAACATAGTACTCTAAATGTGCTAGCATGCCATAAATCAATGATGAGTCAATAAAGCTTTCATTATATAGGTCAAACATATCAATGAAACTAAAATCAACCTTAAAATTGATATGTTTTGTTATTAGTTGTTTATTTTTGCAGCTTGTATAACAAGAAGAGTTATTTTATATAACAAAAAAGACTTTTATATAACAAAAATATTTTAGTTTTTGCAAGGCAATGGGGTTAAGTGGCTTGCCCAAGGTCACACAGCTAGGTAATTATTAAGTGTCTGAGGCTGGATTTGAACTCGAGTACTCCTGACTCTAGGGCCGGTGCTATATCCACTGTGCCACCTAGCCAACCCAACAAAATGACTTCATATAAAAAAACAAAAAGAACATATTTTAAAATTGTTTGTATAGAAAAAAAACCTGTATTTAATGCCCCATGCAAATAGCATTTGAATCCTAAAGTATCTAGTACTATTTTTGTACTAAAATATCTTTTACTCTAATTATGTGTCATTTGAAAAATCATAACAGATTTTTTCATATTTATTTATATTTAAACATACATTCTTTTATATTTTGAGTTTCAAATTCTCTCTTTTCTTCCCAGTCCTCCTTCATTTACTGAGAAGGTATGTACTATGATAACCCTTATACATGCAGAAATATATTTGCATTTTTTCATATTTTCACATTTATTAATGAGAATTGTCTTAAAATAATCAAAACAATTTCCAGCATTTTTGTCAATATGTCATAATTTTGGGGGTGTTTTATTTTTATTATTTTTAGGTTTTTCCAAGGCAAATGGGGTTAAGTGGCTTGCCCAAGGCCACACAGCTAGGTAATTATTAAGTGTGTGAGGTCAAATTTGAACTCAGGTCCTCCTGACTCCAGGGCCAGTGCTCTATCCACTAGGCCACTTAGCTGCCCCCAGGTGTTTTATTTTTAATGTCTATCTTTTAAAAATCTTATTAATTCAATGTTCATAGGATCTCATACCTGAAAGTTCAGATGTAAAACTCAAGATGCTTTCGTAAATGCTAAACCAATCAAGCCGATACTTATTTAAAAAAAAAAACCAACTAAAATTATTTATGACATTCATGTTTTTTTTTAATTTTGAGATCCAAAAAACAATAAGTTTTAATCTTTTCTTAAATTTCTCACTTTTCTCCTGGACGGTGAACAGTATTTTTCATATTGAGTCCTTTCCAATTGTCTTGGAGCAGTGTTCTAATCAGAGTAGCTCTCTCACTGTTGACCATTGTTACAATCTTGTTATTGTATACAATGTTCTCCTGATTTAACTCTATTTACTTTGGATCAGTTCATTTATATTCATCTAATTATTAATGTCTTGATCGTTTTTTCATTTAGTCATTGATAGCTTTGATTTCTTTTCCTAAAAACTGCCTGTTCATAACTTTTGACCTCTTATCATCTGGGAAATGGTTCTAATTTTTATAAATTAGTTGCCCACATATTTGTATAGAGAAAGTTATGATTTTTATCCCCCATTTCCTTCTTTTATTCTTTGCATTAATTTTGATTTTTCAAAAGATTTTTAATTTCATCTAATCAAAATTATCCATCTTACTTCGATAGTAAACTCTTCCCTTATTCAAATATCTCTCGGGTAAATTTTTTTCCATTTTCTCATAAAATGATATTACCTTTTATGTCTTAATCCTGTATCTGCTTTGACTTCATTTTGATATATGGTGAGGGGGTCTTGGTCCATGACTAGTTTCTGTCAGAATATTTTTTAGGTTTCCCAGTAGGTTTTAAATCACACAATTAGATCTGGATCTTGAATTTCTGGGTTTATAAACATTGAGATTGCCAAGTATATTTTGTACCTAATCTATTCTACTGATCCACCACTTTATTTCTTAGCAAATACCAGATTGGTTTGATGATTATTTATTTGTAATATAGTTTGAAATCTGGTAGTAAAACATTGAATCTTTTGATATTCTTCATCTTTTATTTTGCTAGGTGAATTTCATTATTACTTTTTCTAGATCTATAAAATAATGTTTGCTAGTTTGACTGGTATGGCACTGAATTAACAAAGTAATTTAAGTAGAATTGTCATTTCTGTTACATAAGCTCAGCTTATCCATGAGCAACTAATATTCCATCAGTTATTTAGATCTGTCTTTGTGTGAGAAGTGTTTTGTTATTGTCTTCACATAGTTTCTATGTGTCTTTGTAGGAAGACTGCTAATTATTTTATATTGTCGGCAATTATTTTCAGGGAACTATGTGGTGTAGGGAACAAAATACCTGGGTTGCAGTCAGGAAGGCTCAACTGTTCAAATCTGGTCTCAGACACTTTCTACTACCTGGACAAGTCATTTAACCTTCTTGCTTCAGTTTCCTCACATGGAAATTGCAAATGCTTCAGTATTTTTGCTAAGAAAACCCTTAATGGTTGATGAAGGGACAGGCATGACTAAAACAACTAATGGTCAACAATAATGATTTTATTATTTATTTAGGATTTTTTCTTTTTGCAAGGCAATGGAGTTAAGTGGCTTGCCCAAGGCCACACAGCTAGGTAATTATTAAAGGTCTGAGGCCGGATTTGAACTCAGGTGCTCCTGACTCCAGGACTGGTGTTCTATCCACTGCGCCACCTAGCCGCCCCAACAATAATAATTTTAAATAGAATTTCTCTTTGTATCATTTCCTGCTGTTTTGTTGGTAGCATATGGAAATACTAATGATTTATGTGGTTTTGCTTTGTATCCTGCAACTTTGTTAAAATTGTTAATCATTTCGCCAATTTTTAAGTTGATTCTCTAGAGTTCTCTATATCTCTTATTATCTGCAAAGAATGATAGTTTTATTTCTTCATTAATTGTTTTTATTCCTTCAATATCTTATTCTTTTCTATTGCTAAAGCTAGCATTTCTAGTACAATAATGACCTGGTAGTGGTGATAATCCTGGCTTCATTCCTGTTCTTATTATGACAGCTTCTAGTTCATCCCCATTATAGATAACACACATTATTGGTTTTAAATAGATTATATTTATTTTGTTAAGGAAAGCTCCATTTTTTCTATGTTTTCTAGTGTTTTATTTTTTATAGGAATTAGCATTATATTTTATCAAAAACCTTTTCTATATTCATTGATATAATTAAATTATTTTTGTTGTATTTGTCAATTATACTTATGTTTTTCCTAATATTGAATCAGTCTTATATTCCTGGTTTAAATTTATGCTTTTGTGAATATTCATCCATTTCACTTAGATTTGAGAGTTTCATTGGCATAAAACAGGTCCAAACTGCTTCTAATAATCTGCATTAATTTTTTTTCTTTATTGGCAATTCAGTTATCCTCTTTATTTCTGATAATAGTAATTTGGTTTTCTTCTTCATTTTAAAATAAAATTAACCAATGTTTTATCTAATTTGTTTTTCTTTATAAAACCATCTCCTAGTTTTATCAGTTTAATGACTTTTTAATTAATTTTATTAATCCCTGTTTTGACTTTCAAACCTTATTTATTTATTTATTTGGTGTTTTTTTTCCCTTTTGCAAGGCAATGGAGTTAAGTGACATGATTAAGACCACACAGCTAGGTAATTATTAAGTGTCTGAGGCTGGATTTGAACTCAGATCCTCCTGACTCCAGGGCCAATGCTCTATTCACTGCACTCAAATTTTTATTTTTAATTAGGTATATTTAATTTGATCTTTTTTCCAGTTTATTTTTAATTATATGCCTGGTTATGATTTGCTATTTTTCTTTTTCATTAAGGTAAGCATTTGGAACATTATATATAATATAGTCTTCTTCAACAAAATAACAACTCCTATGTAGAAGTAATATCTGCCCCACTAGGGACCTAACTGGAACTGGCCAGTTGGGCAACACAGCTCCTTGTTTTCTTTTTTCCTTTCCCGTCTTCTTCCCCTTCCCTTTCCCCTTTCACTTCATCTAAATTTTCCTCTAAGTAACACTTTGACTGTATCTCAAATGTTTATTTGCATCCCAAACCAAAATGTTTGCTTTCCCATTATTGCTATTATCTTTAATGAAATTAATGATTATTTCTATTATTTGTTCTTTCGAACACTTATAGTTTAGTATTGAAGTGCTTAGTTTCCAGTTAATTTCTAATTTTCAAGGTCCTTTATTGAATTAGATTTTTTAATTTAAAGCATTATGGTTTGAAAATGGGTGCTTTCAATTTTTCTATTTTTTTTCTGAATTTGTTTTTGAGATTAAAATTCCCCAATACATGATCATTTGTGTGTGTGTGTGTGTGTGTGTGTGTGTGTCTGTGTGTGTGAAGTGCCATGTACAGCTGAGAAAAACATTTATTCTTTATTTTCTTATTCAGTTTTCTCCATAGGTCTATTATAGGTAAGTTTCCTAAAATTCCACTCATTTCCCTAATTTCTTTTTTTATTTTATTCTTAGTTTTATCTAAGTCTTGGGGGGAAAGTTTAATTTCCCCCACTAGCACAAGTTTTAAAAATCTATTTCCTTCTATACTTAATTTAACTTCTCTATGAATTTGGATGCTCTGTTATTTGTTACATATGTTTAGTATTGATATTACTTGATTATTTATAATACTTTAAATTAGATAGATTCTTAATTTTATATATACATATTTGCGAACATAATTTTTTGCTTTATCTGATATCATCATTGCTACCCTTCCTTTTTGTCAGCTAAATCATAATAAATTCTATTTCAGTCCCTTATTTTAATTGTGTGTATTTGTTTTAAATGAGTCTTATAAATAACACATTGTTGAATTCTCATTTTCTAATCCATGCTTATCCACTTCCATTTTTGAATGAATTTATCTTATTCACATTCACATTTATGATTAATAATTAAATATTTCTCTCCATCATATTTTCTTCTATTTATCCTTCTCTCTTTTTCATACTGTCCATGCTAAATGTTCATTTTGCTCTTGACCTCTACAACCCTCAAAATGACCTCTTTTTTTTTGATCACCCTCAAAAGTTGCTTTCCTCCTTCTAATTTCCTGTTGGGTAAGATAAGACTTTTATACCCAATTAAGTGTCTATATGTATATGTATATCTATATATCTATCTATGTATGGTGTGTGTACATATATATATATATATTATATATATATATATAGAGAGAATTTATATAGATATAGATGTATATGCATATATATAGAGAGAATATATGGATATATACATATGCATTATATATACATATCATATATATATGATGTGTATATATGATGTTTGTCCTTCTTTTCCCAAAGAGGACCATGACAACAGGGAAGTGATACCATGACAAGAACATGAATGGTATTTGAGTGAGGGGATGTTGAGCTGTCACTAGTCTCACTTTCTCTTCCTGAGCTATCTATATCCAGTGGCCAGATATAAATCAGGATGACTGGAGATGGCCCTGTGTGTGAGGCAATCAGGGTTAAGTGACTTGACCAAAGTCACACTGCTAGTAAGTGTCAAGTGTTTGAGGTTAAATTCCCTTTTTGAACCAGTTCAGAAGAGATTAAGGTTCAATTTTTTTTCTATTTTTGTTCCATCTTCAAAATTATTCCTTGAATGTCTCTTTCATGTAGGATAATTCTCTCCATTCTTTCTCTGTTTTCTAGCTTCTCTTACTGAATCCCTTTTTCTTACCTATCTGTTTTTTTTATGGAGATTACTCCAACACAATTTGCCATGTCCTCTCTCTGTGTTGAATTATTCTGTGTCCTGATAATTATAATAAAGTTATTAAGGGTTTCAGATGTCTTCTTTGCATATAAGAATATAAACAATTTAACCTTAATTAAATCCCTTGTGATTTCTCTTTCATGCTTACCTTTTTGTATTTCTCTTTACTCTTGTGTTTGAATCCCAAATTTTCTGTTCACTGGTTATCCTTGATTGTAATCCTACCTCCTTTATTTTCAGTCATTTCATATTCCTAGACATCCAGCTCCTTTATAGTGGTAGCTGCTAAATCTTCTGTGACCCTGACTGTGACTTCTATTATTTGAAAGTTTTATTTTCTGGATGTTTTCAATATTTTCTCCTTGACTTGAGCACTCTGGCTATATTTGGCTATAATATTCTTGCAACTTTTCATTTTGATATTTCTATCACCAGGCTATTAGAGGATTCTTTCAATTTTTATTTTATACTCTGGATCTATGATATTAGGGTATTTATAATTTCTTGAAATATGATGTCTACTCTCTTTTTTTATCATGGCTTTCAAATAGTCCACTAGATATTAAATTGTTTCTTGATCTTTTTTTCCATGACAGATGTTTCTTCAATGAGATATTTCAATTTTTTTATTCTTTTGATTTTGTTATATTACTTCTTTAATATCTCATGAAGTCATTAGCTTCCACTTGCTCAAATTCAAATTTTAAAATTATTTTCTTCATTGAGATTTTGTACCTCATTTATCATTTAGACATTATCTTCTTAAGGTCTTCAGTATTTTATGCCTTTTTTCACAAAATGCTAATTCTCTTTCCATAACTTTCTTTCTTTGTTTTCATTTATTTCCACAATTTTCCCTATAAAACACTTATTTGCTCATTTTTTAATTTGCTCATTTTTCAATCCTGACTTTAAATTTTATATTAGGGTTGGACTCTTTTCACCTTCTGGAGGATTTATTTTGCCAAACTTTAAATTTTTGTGTTCTCCTGTTTTCACAGATAGTTCTGAGAAATTCTGTGATTTTTCAGTGCTTCTGAGGTGATGTGATTTAGGGAATGGTATGGTCACCTCTTATTCTGCAGCTGCTGAACTTATCATTTCATCAAAACTGCTCTCTCCAAAGTTACCAGTGTTCTCTTTGCTGTCAAATCTGGTGACTTTTCCTCAATCCTTATTCTACTTGTTCTCTATGACTTTTGACATTGTTCATCAACCTCTCTTCCTTCAAGTTTTCCAGACTCTCTCCTTCAAGCTGTCTAACTACTTCTTCTCCTTTACTGGATCCTCCTCCAGATTATTCCCTCTAATTATGGGTGTCCCTCAGGGTTCTGTCTTGGGTCACCTCTTTTTTCTCTATTTTGCTTTACTTGGTGATCTCATCAATTCACACAATTTAATGACTATTTCTATGCTGACAATTCTCAACTCTACCTAATGTGTTTCATCTTCTCTGTGCTGATCTCTATAATCATACCTTCAAATGCCTTTCAGACTTCTCAAGTCGGATGTCCAGTAGAAATTTAAAACTAAACTCGTACAAAACAGAACTCATCTTTCCCCCTAATTTCTTCTCATATTTTTTATTCCCTTACCTCTTGAGGGCAACAGCTTCCTCTAGGTTCCTCATGCTCATACTGGGATATTCATCCTGTATTTCTCATTTTCTCCCAATACTTCAATCTGTTGTCAAAGCCTATCAATTTCATCTTTATAGCATCTTTCATATGCTTTCTTTTTTTTCCTCTAATATTGCTACACTCTAAGGCATGCAGTATACCAGATAGTATATACAGTATTTTGCTGGTGGGACTGCCTGCTTCAAGTCTTTACCTTTTCATCCTCCATTCTACCACCAAAGTTATTTGAAATGAATTTTAAGTCTAACAATGTCACCCTCTTATTCAATAAGCTCTAGTGGCTCCCTATTGTCTACAGGAATGAACACAAAATACACTATTTGAGATTCAAAGCCTGCATAATTTAGCCCTTTTCTTTTTTTTTCAGCTTTCTCACCTCTTATTCCACATAACATATTATTTTTTTAGGGTTTTTTTGCAAGGCAATGGGATTAAGTGTCTTACCCAAGGCCACATAGCTAGGTAATTATTAAGTGTTTGAGGCCGGATTTGAACTCAGGTACTCCTGACTCCAGGGCCAGTATCCTATCCACTGTACCACCTAGCCACCCCCACACATAATATATTCTTTCATCCAGTGATACTGGCCTCCTCACTATTTCATGAACAAGAACTTTCCATCTTTAGACTCTCTACCCTTTGTTTTACTATCTCCTATGCCTGGAATGCTCTCCCTCCTCAATTCTTCCTATTAACTTCTTTGACTTCCTTTAAGTTTAAATTAAAATAATATTGTCTTCAGGTAGTTTGTTCCAAATCCTTTTTATTCTAGTGCTTCCTCCCTAACAATAATTATCTATTTGTCTTGTACATAGCTACTATATATATATATATATATATATATATATATATTTGTTTCCATGTTATTTCCTCCATTAGGTAGCTTGTTTATGAGTTTTTTTCTTTGTAAGGCATCAAGGTTAAATGACTTGTCCAAGGTCACATAATTAGTAAATGTCAAGTGTTTGAGACTGGATTTGAAATCAGGTTCTCCTGCCTCTAGAGAGAGTGCTCAGTCCACTATGCCACTGGGCTGTCCCCCTCAATTAGATTGTGATGTTCTTGAGAGCAAAGTCTATTTTGTCTCCTTTTTGTATCTTTAATTCTTAGCCTATTTCTGGCACATAGTAGATGCTTAAAAAATTGATTATTTGTTGATTTAGGCAGAGAGCCAATCACCTAACTATAATGAGAATTTTTTTTCTATCTGGTACTTAGGAGCAATTGTGACCAAAGTTTAAAAAATAAATACCCTTTCATCTACATAAAGCCCAAAAGAAGAAAAAGGGGACTTTTTTTGCTATCTAAAGTCCAAAAAAAGGAAATGAAAGGGCTTTTTTTTGGTGTAAGGACACATTGTCCACTAAGCTTAAACCAAGTTAACTATTATAACAGGGTGTGACATGTAGATCATTTTAACTAAAAAGAGACAATTATCAGTAGGTTGGCCACTTGCTTATAAATTATCTTGATGACCTTTTTTGGACTAGTCAAAATATGTCTTTCATTTTATTTGCAATAAGATATAGAAAGTGATAAAAGTACTTAGCTTTTGTTTTAAATTAGGAACTCTTAAGTTGTTCACTGTTTAGTTTAGAATTAACAAACACTTTTTTTTTCTTAATTCCCAGGTATTTATTTATCCATTGCTTACTAAGTTCAAGTTTAATACACTAAGGAAGTAGGTAATAACAATTAAGAAGCAATGTGTTTTAGTAGATAGAATGCCAAACATTCAAGGTCAAAAGAATGGGGCTTAATTCTTCTTAGTAAAATGATATTATTGTACGGGTGGGAAGACTGATTTACTCAACCCCTCTACATTTAAATTAGTGATAAGATGCTCAATCAGTCACTCCTTTACCTAGGTCTTCCACTAAACTTAGGGAAGACCTTTGAATAGTAGTGATATTGTACCAAAATTTTGTTCTGAATATGCTAAGGAAACTTGGTCATACTCACTGGTTTTACTAAGTTATTTAAAACTACATTCAGTCCAAAAGTTGGAGCAAGCACATTCTTGGGTGATAAAGATAGAATTGTATTGTGATGAGAAGAGTGATATCATACAATATTATGTATGGCTCTGCAGACATCAGAGAGCAGAAAGTATGGGAAGAGGGAATCCTGAGAAAAATTTCACTTTATCATTCTTTCCCCCTCCAGGTTCCTGTTTATCCAAAAATATAATTATATATGTATATATATATATATATGTATATATATATATATAATATTGTTTCATTCACAAAAGATTTCTTATGAAATAAAATTACCTTCAGTTATAAAGATGCCAGGGATATAATTAGAAATATAAATAAATATAATGTTAGTCAGGGAGCTCAATCCCTATCTAAATATTGAGAATTTTCTTAATTTGGGTTTGTTCCTGAAACCCTTCTCTCTCTCTCTCTCTCTCTCTCTCTCTCTCTCTCTCTCTCTCTCTCTCTCTCTCATTGGAGAAAAAAGGGAGCGAACTTAAGTGAGTTCTTCCTAGATTCTTCACCATTTAAGGAGAGTACACAAGGCATTCCTCTCTTCGTTTCCTATTTGCTTGTTCTGGAATTGATTATTTCCAGAAATCTATCATTCTGTAACAGGAAGTCAACTACAAAACTCACACCTCTTTGGTACTTCTTGTCCCTGGGATTCCTCCAGTTGGAGAGGGCTGAGGGCATATATAAGAAAACTCCAAGATTCTCCACCATTTAAAGAAGCTTCTAGATTCATTCACATCATCATCATTTCCCACCTTAATGTTCTCTGGTATATCATGATCTCCAGAAAATCATCATTCTGTAAGATGAAATCAACTGTATAATTCACACTTTGATCATAGCCTTTCCCAAATAAAGAACTCAGTTGTGCCACCCAGGACTTCATCATGCTCTCCCTGCTCCCCTGATTTTCAGCATCTTTTTAATGCATCTTTCTCCCATTAGTTTGTGAGCTTCTTGATGGCAAGGAGTATCTTATTACTTTCTTTATATCCCTAGTGTCTAGAACAGTGTCTAGAATATACTAGGCACTTAATATTTGTTAATGGACTTTGAAAAGATTTTTCCTGAAATCATAACTTTTGACATAAAATGAATTTCCTAAAGTAAAAAAGGAAAACCATATGGACCTTCTGGGTCACATGGATATTATGAGCTATTATATTTCTCTAGAGGCTAAAAATAAGTTACTTATTACAGAAAACTGTCATAATGAAAACCATTCTAAACCCAAAAGACTGGGAATTGACAATGGTAGAGAGAATGTTTGCATAGTTTCAGTTTCATTTGTCATTCTATATTTCCATTTTATCTGACTCTCCCTTCTACCAAATGATCACTGCCATAAACATTTTATGATTCATGAATTCATTCCCAAAACAATTGAGGGGGGGGGCAGGAAATATTACCACATAGTTATTCATTCATGCAATGTAAAGGGGTCAAGTAGCTTATCTGAAGGTTGCCACAGTTGTCAAAAAGTTGGAAATATTCACTGAAGGTAGAATTCCTAGCTGCATTTAAAAATCATTAAGCTCATTCCCTTATTTCATATTTCCCAAAGAGATGAATTTAATATACTTGAATGTTGAAAGTCACTGAGTGCCAATAGTCACTGAATTTTCCTGCAATTTTAAAGGAGAAGAGGGAATAAAAATCTGTAGAAATCTGTGTTAATTAAGATAAATTCCTTACTGGTAGAAAATCATGTTCAGACATTATCACATCATTAGTCAACTCATCACAGTATTAGGTTACAGAATAAATCCTCTGGCCCTTTTCAGTCACACTAATGAAATGGCAATTGGTAAACCCATACACAGCCCAACTCTGTGGTATTGGCGTAAGGCATGAGGGTTGCAGCTGAGAGGTTAAGGCAATTGGAGCAGTTTCTCAATGTCAACAAAAATGAATGTGCTATGTGTCCTATATGCAATCAGATAGAAACTATAGGTAGTAAACAGTTGCTCATCTCCATTGACTCCAAAGCAAAGAATTGAAAGTAGCTTTTAAAATTAATTTTGATAATTTGATTTCAATTTATTCCTTTGTATTTATCTCCCTGTCCTCAAGTAATTGATGATGATGATGATGATGATGATGATGATGATGATGATGATGATGATGACAATGATGATGATATCATGGTATATTAGATTGAGAGTCAGTCTTAGAGTTTAGAGCTGATGGCAGAGTGTTGGACCTGAAATAAGGAGGACCTGAGTTCTAATTTCGCCTCAGATACTTTCTGTGTGACTTTGAGCAAGTCATTTAACCCTGATTGTATTGTGTCTAAGGTAATCTCCAGTTGTCCTGATTCATATCTTTCCACTGGACCCAGATGGCTTCAGAGGAGAAAGTGACTGGTGGTGGTGACCTTGCACAGCACACTTTCACTCATCCAATTCATTAGTTTGTCATGGCATCACTCCCCTAATGTCATGGGCTTCTTCAAGAACAAAAGACAAACATTAATGAAATTAATCAACAAAATCAAGGAAAACTGAATTCAGGTCTTGTTTCTGACATATATTAGTCATGTGAGCCTGGGTAAATCACTTTAACATTGCAATGCTTCAGGACATTATCTACAATTTATCTACTTGCTAGGCACCTAGATGGCACAGCTGATTGAATGCTTGGTCTGGAGTTGGAAAGATCCCAATTGTGTGATCTTAGATAGGTCACTTAACCTCTATATTCTTCTGTTTCCTAATCTGGAAATGAGGACATTAGCAGCACCCATTTCCCTGGGTTGTTGTGAAGATCAAATGAATCATCAATTATAAAATGTTTAACACAGAATCTAAATACATATTAGGTACTATATAAATAATTTTTATAGACAAAATTGTTGGTGTAGGGACTTGACCTGTATTTATTTTATTAGTATAGAGAACTCTCACAGTGAGGGAATGCTCCACAAAATCCATGCAGGTACCTTCTCTACAAATGGCAAATCTTTGAGAATTGCCTAGTATTTTGAGAAGTTGGGAGATTTACTTACACCACATATTATGTATGACTTGAACCCAAGTATTCGTGTTTTCAAGATGAGCTTGGCATCCATTGTACCACAAGTCTATCAGTAAAATAACAATAATAATTTACATTCATATTATATCTTAATGTTTTCAAGGTACTTTATAGTATTACAATACTGACCTGAGCTGTGTTTATTTTTATTAGTATATATAGAACTCTCAAAGTGAGGGAAGGCTCCACAAATTCATGCTGTTACTTGCACTACAACTGGGGAAGTCTTTGAGAATTACCTCGTACTTTGAGAAGTTGAAGGAATCACACAGGTCGCATTTTATGCTTGATTTGAATCCAAGTATTCTTGTCTTCAAGGCTCACTTGGCAACCATTATGCCATTATGCCTGTCAGTAAAATAATAACAATAATAATTTTATCAATTCTTTTTTTTTAGGTTTTTTTTTTGCAAGGCAATGGGGTTAAGTGGCTTGCCCAAGGCCACACAGCTAGGTAATTATTACGTGCCTGAGGCCGGATTTGAACTCAGGTACTCCTGACTCCAGGGCCTTTGCTGTGTCCACTGCACCACCTAGCCACCCCAATATCAATTCTTAATGTTTGTAAAGTTCTCTACATAGTACAGTACTTAACAAATAGTAGCTGTTTAATAAATATTAATTTATTGCTTGATAAATGCTTTAGAAAATCAAAATCATTCTGTGTGGTAAATCCTATCAATATAATTATCTCCATTTTTTTTTTTTATAGATGAGAGAGTTTAGATCCAAAAAGGTAAAGATACTTCCCTGGTGATAGAAAGTAGTCAGGATTGCAAACGAAATTGGAACCTTTCTTTCTTGACTTCAAATCTACTACTCCACATTGACTATAAGATGAGTTTCTATATTTGTAGTTACAATGAAGAAATGAAAACTGTACTCTTCTAATCCAAGCCTTGGGAAAAATGAGTTATATTTTTATATCCACTTAAATGTTTAGAAATTATATCACTCACAATAATCTTGTGAAGTAAATCATTTCAGTACTATTATTATTATTGCCATTTTACAGACAAGGAAACCCTGTCTTAGGTGAAGATGTTTATCCATAATTATGTGGCTAGCTAAGTGTCTAACCTGATCTCAACTCCAAATCTTACACTCTTACCTTTAATTTTATGATAAGGAATAAGATGAAGGAAAAAAATTACCTCTTAAAAATGTGGGAGGAAAGGGAAGGAGGGTAATGGATAAACATAACTGGTTTCTTTTTTTCTTGCAATTGTGTTGTCTTCTTCAAAGATGGGAATGAAAACAGCCTTGTTCTGCTTTTTTTCCCTAAGAAAATAAGTATATAATGTCAGTAGAGTGTTTTGTGGGCATGAAGTAGACACTTTATAAATGTATGAAAGATCAGGTGAATAATTTATATTCTTTCCTATTTTGTGAATTCAATGATGAAAAATGAGGAATAATTGGATAGAACTGGGGAAAAGAATGAAATGTTTAGAAAGTCTTGCTTTTATTTTTGCCTCCTTCTTAAGGGTATAAGCTGAGTTGTAGGGTTATTTTCTTCTCACTATGTAGTTATAATTTTTTTAGTCAAGTATGCTAATGGCAAAGAGATATGTGTTAGTGGAGAGAAAGGCAGCCTCAGAGCTGGGAATACTTGAATTCAAATCTTATCCCTTATGCCTACTTCCTCTGTACACTAGAGAATTAATATATAGAGAGGCAAGTTATATAATGGAAAGAGCACTGAATTTGCAGAGGTCCTACTTTCAAATCCTTCCTCTACCACTTACTGTCTTTGTGACTCTGGGCAAGTCACTTATCTTTCTCAGTATCAGTTTACTCTTCTGTAAAATGGGGGGGTATGTAAAATAATTCCCTCCCAGTTCTAAATAAATTGACTCAAGATGCTGATTTGTATCATACTATAGAAAGTGCCAAAAGCGATCCAATCACGACATTCAAATCCCAAGATGAGAGGTGGGTTTTTTTTTTTTTTTAATAATACCCAAGGAGCAGCTAGGAGTTGCAGTGGATAGAGCACTGGTTCTGGAGTCAGGAAGACTTGAGTGCAAATCCAGCCTCAGATCCTGAAGTCACCTGTGTGACTTTGGGCAGGTCACTTAACCCCTTTGCCTTGAAAAAACCAAAAAATAAGCAAATACAGATAAAAATAATATCTAAGAACTGTTTATCAGTCCTACAGAATACTTAAATATACAGTTTTACCTAATTCCAAGAAAAGTAGAGATCTCAAAATAATCATTCAAAAAATATATCTTCCTTTCTCTGGGATTACTTTTTAATTTTTGTTGGTAGTAACTGTCTTGTAGATTGGTTAAGAGGTTGGTGACAACTCCCAGAAAAATGTGAGAGAAAAATAGATTTTGAACAAAGTAAACTATATTATAGAGTGCTACATTTGAACAATCTTGCATGATAACTGGGAAGTTTTATTGGAATTCAAGAGCACTATATCATAGGAATAATAAACTAGTCATTTAATCTATGGGAGAGACATTTTTCATAATAATTAGTATTAGCAGAAAACTAGTCAATACTATGATATAGGCTATAACTTAGAGGTAGGAAAGAGAAATAATTAAAATGAGGATAGGAGTAATGGCTTCCTGGGACTGTGGGCTCCACAGTGGAGCTACCTTTATTCTTATATCTTTAGTATATTGGGCAAACTCTGGGTAGGGCACACATAAATATATTTATTTTGTATTTTTAATAATATGAATGTAAATAAAATGAAAATTCTCTCTCTGACATTCTTTATAAGCTCTCTAGCCATCAATGATTTAATGTCTACCAGTAATTGGCAAATGTCAATGCTGTAAAACTTAGCTTCCTGGAACTCTGTGAAAAGAGTTCACCTTTTCGGTTAGTGAAAAGTTTATTACCTCTTGCCTTGCCATTCTTGTCATTCAATCTATGTTCTTTTGTGACTCAGTCAGACTAGAGTATCACATTGCCATTTGAGGCATGCTATTACAGTGAATTTGTGAATCTTTCTCCTAGATTGTTGTGAATTATTCAACGTAGAATCCAATAATTCTTTTTTAGATATTCCTTGAATTGAATCATCCAGATAATGTTCCATGGAATGTGTATGTATCTTTAGCAAATTATAAATAAATTGGACTCTATATGGTCATTTGCTCAGATACCCAGTCCACATAGATTTGTCAAATAGCTGCATAAACAACAACTTAGGTATTTTTTTCCTGATGTTCCCAGAGACAATCCCATTTTTCAGTGTCTGAGAACTTAAATTCAAATCTTGATCCTGCTGTGCAATATCTCTTTGTTCTTAGAAACAGTATTTAACCTCAGTTTTCCATCTGAAAAATGAGGAAATTGGACTAGATGAACTCTGAGATCCTTCTAGCTCCCAATATATAATGCTAAAATGCTTGCCTCTATCTTTCATAATTTTGTTCATCTTTTAGCATTTGCCAATATTTGTGCCTATATGTTTGTGTGTGTGTGTGTGTGTGTGTGTATGTGTATCACACTCATAAGCAAGAACCCTATATCAGGGAGTCTGAGATCCACTCTTTTAGCAATTGGTTTGGATGCATAAAATCCCCTCCTTTCCCTTTCTAGAATAGGACATTTTGGAACCAGAGCATTATCTCTTCTTCTTCTTCTGTAAAATAAGGGGGTATGTGACATCTTACTGTGAGCAGAATTCTGCCAAGTAGATGAGAATTAAGTTATTCTAATTTCAGGGAGAATCCTGCTGCTTATGTTTTGAGATGTTTAAATTAAATTTATAATATTTAAAAAAATTCAGTTCCAATATATTTATACCATTTCTTACTACATTCATCATTTTAATAGTCAATCTTATTAGTTGTACTTATTTTTATAGATAAGAGAACATATCATAATTTATAGCATGTTTTGCTTGCTGAGAAAAAAGGATTCCAACACTCAGATGAATTTTTGGAAAACAATCCATTTGTTCTTACAGGAGATACCTTGTCACTGTTGACAGGAATTTGAAGGGCCATGTGACATTCTTAAGAAATGATTTCATATTAAATACTCATGAGGATTTCTGATCATCTTAATCTGAGCATTTCCTCCAATAAATTAGACAGCAACCTATTCATTTCTGCCCATCCAATATAACTCTTGTCTATATTTTCCCAAAAGTTTATCATGGAAGCTACCAACACATTGGAAAACTTCCTTATTTCCTCCTGAAATAGGCCTGGTGTCTGTGAAATTCTCTGGCTTGTCATTTGCCATGGAAGCAAATCAACTTCTCTTCAGACAATTCAGTAGTTCAGGGGAGTTAAGATGAAAAATGGCATGCCTCATAGAGATAGCTTTTACAAATATATTGCTAGACCCAAAGGAAAGGGAAAAATAGTTGATAAAGCAAAGACACTCACAGTATGCAATCTCCATGCATTCAGTCTACAGCACATGAATGGTACAGGTAGGGGGTAGGGAATCTATACTACTGTCAAAGTCCCAGAAACCCTTGGGATCTTATACAAAGGATCAGTATGATATCAGTGGAAGAGTGTTCTGTCATCTAAAAAGCTGGCAAAAATGAAGTATTTTCCAAATTTCCTTAATAAGGAAAAAATGAATGCAGAATAGAGAGGGGGAAAAAGGAAGTAATATTTGATATATTACCATTTCAGTGAGAGTATAAAAATGGGACCTGCAATTGTATCAATAATAATCATGTTTCATTAGCTCATAAATTTTTGATGACTTCTTTTGATCCTATTATTCTTCAGAGTTCATTTATAATATATATCATATATGTTCTGTGCATTATATGTTAATATCTACTTTGAAGCTCTCAATTGTCCTTTTGTGATTAATTCTTTGGGAGGTAATACAATTCCACATGTTGTTGTCATATAGAAATTGACAAAATAATGAAAAAATTGGGTTCTGCTTTCATGAGAAATTTGGACAGTTTCTCCAATCTACTTTTCCATTTTATCTTTGGGTCAAGCATATTATCAGTTTACACTATCTGTTCCAGTTACTCATGGGTTTGGATTTTCGCTATATTGTTTTCATTTGACTGCATGACATGTTGAAAGCTGGGTAAAAGATAATTTATTCACTTTGTCTTTCCTGTGTGGTTGAACAGCCAAATTTCTTTGAGTAATTTTAATTTTCTTCCAGGATGCCCTGCAATATTTATTTAGTACAATGTCATCTACAAATTGAAGTTTCTAAAGGATTTCATCATCCATAAAAAATCTTATTTCATCTGTACATTTCACTATATCTTTTCTATCACAGCAGAGAAAACTTGATAAAAGTGTCTCTGTTTTATGACATGCCTAATGTTTACTAACAAAGGGTCCCTGCTCCTGCTGGTGCTCCTTCTCACCCTAAGACTATGATCCTGAATTATGTATGGACAGTGCAGTAGAGTTCTGCATCCAGTGCCAGCAGATGGTCCCCTAAAATCTCTTTTTGATCATCTGTCTGACCCCTTTACCAACCATGAGTTGAAAGTTCCAGAAGCCCCTGCCACCACCAAGATCTGATACTGGTTTTCTATGGCTTATCCTGGGTCTGATTGCCCGACTCTTATCCTACTGAGTTAGACCTTTCCTACCAACCTTCCAAGATGTCTTGGCCAGGAAAAAAGTTCTATCACTCCAAAAGTTCATTTTGAGATATTTTAAAAATTATTTTGGAGGGGAAATTTGGGAAAACTCAGGTGAATCCCTACCTTCACTCTATTCTCTTGGCGTCTGTAATTACTCAGTCTCATTTAAACTTATAGATAAAATTATTGTTAATAATTTATTTTGTCCATTTTTTATTTTTATTTCACTTAAATAATTTATGCATTATTTTATCAAACATCATTTCTTTCCCCCCATTGTTATTCTTTCTTCTTGATTTTTTGCAAGTTCTCATATGAACTATGATGAATTTTATTTGTGCACTAAGACAGGGACAAATCCTACAGCAATAAAAATTATCTACCAAAATATTCAAGTATTCTTTGTCCAGTATCTACCATTCTATTTTTGAAGGGGGAAAAAGTATATATCTAGGTAGGTAGGTAGATAGATAGATAGATAGATAGATAGATAGATAGATAGATAGATAGATAGATAGATATGAATTAGGTTTTTAAAATAATTTATGTTTTGATTTTCTTTTGTTTATATTTAATTCTTGTGTATAAGGCTCTCTTGGTTAAATTTTGTTTTTCATCAGTTCATACAACCATGAATTACATTTTACTGTTTCTTACAATAGTGTTATATTTATCCAAGTTCATTTTAGTTATTCACCCAAATAATAAGAACCTATCCTTGATAAAGAGAACTCCAATATAAGATCATTACTGTTGCCTTCTTTGCCTTCAAATTTATTTCCTACTTTCACCTAAGATCTCCTATACTTAATTTTATACATAATGATTCTTTCTATGTTTTTTTATTTGAACTCCTTGAGAACTAGACTAAGGAAAATTAACACTGGGTCACATATTCCTAGATTATTGCTAGTTTATTATTAGTGGACTACTTTTAAAATGCTTCATAGAATAACTGCCTGATTTCTTATAGAATCTGTAACATTTTTTCATTTTCTCTACTCTGTATTATAAATTTGACACATGAAGTTGAATTTCATAACTATTTAAATTTGCATTATTGCAATTATTAGTGATTTGGAACATTTTTAATATAGTTGCTAATTTCGCTTTACCCTTTGAGAACTGCCTGTTAATCCTTTGATAATTTATGAATTGGAATAATGGCTTTTATTTTTTCTTTCAAAGTGATTTTTTTAAATTAAAGATTTTATTTATTTTGAGTTTTACAATTTTTCCCCATCTTACTCCCCCCCCAGAAAGCAATTTGTCAGTCTTTACATTGTTTTCATGTTATACAATGGTCCAAATTGAATGTGAAAAAAGAGAAATCATATCCTTAAGGAAGAAACATAAAGTATAAGAAATGGCAAGATCAGACAATAAGATAGCAGTTTTTTTCCTAAATTAAAGGGAATAGTCCTTGAACTTTGTTCAAACTCCATGGTTCTTTATCTGGATACAGATAGTGTTTTTCATTGCAGACAGCCCCAAATTGTTCCTGATTGTTGCACTGATGGAATGAGTGAGTCCATCAAGGTTGATGATCACCCCCATGTTGCTGTTAGGGTGTACAGTGGTTTTCTGGTCCTGCTCATCTCACTCAGCATCAGTTCATGCAAATCCCTCCAGGCTTCCCTGAATTCCCATCCCTCCTGGTTTCTAATAGAACAATAGTGTTCCATGGCATACATATACCACAGTTTGCTAAGCCTTTCCCCAATTGAAAGACATTTACTTGATTTCCAATTCTTTGCCACCACAAACAGGGCTGCTATGAATATTTTTGTACAAGTGATGTTTTTACCCTTTTTCATCATCTCTTCAGGGTATAGACCCAGTAGTGGTACTGCTGGATCAAAGGGTATGCACATTTTTGTTGCACTTTGGGCATAGTTCCAAATTTTTCTCCAAAATTGTTGGATGAGTTCATAGCTCCACCAACAATGTAATAGTGTCCCAGATTTCCCACAATTCTTCCAACAATGATTGTTATCCTTTCTGGTCATATTGGCCAGTCTGAGAGGTGTGAGATGGCACCTCAGAGAAGTTTTAATTTGCATTTCTCTAATAAGTAATGATTTAGAGTAATTTTTCATATGATTATGGATTGCTTTGATCTCCTCATCTATAAATTGCCTTTGCATATCCTTTGACCATTTGTTAACTGAGGAATGGCTTTTTTTAAAAATATAACTCAGTTCTCTGTATATTGTAGAAATGAGTCCTCTGTCAGAAACATTAGTTTTAAAGATTGTTTCCCAGTTTACTATATTTCTTTTGATCTTGATTGCAGTGGTTTTATCTGTGCAAAAACTTTTTATTCAATGTTATCGAAATCATCTAGTTTGTTTTTAGTGATGCTCTCCATCTCTTCCTTAGTCATAAACTGCTTCCCTTTTCAAAGATTTGACAGGTAAACTAGTCCTTGATCTTCTAATTTGCTTATAGTAATAATGACTTTTATAAGATAAATTACCTGTAAATTTATTTCCCCTCTTAATTGATTATTTGCTTATAGTAATAATGGCTTTTATAAGATAAATTTGCTGCAAACTAATTTCCCCTTTTAATTGATTCTCTTCTAATCCTATTGACTAATCATAGTGGTTTTATTTGTACAAAAACTTCCAAATTTGCTTTAATCACTACTCTACATTTCATTTTATAGGACCAAAAAGTAGTATATCCATCGTTTCTCTAACCTGCTTATATGATATGCCATTTTTTACAAAAAAAAAAACATTTGGAGTTATAGGTGTGAAGTATAACATCATTTTATAATGCTAATTTGAAAGCCTAATTTCAGTCAGATTGAATTCTAGGGATCAAATAATGAGTATCTGGCATTTGGGTGTTTCTAAGAAGACTAGCCCTCAAATGTGAGGGTTGTGAGTCCTTTTCTGTGTTCCTTTTCACCTTTAGTGTATGACTGATTGAGCAATTCTCCCCTGAAGCTCCAATAAGCAATAAAAACTGCAGCTTGCACAGTGGTCATACCCTATTTTAGCAGACAGGTTGAGTTAACTGAGGAATCTCAAACCTTTCAATGAATATGTTACTTTTTGAGCAGGATTACTAATAATTAAGAACCACCACCCCTCACATGTATGTATGTATATTTATTTTATTCTGAAATTAAGAAACAAAATATTTTTCATAGCATAGTAGAATAGAAACAATGATTGTACATAAAATTGCAAATCTATTATGTACAACTTGCTATTCCTTTTAAATATATAGCTATAACTTTCTTTAGAAAAAAAGGATGTGTATATTTATAGGTATGTTAAATTATTCTGTACATACTTATGTTTATGATTTCTTTTTCTGTATGCAGATAGCCTCTTTCTTCAAATATCCTTTATAGTTAATATGAATATTTATAATAGAATAGCTAAATTCTTAAAACCATATTGGTGTTACTGTGCAAAACCATTCTCTGGGTTCTGTGCATTTTGCTCTTATTTCATGTGAATCTTTCCAGGTTTCTCTAAAATCATTGAGCTCATCATTTCTTACAGCACAATAATATTCTATCATGATCATGTCATTTTTCACTCTCTGAAAGACAGCCTTTCAAATATGTGTGAGAGAGCTATAATGATATCTTTAGTCTTCTCTTCCCCAAATTTATATGCCATCCCTTTAATTGACTATCATAACGCATGGAATTCAGGACTATCTTGGTCGTCATTCTTCTCATACTCACTAGCCCATTGATGGTCTTTGTAAACTACAGCTCCCATAATTTTAACAGTCTATTTCAGATGGGATCTGACCAACATAGAGTACAGTGGTAGTGTCACTTCTTTATTTCCAAAAAAAAAATGCCCCTATTATTATAGCCCAAATTTTATTTAACTATGTTGACAGACACAGTACACTCGATTCAGATTGTGCTTATAATATTCTAAAGCAAGCAGAGGATTTTCTTATAAACTGCTGTCTTATCATGCTACCCCTTACCTTGTACTTGTGAAATTAGCTTTTTGAACTCAAGTGCAGGACTTTACATGGATCTCTATTAAATTCTGCTTTTGCCAGGATATTTTTGGATCTTGATTAAAATAGAGAAAAGGAATTAGACTTGTTCTTCTTGGTACAGAATTAGGGGATGATTGGTGGGTAACAGCTGTGAAGGGACAAATTGAGGATTGATTTGATAAAAAGAAAAGAAAAACTTCCAATTAAATGGAACTATAGGCTTCCACAAAAAGTTATTAGCTTCTCTTCTTTGGAGGTTTACAACAAAAATTGTATGCCCACATGCTTTGTATGATGTCAAATGGATTTTTGTTCTCATATGGATTGGTATTTAAGATCTCTAAGTTCCCTCCAACTTGGAGTTACTGCACTTCTTTCTTTGTCAGCATAAGGAATTATTATTAAAAAATAGAAGGTAGAAGTGAATTTTTAGTGAATTTGCTAAAATAAATAATAAACATTTCATTCAAGAGGGTTTAGGATATAAAAATAGATGTCTAGTGAAATAAAAATGAACCAACATGTATATAATTCTTTCAAGTTTAAAAAGAATTTTAGAGTCACACACATATACACAAACCTAATATGATCTTTACAATAATCCTGTTAAATAGGTTTTATTATTATTATTATTATCATTCTCCTTCTGAAGAGGATGAAACTGAAGCTTAGAGAAATTAAATGACTAATTAAATGGCACAACTAATGTCTGAGTCAGAATTTAAATAGATATTTTCCTGATTTCAAATTTACTTTGCTATCTAGTAAATGGTCTGTGGAATGATAGGGCAATGTGATCCTACGTGACTCCTCTCTTTATTCCACCAAAAACACTAATAATAATTCTGTGTTTTAATTAATGCTATGACTTGAAACACCTCTCTATGTCTCTACAATTTAATATGATTTTATTTTAATTTTTGCAGAAAGATTTCGAGATTTGCTGCTCCCTCCACCTGGGCAAGATACGGAGATTCTGCCCTTCATCCAGCCAAGGAACTATCCCAAGTAAATGTTATAATTCTTTAGGGACTAGACTGGGGGGAGGGCAGAGTCTAAAATAACATTTATAAGAAAGTGGGGAAGGTATTTTATTTTTGCTTAAGATTTCTGAAAATGGAATCAAACTTCATAACACCATAAATACTTTTCAGATAAACTCTCCAGGCAGAGTTTTCAGATGAATTTCATAAAATAGGTTTTGAATTCTTCACAACCATGTCAAAAGGAAAGAGGCTGAACATGTGAGGGTGACTTTTTTTGTATCTAGGGAGTCATTGGGAGAGAACAAACGATAAACTGTCTGGATCAGTGTCTCCTGGAGCCTCATTTTCTTTGACACGTTGTGTTGATACTAGTATATATTTTGTCAGACTAATCCCTGTTCTTGTCTTCTGGGTTTTTCTTGTTCATGCTGATGGATTCATTTGGATTTTAACAAGCTGCCTCTAGAAACAAGCACATGCTTAAAATGATTTTAATGGTCTTATTAGAGATTCAGAAGTGGACAATCAGAACTAACTTAGACAAGCAGGTTCTAGTATCCAGTTTAAAGTGCATTATAATAAGAGAAAGAAAAGAAAAATTTTTCTTTTCTTCCCATCTCCAGTTTAGTGTTTTATTTCCACAACAAATTCCCTAAAATCATAAAAGTGTCACTACAGACTACTTGACTATGTATATACCAACTTATTTCTGAGTCTTGGGTTTCCTCATATAAAAAAGAAGAGGAATGACACTATTAACTTTGAAGGGATGTTTTAAGGCTCAAATGAAATAGTTTATGTAAAGCAATAAGTTTCCTATATATATTTAATATTTTAGTACCTGGAAAAGAGGAGATGAAGAAATATTTGCTTATTGATTTATGGTTTTCAACCAAGTAATAGTTTAATTCAATGAATTGGGGAATAACTGATCAAATTCATAAATTATAACAGCAACTATCTCTCTGTCTCCCACTCTGATCTATCTCTGTCTCTTATTTTCTTGGTCAAAGTAATTTTGGGTACTTTTAAATTTTGTACTTAAATTATTAGCATATGAAAATATTCATTTCTTATATGTACTTGTAGTAAAAATCAAGATTTGTGAATATTTAAATGTTTTATTTACCTCCTTTCCAAAGGATGCACAATTAACCTTATATTATTAATGCAATCATAAGCATAATTTGTGATTTTGCTATTCTTCCCTGTAGAAGTTCACATGATTTTTGACTTTTAGCCATGATGATTATGTCACTTTCTACTCTACTGCCTCCACACAGAAAGGATCATAGATATAATTTTGAAAGAGATATCAGAGGTCATCTTGTCCAACTGCTTCACATTTTATGGCTGAGGAAACAGCCTCAGGGAGATTGTGACCTGCTCAAGATGACACTGGCAATATTTGTCAAAGGAAGGATTTGAACTCTGGTCTTTCAGACTTAGTACTCTTTCCACTATACTCTGTTGCCTATTTCTGGTTTATCATGTTTATTCATCTACTATTCATTCATTGCATTTTAAATTTGCCATTAATGAAGCCCCTACTATGGACATAGAAACTCTTTAGATGCTGAGAGCTGTGCAAGATAAACAGGGAATGCTCTATGCTTTTGTGGACCTTATTAACATGAGGTGCACTACATGGATGATAAATCTGTGAATAAGATGATAAAGTTGAATCACAATGACTCTGCCTGTAAAAAGGGATAAATAACCCTCATCGATTTCCACACTATCTTGGTGGCTGCAGTGTGGTCCAGACCTCTTTTTCAGAGACTAAGGCAGTGCTGACGCTTTTGCTCAGAGTGGGGTCACTCCTCTGATTGTTTCATTGAAGGTGATTATTCTGCTGTAGTTATTTTCCAGGACATATCAACTATGTGGCACAATAGATTTCCTTTATATTTAACAATTATTTTTCCACAAGTAAAGTAGCCTCTCTCTGTAGTAAACATGCAAAGACTGGTAATTTCTAAATACAATATATTGAGTATAGTTTCTTTTTAGTCTATTTTTGCAATAGGATGTTTTTTCCTCTTCAATTTAATGAAAGATAATGAAGAGGCACATGATAAACATTTGGAGGATTGAGGATATATAGCCTAGAATAAAGAAGACAGTTAAAATGGTGATTTAGGGTGCTCAGGAGGAACCTTTACCAAAGAAAGGGCAAAGTTGGAGAAACTGATAAATCTCCAAGATGGTAGCCCCTGACTTTAAAATAATTTCACAAACTCCTGTGTTTGCATTTATCTGACTCAATCATGATGGCTGCTTTTCAAAGTACCTGAGTTATGTTTATCCTTTTTTGTCATCAACTCCTTCTAATGAAACCTCTAGACCCCAGTTTAAGAATTTGGGGGCTAGATTAATAAAATAAAATAAAATAAAATAAAATAAATTAATGGACTCCAGGTACCTTTGTCTACCTCATTATGAAAACACATAGCACCTAATAGCCACAGGCCATCTGGAGATAGATCTATATCAGGTACAGCTAACTTCCTGAAGGCAGTTATGCAGATAGTTTCATGTCCTTGAACCAGACAAAGACAAGGATTGAGGTAGAACATGTCAAATTTCACCATTGCTTCCTGAATATTTTCACTGAGTAAGAATTTTTAAATGAGAAGAACTGAAGGTCAGCCTCTAGAGCAATTGAAAAAATGGTGCATTCATGCATCCAGAGAAAACAGAGTTTTCCACATATATAATATTGGGGTGTCATTATGTGACTCAAAGGGAGGCAGAATAAATACATCTAAACCTTTTCTCCCTGTGCCCTTCTCCAAAGGAGTCTTTTATTCCTTCCAGAAGGGAAAGTAGGAGGTTGCAGCCAGAAATTTATTCATTTTGCTCTACTAATCGAGCAGGGGTACCAGACTGGAATTATATAAATCTGCTTTCTTAACTATTATTAGTCAGAGGAATGTAATTTTCAGGTTCTAATTAATTCCTTTCTCTAAATGAGTCAAGGTGTATCTAAACTATATGTCTAGACTTGAGCTTACTACCAAATACCAGTTCCCAATGAAAACACATAAGCAGCAAAGAACTCCATTTGTCTAATAGCAATAAAAAGAAGTCAGAGAAAGTATGTAAATATATACAATTATATCTATATTTCTATGTATATGTATATATGTGTTAGGCTATAAACCACACAATACAAAGTGAAAGAACTCTCCCATTAGGATCAAAGTAACTGAGGTCATCAAGAGAGAGAGAGAGTACCAGAACTAACCCAAGGAGAAATTCCCTGAAGTCTGTAGTACAAGATAGAGACTGCTTACTCCTTCAAGTAAGCCTCTTCTCAGTCTTTTCCTTCAGCAACCTGAAGTGAGTTTGACATCCTCCATCTCTTGAAGTTGGAAGCCAGAAGTACCCAAACTGCAGAATAGAATTGAACCTTAGATTCAACTGCTGGAATCAAACTCAGGTCTTTCTATTTCCAGGTCTAATGCTCTATCTGTTTAACTTAAAGTGACCTTAAAGAACATCTAAACAATTCTTTCATTCTATATCTAAGAAATAAGTCCAGGGAGTTTAATAATATTTTTATAATAATAAACCTGGCAAATAGTTGGAACAAAACATGAACAGAGGGGCGGCTAGGTGGCGTAGTGGATAAAGCACCGGCCCTGGAGTCAGGAGTACCTGGGTTCAAATCAGGTCTCAGACACTTAATAATTACCTAGCTGTGTGGCCTTGGGCAAGCCACTTAACCCCATTTGCCTTGCCAAAAACCTAAAAAAAAAAAAAAAAAAGAACTTGAACAGATCAGATCTTCCTAATTGAAAAACAAACTATACTGATCATAATCATTAACAAAAATAATCCTATCTGAAGGATAACAATTCTAATCACTCTCTGACCAATAACAAAAGAAACCTATAATATTCTGTAAGATGATTTTAAATCTCCAAACAGATGACACAATGGAATCAGGAAGACTTGAGCACTTATCTTGCCTCAGAAACTTACTAACTGCCTCACCCTAGGATTTAACCTATCTCAACCTTCTCATTTGAAAATGGGGATAATAAAAGCACCTACCTCCCAGGATTTTTGTGATAATAAGATATCAAAAGAACTTTGCAGATTTAATTTCAATGGAATTTGAGGCTTTATCACACATTATTCCTTGAAACTATAATCTTGATTAACACAGTAGGGAAGGGAGTATGTCAACTGTTCTCTAGGACCTGTCATATAGAAGAGAAATTTGACATTCTTTAATGTCTCTAGAGGTTAGAATTCTATGATACTTATAGGGAGGCAGAGTCTTGCAATGAACTGCCTTGGGAAGCAGTAATTTCCTATCATTTGACCCATTATCAAAGATATGGTAAAGAAAGATTCATATTTCAGTATTTAAGTCACAAATTAAGCACCTACTATGGACATAGTCTCTTGCAATCTAGGCATTCTGGGATTCTATGACTCTATTTGTCCTGTAAAATAACAGGTAAAAATGTGTAATTCTCTTTCTTATTCTTTATTGTCAGTCATTTTAATTTAATCCCACTGTTTATGATACCATTTGGGGGTTTCTTAGCAAAGATACTGGAGTGGTTTGCCTTTTCATTCTCCAGATCATTTTATTGATGGGGAAACTGAGACAAAAAATTGAGTTACGAGACTTGCGCAGGGTAATACAACTACTAAGTCCAAGGTCACATTAAAACTCAGGTCCTCCTAACTACAGTCTTGGCACTCTCACCACTGCATCACCTAGTTTTTGTATTGTTTAGTCACTTTCATGGTCTCAGTAATTGTTGAATGTGCCATAATATTTATTCCTTTTTCTTTATATAAGAGAATTTCGCAGAAGTCTTAGGGAAAGAAGGTCTTGACAAATCTACTTCTAGTGATTCACACATGCACACTCTGTCATTACTAAAAATCATGATCTCTTGCCGAAGAAAATGAAGATTTTAGGATCAGAGATGGTACTTTTATTACCACTGTAGATCAAAGGCAAGGACATTAGTTAAAAAATAACACAGATTTGGGAAATGCAATATAGTGAAGATACAATCGGTTAAGATGATATAGTGGTAAGGTATATGGTGGGTAAAAAGAAATAATTTAGAAAAGATTTGATTTTTGGAAGATCATGGGAATGAGAGTTTTCTGACTAAGAGCAGTGAGGGAAAAAATAAGCATTTATATTAAACCTAATACATGACAAGTATTGTGATAAATGCTTTTTAAAGTCATAGTTCATTTAATCCACACAACAACCCTGTGAGGTAAGTTCTTATTTTCCCCATTTTACATTTGAAGAAACTGAGGCAAACAGGGATTAAGTGATTTGCCCCAGGTCATGTAGTGTCTGAGGTCAGATTTGAATTCAGGTCTTTCTGACACTAGTGTCAGTATTCTATTCATTGTATCACCTAGCTGCATGGGAGATGATGTATGAATAAGAGAAGATAGAGACTTAGATAAGGCTGATCAACTTTCATTTTATTTTTTTCTATGCTAAGTGGAACAAAAAGGAACGAAACTAGTAAATAGAAAGCTCAAAAAACATCATTAACCTTGAAAAAATTCAAATCACTAGGGCTAGAAAGATTAAATATTAGAGTATAAAAGAGGTGATCCAACATAATTATGATAGAATGATGTTACAATCTGGAGGGTCTTATACATGAGGCAAAGGAGCTTCAACTTCAGCTCCTTTCCAAAATATTCTTGGTTTGGGTTCATAGAGCATTTCTTCCATGGAAGTCTTGTTTATCTTCCAATAATACCATTATATTATAGTTTATCTGTGGCTACCTTTCCTCCACTGCCCATTTGTTCTTTAAACTGTTAATTGAGCGACTATAACAGCAAAGTCAAAGTCACTGACAGAAAGGGGAGAGAAAATATCCTTCTCTGCATGCATCTAGAGGCATTCTATATCTTAACTGGAAATTACTTTGGCACTATCTATGGTTTTGAACATTATCTTTCTAAATATTGGTTAGAAGATGCATCATTGATAATATATCTTTGTGATACAGCACAACTTGTTAAAATGTTAAAAGTGCAGAATGTTTTTATTTCTTTCTTTCCAAAAACCAAATACCTTTTTTAAATGAATTTTTCTACTGACTTGCCTTTTGTTTGGGCATCTCAGAGAGTCCAGTTTGTATTAGTCAGAATTTTGATGAAAAGTCTTTGTTGTCCTATAATAATATCATAAAATAACAATAATAGAATAAAACTAATACCATAATTATACATTTCAATCATATATTTGCTAGTCTACCTATTTCACTATTTTTCTTTTGGACTAATGCTACACTAGCCATGATTTTGACTCCATCTCAAAATTGACCAAAGCAACCTTCCACCACTGTGTCAATTTAATATGTCCTGCCATGCTAAGCACCCTGGCAGTGTTGGACACATATTGAGGACTAAAAATAAGAAGTTACATAAAGAGACTTATTTCTTTTTTCCAGGGAACGAAGTCCTAACAGGGACAGAGATGACAAGTTTCTCAAGTGTCAGTTGATTTTTAATGTGAAATTCTCAATAAAGTGATTGGATATTGCAGCAGAACTGGGGAATATTATTCCTAAAAGAAGAATAATTAGGTCTGTTAATCATATTCTTCTGGCCCTGAGCTTGCATTTGACCTCTTGAAGAATGCAGCTACATTCACTCTCATCAGTATGTAATCATTGACAGTGATCTGTGAAGAATGTCAGAATGGGAATCAGTTTGATGAGGGGCAGAAAGAAAATTATGATGAAAAGGAAAGGAGAATTGTGTATTCAAGAGAGAGCATATACCTGTTTCCATGGTTGGCACAAAATCTGAAGCAAAGGGATCTTGAACTTGCTACTCATCCCTTGAGCCAGCTTCCCATCACCAATAGTGATGGATTTAATCTTCCAATGAGCTTTGTGGGGGGAGGGGCAATAATCTTATTCTTGTACATGCAGTTTTTTGGTTTTTTTTTAGGTTTTTTGCAAGGCAAATGGGGTTAAGTGGCTTGCCCAAGGCCACACAGCTAGGTAATTATTAAGTGTCTGAGACCGGATTTGAGCCCAGGTACTCCTGACTCCAGGGCCGGTGCTTTATCCACTGCGCCACCTAGCCACCCCCCGTACATGCAGTTTTGATGTAACTAAAGATTAAAGACCAGGTTTGGGCAACATTTCCCTTTCCAGTGCCCTGAAGTCTCTCCTGGCATCTGTTGTGTCAACCGAGCCCAGTGAAGCAGTGCAGAAAGAAGGAATGTTACTTACCATGAGAATCATAATGAAGTCTCTCAAAATTTGAGAACATTCTAACTGTTCATTAAAAATAATCAAAGCAATAATAACTTAAATGTCTCTAATACTTAAACTTTTATGAAGTGCCTTTCATGTTATCTCATTTGATACTCCTTGGTCCAGAATTGTGTTGACTTAATCACAAGAATAGAAAGAATTTATATATATATATATATATATATATATATATATATATATATATATATATATAATTAATTGCCTTTCAGTGTGATCTTTGAATTTCCCTCATTAACTTCATAACTCTGTCTTCTACTTATGTGGCCTGATTATTCCTAAGCATTTGTCACTTAAATGTGCCTTACTTTAAATTGCCTTTCTTCGTGCTTCTTTCATTAAAAACTGTTTTTAAAAAAAAACCATGAGGATCCATAGACAAGTGCTTGACAAGTGGGTGGATATATATATATATGTGTGTGTGTATATAAATGCATTGTGTAATACACACATGTGTGTATTCTATGTTCCTATAAGTGTCTGTAAATGGATGCAATGTGTCTGTGTCTATTTTAATCTGGGTATTTCTGAAAAACAGACGCAGCCTATAATACCTAAAAAGCATTGAATTTAAAGGATGATGTTTCAAATCTCAGCTCAGTTCTTCACTACTCTGAGGACTTTGAGCAAGTTAATTAATTAATCTATCTTAGACTCAACTTGCCTCATCTGTCAAATGAAAAGTTAATGGGATTCTTTATTTACCTACGTGGCCCCACTTTTATCTTATTTTTAAAAAATAGCTTTTGAGGATATTTTTCCCCTTTGTTACTGGGGTTTCCTACATCTCCTCCTTCCTCATTCTCCTAGTGAGATATGCCTTATTTATTAGAAAATCAAAAGATAAAATAAAATACAATAAAAATGGAAAACCAATCACACATCAAAATAAATTCTGACTTTATATAGGCAGTGTTCCATACCTGTGAACTCCAACCTCTGTAAAAGTAATGGGGAGAGGTAGCTTTTCATTTTCCTAATTTGAAGCCCAGGTTTTTCTTCAAAGTCTGACATATTCAGTTTAGATTATGTTTTGGTTGTTATTTCATCCATTTTCACTGTTCTAATCAGTGTGCATATGTCTTGTCTCCATTTTCAAAATATCTAAACAATGCTTTTCTTTTCAGTCAGCTAGAGCTGTTTTGCTGGCACACACATCAGTTATTTAATTAAGTCTTTAGGAGAATCTAAAAACCTCAATTTTTTTTACAACTGCTTCTTTGTTTTGTTTTTCCTGTTTCACTTTTGTGAGTGAAGGTAAATGAGAGAAAGGTGCTGCATTGCTCTAAGGGAAGATTTAAATGAACTCAGAGAATCTCCTTTGTGCTTGGATACCCCAAGTTGTTTCATTTGTTTTCACTCTTATCTTTACCATCTGAACTTTGAGCTTTCCCAGTGGTGAACAAAAACTGTTTTTTCTATTTGTTAGGCTGGTAATTAAAAGAAGTGAAAACCTGATATTACTTCAATCTCATTTGATTTCCTGTGGTGTTGTAGGCCCAAGAATCACATTGCCTTTATTAGATAGTTGACAGTTTTTGATTGGAGAAGGCCAAAGGTAGCCCCAAGACAATTTAGAAATACAGGTCCTAAACCCGGTTTTGTCACTAACTAGATGAACTAATTTGAACAAATCACTCTCTGAAAATCAGATTAATTATCTATGAAATGAAAGTTTGGATTTGGCAATTCATTTATTCAGCAAATATTTATTGACTTCTAATGATGTATCAAATAAAAAGATATATGTTCTTCATTAACAAAATAGATTTTGTAAAGGATATTTATGGCTCCTTAGGTATCCTTATATAATTTAACTGAGTAGTTTTAAACATTCTTTCTAGTTCAAAAATGCCTTGATAAAATCCCGAACTGAACTGCATTCCTAAACAGATTAGTCTTTCGGTCTTTGTTATTGTTTTTGTTTTGTTAAGTTGTTTATTCAGTCATATCTGATGCTCCATGACCTCAATTGGGTCATTTCTTTATTCAGTTCATTTTACAGATAAGGAATCTGATGTAAAGAGGGTTAATGACTTGCCCAGAGCCACACAGTTAGAGTTTGAGATCACCTTTTTACTCATTACTATCATTATTACTATTATTGTTATTGTTATTATTATTATTATTGTTTCCATGGTTGAGATTGACAAAGTCTGCCCTACCAGCTTCATATAGTTGTCATTAAAAGCCCCTTTTCTGGGAGCAAGTTAAACTGTTCAAATATCCCGGATACATAATCAGTGGTCATTCATTTTCATTTGTTCTTTTTCCTCCCTCATTCTCAGCTTTTCAAATCCCTATCCTTCCTAGTCATCACTCTTGCTTTGAGCAAGGAAATGAAGTCAACAGTTCAGAGGGAATTGGCTGCAGATGTTGCTTTGTTGAATTTTTTTTTAATGACACAAAAGGGTGATCTATGACATAACTAATTTTAATTCTGATTCAATATAGAGATGTTTATAGAATCATCTAATATCACAGAAGGAAAGGGACTTTAGAGATCTTGTTTAACTCATTCATCTGCAGATTCTTTTAGTATGATCATTTGATAACCATACAATAGAAAACTTCAACTGATAATGTCTTTAAGCTTATATTTATATATATATATATAAATATATATATATATATATATTTCAAATATCCTTTTATAGATGGTGGAGCAAGAAAGAAAGGAATCAGTTGGAAAAAAAATCAAGCTCCTCAACTATCTATAATATTGAAATTTTAAATGACACACAGGAGTTAAAGTGCTAATTATAAAGAGACAAAGATGGCCTTACAGAAATCACTGAGATTTGTTAAGAGAAAATGTTTGATTGTCCTTTGGTTCTGAATCTTTATATCCTATCCAAAAGAAATGAGATAAGTCAAGTTGAGGGCAGAAAAGCTGCATGTAACCTTTGTGTCTATGTTGAGGACCTCAATAAGTTTGGCCTTAAAAATAATAATTAATTAATTAAATATATGAAAACCTTCAGAGTTTATCCTAATAATTGACAAACACTAACTTCCAGAGTAAAAGCAAAGCATACACACACACACACACACACACACACATATATATATATACATATTTCCCTATGTATGCTGATTATATAAGCATATATGGAGGTCCCTGTTTAGAGAACCAGATGTCCAAAATTGAGTCCTAAACTGGGGTTTTTATGAAATTTGACTACAAGAAGATGGAATCTGAAAAGCCATCTCTGGTTTTTCCAGTCAAAGAAGGGACAACTCAGGTTGAAACAGAGGAAATATAAGGCATCCCATTAAAATTAGTACCTTATCAGTTATGCTAAAGACCACCACTAATCAATTTGAATCTTCTCCCTCCAGTGAGCCTTGATACAATGAACTTTGTTATTAGGGTTCAGCAGTTCTCCCCTTTTGATCAAAGTTTTGCCATATTGTCATCTGCAGACCAATGAAGGAAGGTATGAAGATATGAGCGGTATAATAGAGGAGAATGGCTTAGCTTGAAGCAAAACACTACAAACCTAGAGTTGTCAAGACAGGTGGGGAGGTAGTGTAGGGTCTATAAGGGGAAACAATGTTAGAGGAAAAGAGAAAGAGGTCTGTGCTTTGATAACATCAAAGAGGATAGTCTTCTTTGATAAATGTATTTTACAAATAAGAGGCATAAAAGGAAAGGGAGGGCAGAGAAGCAAATTGAGATTCCTTCTTCTGGAGGCATCTAATGCAGTCTTGTGGTTCAGGTGTGGTCTCGGAGCAGATCTTCACCTGAAATCACTTGGAGAGATTTTCTTCTCTGCTAAAACCTTAACACAAATTTTACTTTACTAATAACCAGTTTTGTTTCTTTTATGTTTCTGTTATGGAAAAAATGAAATTTTAGATCAGGAAATTTACAATTTTAGGTTGGTCAGTTGTCACGTAGATATAGAAATTTGACTAATGATCTTATTATTTGATGTAAATCTGCTATCATACCAGTGCTTAAGATAAGAGTCAATTCCTGAAGAACGACTGAAACAGAAAATGAAAACTTAGTTTTTATATATTTTATATATTGAGAGTGAAATTCTATGAAGAAATTAATAACAGAACACTCATAAGAATATGGACTCTAATACAAAAATGAATTAATTTAAGTTGCCATATTAACTTCAGTTCTAACAAAAGGTCCAGGAATGTTATATATAAATATATTCAATAATCAATTACAAGACAGTGCATATTAAGTAAGTTATTTGTAATAAAACATTTTCAACTTCTAATCATGTATAAATGAATAACTCCTAGCTGAAAGGGATCTCTCTTTAAAACATTTTCAAGATAGACCATAGACCATTCTTCTTCTGAGATAACTAATTTTATTGAAATATTTCCCCCTTAAAACAGAATCAAGACAGTTATTATATTCAATAATATCCTAGTTTCACAAATCTTTAACCTAATTACCTCTATAGCATTGTGAGAAACTTTCTTGACTATCATGGAAATTTGTAGCTAGTAACAGAAACCAATACTAAACATTAGATTAGCAAGCTGTTTAGAATTTAGAGAATTGAAGGTCAAATGACTCAAATCTTATAGCTGCCTCTGACTATAATAATTCAGATGTGCTTCAGTATTATCCTTTAATATAAGGATTTAATATTGTGTTTATACTGATCATGTGACATGACTATAGCAATTTGTCATAAAAAACAGGGATATCAAGTAATATTTTCCTTTATTTTGATGTCAATCCAGTCAAAGTTTATATAGATGACCAATTGTATTGAACCAGGCTTAGAGTCAGCCAGGTAGGATACTGTAAATGCTATTTTTAGGAAATTGAATCAGGAGAATCCTACTTCAGTTCATATTGTTTGTTGTTCTCCCAGTCTTTCCCATAAGAAACCCCCTTCTTATAGGGTTACCAGGATCAGAGATCAAGAGCATTCCTTGATGATCATTCCTGAAGTCAGGCTTAGAATCATATCGGTTGCCAGTGCCATAAGGTCTTAAATGGCACAGAAAAATCACAGCTTATCTTGTCAATATCATACAGATGATTTTTGCTTTAAGTTCCTTAATAACAAACCACAAAGACTTGGGATGTAAAAATACAATAATTTCAAATGACATATAGTTATTTTGAGACTTACTCTCTATAGTAAAATGTATTCAGTCATTAACCAAACAAAGAATTCTTTGCTCTAAGCATAAATGATTCAAGCATCTTGCATATATTTCTATACATGTTCTAACTTCAGATTAAACAACCAAAATCAGACCTCCAATTAGGATGACATGAAATAGCTCATAAATTATTGCTCTTCACTATTATAACATTTCTGTACTGAAATCTTTTTTTTCTTAGAACAAAAACATAACCTAGTAGATTTACATCTTTTGTTTCACTTTCTGGTTTTGCCTTTGGCTAATTATATTCAGATTATTCTAAAAAGAAAGAGATTCTTCAGGAGTTGACTCTTACCTTAGGCACTTGTATGATAGCAGATTTACATCAAATAATAAGATCATTAGTTAAACTGCTTTCCTGATGACTGTTTTCTCTGAAGGCATCCATTTAAAAATGTTTCAAGGACACAGCAAACCCAATAATGAAACTCAAAAAAAATGTTCAGGGATCCAAAGTCTCAGTCACATAATTGTAAAGAAAATCAAATTGTAATTAGAATAAATTATTTTACAGATGAAAATTTAGTAGGCCTTCTACAAATCACAGAAAAGACTTTGCTAAAGGTTTTTTTCTTAAATGTAAACATTTTTCCTAAAAATATTTCTATTTCTTAACTTCTAAAATGATAGATACATCTTTCTATATAATTTGTGTCATAAATAAATCCTGAATTTTTTGAAAATTAAATTAATTCCTTATTACCCCAAAGTTTCTAAGTATTAGCTTCCTTTGGCCAAAGAATTTTTTACAAGGATGAGAAATTTAAGTTTTTCTCAACGTCAAAGAGGATATAACTTATTCATGTTTACCAAACCTTTAAAATTTTCTCAATGTAGATTTTTCTTTAAATGTCACTAGAAATAATTGCTCAGTTCATTTAAATTGATCAAATAACAGAAATGGCTAAGTGCAATGAAGACTTTGAAAATTACACCATATTTTTGTGCAAAGATTTCCATAGAAATTCCACATCAGGGGCAGCTAGGTGACACAGTGGCTAGAGTACTGGCCTTGGAGTCAGAAGGACCTGAGTTCAAATTTGATCTCAGACACCAGATAATTACCCATGTGTGTGTCCTTGGGCAAATCACTTAACCCCAGTGCCTTGCAAAAGAAAGAAAGAAAGAGAGAGAGAGAGAGAGAGAGAGAGAGAGAGAGAGAGAGAGAAAGAAATTCTACATCTCAGAAAACTTTTGCTGATTTCCTTTTGATACTACCTGTATACATAATTGATCAAAAAAATAACTCAAAATAACTCAATTAAGAATCTCATAATTTTCATAAGTAATAGCCAGTTAACTTTAGGTGAATTTCCTTTCAGTGCAGGCACAAATTTACAATTTTATATTTTTAATATTATAATACTTTAGGATATTACAACTATGAGAAAAAGAAAACAGGCTTGACACAGTACCATGATATAGATGATAGTTCCTATTATCAAGAATACACTTCCACCTACCCAAATACACACAAACACACAAAAGCACAGAATAAAGTTTAATAATCTCTTGACTTGCCTTAGAATTAATTTCATTCTCTAAAAGGTAGAGAAATCAACAGGGAAACTCTACTGGAACTGATTTTCATGACTAAGAGAGGAATTGCTTTCTGGGGAAAAAAATAATGGGAATTTTAGAGAGAAAAGATTTTTCTTTCTAGAGTTTGTGTTAGAAAAGAAAAAAAATTCACACATTCACAGTTTACAATGACCCTATATTTGGGGAAATCATTCTTCCAGAGATTCAGAGAAAAGCTTTCATAAACTAAAATGCTACAGGGGATTTCAACCCAGATGGGATAAAAGACCATGAAGACCAAAAAGAAATTCCTAGGAATTAAAAAAATGGATTTGTTTGTTGAGACCAATGTGTATTCAGAGGAAACTGAACCAATCAACTTAGAAGCTAGGTTCCCTAAATTCAGTAGGAAACAATGATATTCTGAAATCAAGGCTGATTATGAAAAATGTATTTAAAGCAATGAACACTTAATGTGATGCCAGGATGAGTATATACTTTTAGAGCTGTAACATGGAATGTAACAGACTTGAAAAGTATCCAAACAAAAATTCTATCTGATATTGAAAAACTTAAGAGTCATTCGTGCTAAAGCATCTACAATAACTTTAGCACTTCAATGGCAAAAAAGGAGAAAGAAGAGTGATAGGGATTCAAAGGGAACATTATAAACTAATACTTTTGTAATACACTTCTCCTCTGAGCAAAGGTGAGACTAATAACAGATGATTTCTCAAATAATCATATGTAAAACTGAAGAATTCTTAGCTTTATACCTAGATAAAACCTATAGAATTAAAGACTAAAATTCAAATCCAAAGGCCTTTCATGGGCAAACTCAACTAATGATAACTAGGTATAAATCAAATAAGGGATATAAAATGAATGGCTGATCCATGTTGTCTTACTGGTGCAAATGGAAGAGTTTATATTGGAAATTCAGGATGAGGTCATAGCTCTCAACGGTAGCAGAAAGTTGTATTTAAAGATTCCAATCATAGAAATCAGTTTAATTATTCAAGAAAAAGAAAACTAATAAAGACAATCATATAACCTTAGATTACAAAAATGTAGTACCTTCTAAATACTTAATAAGAAATGACCTGGTTTCCTGAATTTATACAACAGAAGGTTGGTATTTTTATTAGATAGGTAGTGGTTTATCTATACAATAACTATAGATTCTCAAAAAATCCTGGAGTACTAATCCAGTAAAATATTCTAGGGAAAAAACCATTATCACAAACCTGCAATGATATAAGGAATTTCCTTTTCTAGAAGATCCCAGTACCAATGAAATACATAGATCTAGTCCTGATTATTATAACTAAAGTAGGCAATGGAAATATAATGAATGTGAGTTGGCTGAAGCAGATAGCGAAAAAGGAACTATATAAGTAATACCATCGAAGAAATATATAATTGAAAAAGACAGACTAGTGGTGAGATTTGTGTGAGATGGTGAGAATTAGGAAAAACTATGAGAATGTATGAATATCAAATAGCCTATTTTAATTCATAGCAAAAAATGTCAAAATAATTTTCTCTGGAGGAAATTTATAGAGATGATGATTGTATGGTAGAGAGTTTATAGTGAATGTGAGCCAACATTCACACACCTCCATAATGTCTTAAAATAAATCTATAAAGTACAATAGAATAATATTAATCTTATTTTCTTTGTAAGGGGATACATGAAATTGAATAAATATTTCAGTTTGAATTTGGAGTTATTATCTAAGCTTGTCCACTGGGAATATCCAACATAATAAAATAGTATTTTAGTAAATTTTTAATTTTAGATATTTATGAAGTAAACTTTTTTTATTCAGATATATTTGTTATATTCCAATCATTTAAGCAATTTTAAGCAACATATTTTTCTGCTTGATATTTACTATTACCCATTCTCAAAAAGCTACTGTTTCTATTTGAAATAGTGAAATATGACAAGTAATGATAGCATTTTTCTATATTTATATACCCTTTAAAAAACTTTAAGACCTTTTAATATTATGTTATCCCCTTCTTAAAGGTAGTGTGATGCAATGGAAAAGATTCATAGTTAGTAGTAATAAGAACCAAGTTTGAATCCTGGATCTGTCATTTATTACATGCTTGACCTTGGCTAAGATTCTCTGGGTCACAGCTTCGTCATCTGTGAAATAAGGGTACTGAGGAGTGGCTAGGTGGTGTAGTGGATAAAGCACCGGCCTTGGAGTCAGGAGTACCTGGGTTCAAATCCAGTCTCAGACACTTAATAATTACCTAGCTGTGTGGCCTTGGGCAAGCCACTTAACCGCATTTGCCTTGCAAAATCCTAAAAAAAAAGGGGGGGGACTGAAAGAGATGACATTTAAGATCTCTTTTACTTCTAAATCTCTTCTTTTCCTTGAGTTTTAATGCTGATAACTTACTAATATGTTTTGCTTCAAGACTTTTTACTATTTTGCTTGATACTTGCAACAATACTGTGAAATAGGTGATAATGTTTTATGTAATAGAAGATGAAGAAATTGAGCATGAGAGAGGCTAAATGACATGCCTGAAAGAGTATATATAGGAAGCAAGAAGAGCTGGAATTTGAACTGTTTCTTCTATATCCAAGTCCAGCATCCTTTCTGTTACACTATGTTATGATTGTATCTAGTGAGATACAATCTAGTGAGATACAATTTCAACCTTCTTACAGGATGCCCCTAATTTTCTTTTCATTGTAGAAATCAACCTAGGGCATTGTAGGTAATGATTATATTCAGTTAGTAAAAATTTAGCAGTCATGTTAAAATCCTCGAATTCACTTTGGTGTCTTTTCCTGATCTAGTAGAAGTTGTAAAGAAGCAAATTTTGACTGTTTAGGCAACAAGAGTACAAATTTGCAAGTGCTGGCTAATGGACATTGGCTATTGATGACAATAATGGCTATTGATGATATGTAACTCCTGGGGGAATTAAATATGATATCTATAATGCACTTGCAGAGTGCCTGGCACTTAGTTTTTTATTATATTTTTCCTTAGTTTTCCCCTCATATTTCCTTTTTTTTCCTGTCCTCTTCACTTCCCTTTTTTGCATTTTACATATAGTAGATTCCCAGTAAACATTTTTAAGTACTTCATAAACATTTTATTAATCATCTACTATACTCAAGGTGCTATCTTAGTTGCTGAGGGAAGTATATAGACAAACCTGAAGTGTACTTTCCAGTCAAAGAACCTATTCTTTGTTAGGTTTGACAAGATATGGACCAAAATAAATATAATAAAAATGAAAAAAATGATTAAAGTATAAGATGAACATGATAAACTATTAGATCAGAAGAGGAAGATAGTACTTCCAGCTGGTAACATCAGGAAAGACTTCATGAAGGAATTAGAATTGAATTATCTCTTGAAAAAAGAATAGGTCATCAATAGATTAGAATGACAGCAGTGAGAAATATATATGAAGAGAATCACATAATTGTAAGATATTTGAGATAGGGTAAATAATATCATTTAGTATAGGCATATGATGGGAAATAATGATTGTGTTGGGCCTTTAAAACAAAGCTAAGGAATTTGGACTTTATGAAAGAATCAATAGCCTGTTTTATTTTGTTTTTGTAATTAAATTATAGAGACTGGGCTATCCATTAGAAATATTAATTTGGTAGAAAATCCTTTATAACTTATCTAAGAAAATCTTGCTTTTAAGTTGTTTGAAAACAGCCTTAGCACCCTATAAATAAATAGGAACTCTTTTTATTTTCTTGAGTCATCTGTACATTCTTAGTTAACTATTTCTTTTAGTTTTTTCTTGTAATCTTCCCCTTAAAATTATGTTTCTTATCCTGATTTCATATCTATTATTGGTAGCATCATATTTTCAGTGGTTCAGACATGAAGGCTTGATGTCATCATTGACTATTTCTGTTCCTTTTTTCAACCAATCGTTAAGTTCTATTAATTCAACCATGAAAATATCTCTTACATCCTTGTCTTCATTTGGATCCTACTTACTTTCATACACAATAAAATTTGGGTCCATCAGGATCACTTGCCACTATCCAAACATATGTGGCCCCTTCTCATCTCTATGTGTTTGTATGCATCTCCCTTCTTATTTCTAGAATGCTGACTTCCCCATATCTTGATATATTGAATTTTTTTCTTCACTGAACCCCTTTTTTCTGTCTTTATTTTTTTATTATTTTACGTTTTTCAATTATCTGTAAAGGTAATTTCCAACAATCATTTTTTGTAAGATTTTGAATTCCACATTTTTTCCTCCTCTCCTTTCCCTCCCCCTCCTCATGACTAAACTAATCTAGGTTATACATGTACAATCAATTAACACTAATTTTTGCTGAATTTTTCAAATCTCTACTGCCCTGCTTGGGAATTCTGATGTACTAGCATTGTGATAAGTTTGATGCTTGTATATGCTTTTAAAAACTTCCTTGAAAGCATTTTATATCTCTTATATATGGCATGACACATTACAAAAATTTAATTTTTTTAAAAGAGGATTTGGAATTTAACTGAATCGTAGCAGGAAACATGTTAATGCTAAATGCTTCATGTTGTAAACAGAAGGGCCTTTATGAATTTCTTCAATAAGTTTCTGAGTGGAAATTCACTGGACCAAAGAGAGATGGAGGGAGGACTTTCAAAATACAAGGATGAACCTAGAAAAGACTCTGAAGTAGGAATTTGCAGAATGTTTTCAGTTTACAAGGAATATTCTAGTTTAATTAAAGCATACCTCATATAGAAAGTCATAAGATGATAATGTTTTTCCTTCATTTTCTAAGACTATGATATCAGGGAGGTGATACCATGACAAGCGCATGAATTATATTTGAGTGAAGGGGTGATGTACCTAGTCACTAGCCTCATTTTCTCCTCCAGAACCATCTGGGTCCACAGAATTTGAATCAGGATGACTGGAGATGGTCCTGAATGTGAGGCAATTTGGGTGAAGTGATTTGCCCAAGGTTACACAGCATGTGTCTAGTGTCAGACTTAACTCTTGTCCTCCTGACTCCCAGACCAGTGCTCTATCCACTATGCCAACTAGGTCAGCACAGGATTATTTGAAATAACATGCTATTTAGACCAAGGGTTTTAATCTAGGTACTCTATCTTTAAACTTTTTGATAATTGCATTTCAACATAATCATTTTATAATTCTATATAGTATATTAAAATATTGTTCAGATAAGGGGTCCACAGACTCACTAGCATATCAACAGAGTCCATGCCCCCTAATTTAAACATATATAGGACCATAAATAGAAGTTTTGGGAACTTTTATTCCAGGGACCTGATCTATTGCTACCAGGAGGTCCATAAACCCAAGATCCCTGTCCTGGTAGCACCCTCTTCCCTTACCCTCCCCACCAAGTCTTCTTTCAACATAGCTTCCACTCTCATCATCCTGAGGAGCAATTCCTGTCTATCTCCTGGAAAGATAGAACCTGGCATCTGCTTCTGCAAGTATAATCTCAGCCTTATTAGCCACAGATAGTAAAGTTCCAGGAAATAAAGTTCTCACCATAACATCCTTTGCACAAATAGTTCAACATCAGAAACATGGTTTCATTGGCAGAAATGACATGAAAGATGATACAAGATCCTCTGCTTTTCCACTGAATCTTAAGGACTATGAGTTTTCTATGTGGATTGCAACTGGTATCTATGTTATTTTCCCCATTAAAATGTGAACTACTTAAACACAAGAGCTGTCTTACTTTTCTCTTTGCTAGTACTTTGCAGAAAATAAGTGCTTAATAAATATTTTTACATTCCTTCATTTTATTTATTCACACATTGAAGGTAGTTAAATAACATGATAAGTTGGAGTGGAGTGATCAGATGGAGTAATGGACCTAGTAATAACTGAGTTTAAATATGACTTAGGACACTTGCTAACTATGTGACTTTTGAGCAAGTTACTTAAACCTCTGTCTCAGTTTCCTCTATGTTAAAATGAGAATAATAGCAGCTACTTCCTGGGACTGTTGTGAGGATCAAATGAGAATATTTGTAAATTGCTTAATGTAATAACTGGTACCTAGTAGGTACTTAATAAATGTTTGTTTCCTTCCTTCTTTAATTCACTGAGACAAAAGAGCTGGCTCAAAATTTATCTGTGGATCTCTATATCTTAGTAATATTCAAGGAAGAAATATTACCACAGTACTTCATAAGAAGGATTAATTGAACAGAATTGTGAAGGATGGATTGGTGGGGAAGGTGAATGGTAAAAATCAGTGCATAAGGATTAATTTTTTCTGAGTAGAAACAGACTCTGAATATGATGCCTCCATTGTGCTATGGAGATGACCTTGTAGTTTTATAAAATTTATCCTCTTGCTGCTCCTCCTTCTCCTCCTGTTCCTCCTCCTCTTCTTATCATTCTTTCTCATCTATAAACTGTCCTCATTCACTTATTTTGGGAGGACTGAATGATTTCAGTAGAAACAAAACAAATCATGTTGACCAAAGTTATAGGTCTCTTAATTTGATTGCGTTTTATCTCACAAGGAAAAATACATAACTTTAGATACTCTAGGATGGGACAGAGGAGTGAAGATATAGCAAGATTATCTTTACTTGACTTTTAAGTCTACAGCTACACTTTTTAGAGGAGGCAGTGCACTCAAAATACATTTCTTGCATTTTTTTTGTTTCAACAAAAAGAGAAAGAATATTTATCATACAGGTCAAGGGTTCCTTCCTACCCTGGTACTCAGTTTATTTTAGATTTTGGGTCAGTTCCCTAGGATCATGTGTGATTTTAGAGAGCTAGGTATTTTACAGAGAGGTGAGGGTTCTTAACTCCAGTGCATTCTATAGGTTTCCCATGTAGTATATTATAAACACAGGTATCAATTATGAGATTAAATAAGAGTTTCCAATATGAAGTTTCTAGAGAAGAGGGAGAAAGTACCAGGTGGGAGAGATTACATTTCTATTTCCTGAAAGAACCTGATTTCAAAAAAGTCTAAGCTCATCTAATCAGAGAGAATTAATGTCATTTTACTTATAAATGAAAGAGAAATTCAAAATAAATTAAGACTTGGTGAATGGTCACTGCTTTCACAAAAAGAAAAAAACCTTGTCTAATCCCATTGCAAATTAAGGATTCAGAGAGTAGGGGGAAAGGGAGGAACTTTTGTCAACCTTTTCTAGGATGTATAAGGTTGCAGACAAAGGAGCACTATCTGTTATACACACATTGGCACAGGCTAATGAAGTATGGAGTTGGTCTCACCTTCACTTATTTGTTTGTATGACCTTGGACAGAAACATTAAATTTCTGTACCTTGGCCTTATACATAGTGAGGATAACATGATTCTTTTAAAGATACTAACAGCTAAGATTGGGATAACAATTGTCACCATTCATAAGTTAAAAACATTATATTTTTATATTAAGCTGCTTAAAATATGTAAAGTGCAATTTGGAAAATGTTCTCATAAGACATCTCCAGATGTTGTTGAAAAGTCACTTGCCAATCATTGTGCAGCTGTCATTACCACCCTAATGAAAAATTGCAATGACTCACTTCATGCCCAAGAGCATTTCAAAAAAGAACAACCAATTTCCCTTCTCTAAGATCCTTTAAATCAAAGCCACATTTGTATACCCTTCCTTTTTTTGGAGTTAGTTGCATTCTTTGACCAACAACAGGATTCTCACAAGACTACCTATACCTGCCATTTATTAATTTGTTTCTAGAAATTCTTTATAGAATTGGGGAGATTGTAAGTTCCAAGAAAGAACTGCATATAGATATTCATTGTTGGTTATGTTGTCCAGTTATTTCAGTCTCATTCAATTCTTTGTGACCTTGTTTGGCGTTTTCTTGGCAAATATACTGGAGTGGTTTGCTATTTCCTTCTTCAGCTCATTTTACACATGAGAAATTGAGGGAAACTGGGTTAAGTGACTTGCCCAAGGTCAGATGGTTAGTGAATTCATGAAAATGGGTCTTTTTGATTGCAAGCCTAGTCCTGTAATCACTGTACCACTTAGCTTTCACATATGCTCATCAACTGGATATTTATTTGGGGTGTGTAATTGGTTTGGGAAGGATTATTTACTTTTGAAATTGAGGTTATCTAGGATTCAGGAACCACACTTGCCCTTTTATATCTCAAATGCAAACATCTGAAGATCATTCATATAGTCCAAAGGGGCCCACAGAGAATCAGGAAGGTTTGAGCTTAGATCCTACTGACATGTACTAGCTATGTGACCTTCAAAAAGTCACCTTAAAACTCAATATTCCTGGATAATACTCAAACTCTAAGTTGCAGAGCTAAGGTGATGTGTATGAGCAGAGAGAATTTCCTCACTGGGAATACTTTATAACAATGAGATTACAGATGTGATCCATAGAACTACAGCAGATATTATGAAAGATATCAGGAAAATTGAACTATATACACAGAATCACAAGATTTTTGAACTCAAAGTGATGACCTGTTTCAACCCACACCTGGAAAAGAATTCTTTCTACAAAATATACAAGCTGACAACTTGTCATCTAGTTTTTGTTACTAAACCTCCAGTGACAGGGAAACCAATACCTCTATTAAGGCTGTGTAAATTTTCCTAAACCAGCATTTTCCAATAGAGAGAAAAGCACTTAGGGACTGGATTAATGGGGGAAAGGCTTGTAATAATTTGCTGTTGTTATAGAACCCTTTGACTATGTGTCTTTGGATTCCTCGTTTGAAATGCATAAATATACAGGATTACAAAGGAAACCAATTAAAAAACTAACAAGTTCATGGACTTCAGGTCTAAAGCCTCTGAGCGGGTCTCTAATGTTACTTCTAAGTAACACTAATTTTAAAGATGGAAAGGACTTTAGCACTGAAATTTGGTGTTCTATCAAATGAGGAAACAATGAGCTAGAGATATGTTTTCCTGGGGACGGTTACACCCTCCAGTCTTATGTAATTTTATTTTTGATGTGAGTTCATATAACTGCATTTTTTTAATCCCAGACCTTTCTTTTGCTTTGTGACTTTTAATAGCTTCCTTAATCTTAATCATCTATTTTAATTTCTCTGATTGGTAAAATTAATCTTAATATCTGCAAAATATTTAGCTAATTCAGAATCTTCTTGAACAGTTATGCCACTCACTATTTCATGTAATCAACCAATTTCAAAGTTTGAGTACCTTATGATAGTAATCCATGAAGGGGGAGAGGGATTTCATGATTTGGATTCTCATATCAAAGCAATTTAACATGTGATAGTTTTTATGAGATCCCAAAAATCTAATGGTGTTATGAAAAGTGTATATATATATATATATATATATATATATATATATATATATATATGTATATGTATGACAGAAAGACAGAAAGAGAGAGACAGAGTGGCAGAAAAATAAAGAGACTGATTCAAAGGCAGAGATAGGCACATAGAGAATCTGTAAAGTCATAAATTATGCTTGAGAGTGCATCATTGTTTCCTTGAAGTTGCTAGCTTCATAAAGTTCCAGACACCAGTATTTAAATATTTCAGGGATTCTTTGAAATTTTGTGATTCTACAAGATATTTTTTCTGCTAGCTAATCACATATATTATATTGTATTTCAAAAAACCTTCACATCTGTAGAGATAGTTGCTCAGATTTGAAATGTACCTCATTATTTCTGCTGCCTCTTAGAATCCTTATCTTTCTTTGGAATACCTCTGACATTCTCTCCTGAGGGAGACCTTCCCTAATCCCCTAGTTGTCAGTACCTTTTACTTCTTGAAATTACCTTATATGATTTTTGTATATACTTTGTATTTACTTATATCCATGCATGCTACATCCTCACAGTGCAGGTACCAATACACTGGAAGCCGTAGTCACAACCCTATCCATAGGTGGCCCAGGTCATAAGGTCTGTGATTTGACAGTCCCTTGGGTACCTGAGCAGGCCCTTTAAGAATCACACTGCTGGAGCAGCTAGGTGGCACGGTGGATGGGGAAGCTGTCCTGAAATCAGGAGGAACTGCATTCATATTTAGCCTCAGATAGTTAATAATTGCCTAACTGTGTGACCTTGGACAAGTCACAACCTCATTGCCTTAAATAAAATTAATAAAAAAGAATCACACCTCCTAATGTGAGGAAGAGGCTAGAAAATGTGACCCAAAATTTGTCTGCAATTTCCTGGAGCCTTTCCCTACCCAAGATACATGAAGTCTTTACTCTGACACTCACACAACAGTTCCCACCAAGAAAAAAGAGAAGATTCAAAGAAGTTTTCAACTGCAGACATTGTAGAGGATCTCCAGTGAAGGTCTGTCTCTGCGGGGAAAGGGGGAAGAAAAATCCAGGAGATTGGAGAGCAGAAAAAGCCAGCAGGGGGCTTTTAGCCACAGTGCAATCCAGGTCCTGACAGCTTAATAATAACTGAGGTCCCGGCATCTGGATAGCAAGCTAGCAGCGAGGATTCTAACCCCAAACAAAGTCTGAACCCTGAAAACACGAGGATAAAAGAAAGACTGGGTTGGGAACAATCCTTTGTTAAGTCAGAACCTGGACCTAAAAGGCGGGGTGGGGAGAACCACTGCAAAGGCAAGACCTGGACTGCATAGGCAGCATCTTGGCCAACAACAAGCCAGGGATTATACCCAAGCCCCAGCAAAATAAAACCTTATATCTATACTCCATAAACCCCAAGAACAGAACTACAACACCAAAGATGAGCAAAAAGCTAAAAGAGTGCTCACTATAGAAAAATACTTCACAAATAAAGATGGCAGCAAGGTCAAGTCTGAAGAAGAAAGCAGTGAAACATCTCTCACAGTAGAAGTATCAAAACAGTTTATAAATTGGACTCAAATACAAAAGTTTATCAAAGAGCTTAAAAAAGAATTTAAAAACCAATGAAGAGAAGAAGATAAATGGAAAAAAGAAATGAATGTCATGCAGGAAAATTGTGAAAAGTTGACCAGAGAATTCAACACCTTTAAAAAGGAAAGAAAAAAAAGGTAATTGAAGAATATAAAAATCCTAAAAACTGGAATTGAGCAGTTAGAAACCAATGAATCTACAAGACTACAAGATTCCATCTAGCAAAATAAAAAGGCTAAAAAAAATTGAAGAAAATTTAAAGTAGAAAATGAATGACCTGGAAAACAGACCCAGGAAAGATAATCTATGAATCATTGGACTACTAGAAAGCGTGGACCAACAGAAGAACCTGGAAAACATCATGCAGGAAATTATAAGGGAAAACTGCCCCAATCTACTAGAACAAGGTAATAATATAACAATTGAAAGAATCCACAGAACCTCTCCAGAAAGAGACCCCAGGATTAAAAACACCAAGAGTTGTAATAGCCAAATTCCAGAAGCCTCAAGTAAAAGAGAAAATGTTGCAAATAGCAAAAAGAAAATAATTCAAATACAAAGAGAACACAATCAGACTAACACAGGGCCTATCAGCTTCAACACTGAAGGATCAGAAAGACTGGAATAACATATTTTGGAGAGTTAAGGAACTGGTATTACAACCTAGAATGTATTACCCTGCAAAATTCAGCATATGTTGTCAGGGGAAAAGATGGATTTCCAGTGAAATACAGGACCTCCAGAGTTTCCTGACTCAAAGACCAGAATTGAACAGAGAATTCAATTACCAAATACATGAATGAAGAGCTACATAATAAAGATAAATGAAAAAGGGGACTGAAAAAACAAAACAGTTTCAAACAAATGTTGGTCCTTAAAAGTTCAGATATAACAATTTTAACTCATTAGAACTTTACTTTTCTAAGGATAATTAAAGGGTAGAACATAAATGAAGAGATGAACCTAAGGCATATAGATTTCATTGTGTATTATCTCTCAACTGAAGAGGTCCAAGATCACATTACTACATTTGAGATAAAAAAACCCTGAAAAAAAAATCAGGAGTGTCAACTTTAACTTAAGTAAAGACTGGCTTTAAACACAAGTTACTAAGCACCTTGTATAATGAGGGCATCATAAACTGCAAGGACCTGAGACAGTATCTCTATTACTTTCAATCATTTGTTAGGTTCTCAGTGAGACCTCCAGAGCCTTCAGTACTTAGATATCTTCAAGAAACTTTCAGGATCAGGATGCTATACTTAACAAGGGGTTAAGTACCCTGGGTGGTTGAGAGGGTAAAGTGGGAGAGACAAAGGACCTTGGTTCACTTAACAAGGAGTTAAGTACCTTGAGTGGGAGGTAGGGAGGTAAAGTGGAAAAGAAAATAGGCCAGTGGTGGAGGGGCACAAATAGTTCAAGAAATGATATGGCTTTGGAGGATACTTTGGCTTGTGAAGAGGATTGTGTGTCCTTGAAAGATACTTGAAAAGGGGGTAAGGTAAAAAATTATTATAATTATAATTTGATGCAATTTGAATCAATGCTGCTTATCAAACAATCAAGTAATGAATATGTGATGATATCTTGATAACAATAGGAGTTTATCAAGCATATTAGAGCACCAAGGGAGGAGACACAAAGATTTATAATTTTAGAGGGAAAGAAGGGAGAATCTGAATGCTGTATAAATTCTATTCAATAGATTTAGCCTGGTGAGGGAATAAGATACATTTCCACTTGGATTTAAAAATCTAATTTAATCTACAAGGAATTGGGGAGTGTGGGGCGGCTAGGTGGCACAGTGGATAGAGCACCAGCCCTGGATTCAGGAGTACCTGAGTTCAAATATGGCCTCAGACACTTAATAATTACCTGTTTGTGTGGCCTTGGGCAAACCACTTAACCCCATTTGCCTTGCAAAACCTAAAAACAAAAAGTAAGGGGGAGTGGTGGAACCAGGAAAAGGGTTGATAAGGGAAGAAGAGATTGATAAAAGGAAAGAGAAGGTATAAGTGAAAATAAACTGAAATTTAAATTTTTAAAAGATAAATCAAAGGGAAAAGTAGTAAAATTTTGATGAGGAGGAATAATAGAAAAGGAAAGAGATAAATATAAATGGAGAAAGATAACGGAAATAGATAGCAGAATGAATTAAAAGCTAGAATCCTACAATATGTTATTTACAAGAAACACATTTGAAGCAGAAGGATACACACATAATAATGGTAAAAGGTTGGAGCAAAATACATTATGCCTTAGTAGAAGTAATAAAATTTGGTTGTAGTGATTCTAATCTCAGAAAAAAATAAAAGCAAAAGTCAATCTCCTTAAAAGGGATAAGGAAGGAAACTACATCTTCTTAAAAAAGACACCATTGGAAATGAAGCTATATCATTACTAAACGTGTATGCACCTAGTGGGATAGCTCTAGATTCCTAGAGGAAAAATTGAATGAATTACAAGGAGAAATAGACAGTAAAACTTTAATAATGGGAGACCTTAATCTCCCTTTCTCAGAATTAGACAAATCTAAAAAGAAAATATACAAGAAAGAAGTTAAGAAGGTGAATGAAATTTTAGAAAACTTAGATATGGTAGACCTCTGGAGAAAACTTAATGGGGACAGAAAATAATATACGTTTTTCTCTTCAGTACAAGACTTCACCAAAATTGACCATGTACTAGGGCACAAAAACCTTAAAATCAAATGGAGAAACTCAAATAATAAATACACACTTCTCAGAACATGATGCAATAATTTTAGGGGGAGATTTAGGGAAAAATAGGGGAAAGATAAACCAAGAACTAATAGAAAATTAGATAACTTTATCTTAAATAATGGGTGGATCAAACAGCAAATAATAGAAATAATCAATAATTATACCCAAGAAAATGATAATAATGAGACATCATACCAACATTTACGGGTTGCAGCCAAGGCAGTTTTGAGGGGAAACTTTATACCTCTAACTGTCTGTATGAATAAAATAGAGAAAGGAGATCAACAAATTGGGTTTGCTATTAAAAATCTAGAAGAAGAACAAATAAAACATTCCCAATTAAATACTAAACTAGAAATTCTGAAAATTGAGGGAGAGATTAATAAAATAGAAAGCAGATAAACCATTGATCTCATAAATAAATCTAAGAGTTGGTTTTATGAAAAAAGTCAATAAAACAGATAAACTTTTGGTTAGTCTGATTTTAAAAAAGAGAGAAGGTAACCAAATAACAAGTAACAAAAATGAAAAGGATGAACTAACCACCAATGAAGAGGAAATTAAAGAGATAACTTGGAGCTGCTTTGCCAAACTGTATGCCAATAAATTAGACAACTTGAGCTAAATGGATAAATATTCACAAAATACAAACTGCCCAGATTAACAGAAGAGGAAATAAATTGCTTAAATAGCCCCATTTCAGAAAAAAGAAATTAAAGAAACCACCAATAAACTCCCTAAGAAAAAGTTTCCAGGTCCAGATGGATTTACAAGTGAATTCTACCAAACATTTAAAGAACAATTATTTCGTATTCTACATAAACTATTTAAAAAAAATAGGAGAGGAAGGAGTTCTACCAAACTCTTTTTATGACACCAATATAGTACCATACATAAACCAGGAAGAACCAAAACAGACAAAGAAAATTATAGACAAATATTCCTAATGAATATTGATGCAAAAATCTTAAATAAATTTTTAGCAATAAGACTACAGCAAGTTATTATTAGGTTAATACATCATGAACAGGTTGAATTTATATCAGGCAGGCAGGTATGTTTCAACATTAGTAAAACACTCACATAATTAAGCATATCAACAGTAAAAATAACAGAAACTGTATAATTATCTCAATAGATGCTGAAAAAGCCTTTGAAATAATACAGCATCCATTCCTATTAAAAATACTAGAAAGTATAGGAAGAAATGGAGTTTTCCTTAAAACAATAAATAGTATCTATCTAAAACCATCAGCAAATATAATATTTAATGGGAATGAAACTCAGAGCATTTCCAGTAAATTCAGGGGTGAAACAAGGATGCCCACTATCACCATTGCTATACAATATACTATTAGAAACACTAGCAGTATCAGTAAGAGAAGAAAAATGAAATTGAAAGAGGAATCAGAATAGGCAATGAGGAAGCAAAACTTTCACTCTTTGCAGATGATGTGATGGTATACCTAGAGAAACTGAGAAAAATCATCTAAAAAACTCCTTGAAACAATTAACAAATTCAACAAAATAGTTTGATATAAAATAAACCCACATAAATCATCAGCTTTTCTATATATGAACAACAAAGTCCAAGAACAAGAGATAGAAAGAGAATTTCCATTTAAAATAACTGTAGATAATGTTAAATATTGGGACTCTACCTCTCAAGACAAACCCCCAAACACAATTATAAAGCTCTTCTTACCCAAATAACATCAGTTCTAAATAAATGGAAAAATGTTAAATACTCATGGTTAGGTGGAGCTAATATAATAAAAATGACAATTGTGCCCAAATTCAATTACTTATTCAATGCCATACCAATCAAACTACCAAATAAATACATTGTCAAACTAGAAAAAAATGGTAACAAAATTCATCTGGAGTAACAAAAGGGTAAGAATAGCAAGGAAACTGATGAAAAAAAACTACAAAGGAAGGTGGTCTAACTGTATGAGATCTAAAACTATTCTATAAAGTAACAGTCATCAAAACTTCTTGGTACTGGTTAAAGAGTAGAGTAATGAATGGATCAGTGGATTAAGATAGGTTCAAAAGAAAATACAGTAAATGACTCCAGCAATCTACTATTTGACAAATCCAAAGATATCAACCTCTGGGATAAGAACTCACTATTTGACAACTATTGCTGGAAAAACAGGAAAATAGTATGGCCAAAACTAGGCATAGATTCACAGCTCACACCCTATACCAAAATAAGGTCAACATGGGTACAGGATTTAGACATAAAGAGGGATACCATAGACAAATTAATAGACCAAAAATTTTTCTATCTCATATATGGAAAAGGGAAAAATTTATGACCAAACAAGAATTATAGCAGATTATAAACTGTAAAATGAATGATTTTGACTATAATAAATTAAAAAGTTTTACACTAATAAAATCAATGCTGACAAAATTAGAAGAAAAGAGGAAAGCTGTGAAGCAATCTTCACAACCAGTAGTTCTCATAAAGGTCTAATTTCTAAAATATAGAGAGAATTGCATTAAATTTATAAGGTCACAAGTCATTCCCCAAGTGATAAATGGGGAGAACTAGGATAACTGTATTTGACAAATTATGGATTATATAATCTCCAAGCAGAGTAGGAAAAATAAAACAAAACCCACAGGGGAAAAAAACACCCCTACCGAATCTAACGAACACTTTATAAAAATTAACTCTTATGTGTCTCTTCCCTTATTACTAATTTCTCATGCCAAAAATTACAAATTTGTGAATGTTTAACAAAATATATATGTAAAACAATAATCTGTTCTCAACTGAGGGGAAGGGGGTGGGAAGGAAGGGTGGGGGTGGGAAGGAATGGTGGAGGGAAACTTTGTAACTTGGAAATAAGCATGTACAAATGGATGAAAATAAATAAATAAATTTTTTTAAAAAAATTGTCTGCTTACTGTATTCACCCTGGTCTGATTACTGCAGCAGGAAGGGATCCCACCTTGCAGCTGATTCACAAAAAATGTACAAAACCTTCTTCAAAGAACATTCCACTCACCATTCAAACATGGAATGTGCACCCACTCATAAACAACAGAAGATCCAGTAGACCTGAAAGACAAATGGCTCTTGTTACAAGAGAACTCAGTATATGCATATAGATGAAAAATCAAAATAAATAAATTGTCCAAAAAAAAACAAACTCAGCATAGGTATCACATCCAAATAGCAGCCCCAAGTGAACAAAGGCTGGCAAATGAAGATAGATTAATGAAGTCGGAGCTGTATACTTGTTTTTCTTTAGTGTCTATAGTAAAGGGAAGTACCCTGAAGCTGGGGTAGAGTTTTCAATCAAAACTAGTCTAGGCAACAAACTCGAATGCCCATCAAAAGCTGTGAATGACAAGCTCATGACAGTGAGATTGCCATTTAAAGGAAAAAGGGTATGCCGCCATCATCAGTGACTATGCTCCCACTCTGAAAAACCATGATGAAGTTAAAGAAACCTTTTATGAAGACCTGTAGATTCTTATCATCAATTTACCAAAAGAGGATTAATTTATTATTCTAAATGGCTTTAATGCTAGAGTAGGCTCAGATTACCAGAGTGCCAGGGAGTCCTTGGGAGGAATGGAATTGGAAACAGCAACAATAATGGTCAGCTACTATTGAAAACTTGCACATCTCATAATCTCTTCACAAACCTTTTCTTCTGCTTACCAAACTCACTTGAGCAATAAATGGTCAGACTTCCTGCATCCTCACAACATCTTCAAAACAAACATCCTCACAACAAAACATCCTCACAACTAAAACATCCTCACAATAAACATTGCCATCTATTAGATTATGTGATTGCACGAAGTCAAGTAGGATGTGGGAGTGATGAAAGCAATGTGTGGTACAGAGTGCTTGACTGATCACAGACTCATTTTCTCCAGGATAAATATTCACATTCAATTTAAGCAATGACTACCAGAAGAATTAATGTTAAGAGATTAGAGTGCTTCCCTGAATGGAAACAGTTTGTTGGTAATTTGGAGGGAAAGTTGAGACAACACACAACACTCAATTTGACAGCAGTTGAGCAAAAAAGAAATGGACAGTTTTCACTGATTTGGTGTACCATTTCTAAGAAGGCAGCTTTCTAATATCAAAAATAAAGTAAATGTGGAACTTAGAGTGATTCAGAATTCTTGGTTCTGTAAGAAATTCAGTTTTATGTAGATAGCAACAATGTAAAATGCTTTTATGATGCCCTGAAGGCTATTTATGGACCAAAGATATAGGCTACATCCCACCTCAGTGCTGATGGAGGCACATTGATTAACAACAGTGACAAGATCTTAGAGATATAGGCTGAAGATTTCCATAGTATTCTTGACAGGCCGTTATCAATCAATACTGAAGCCACTGATTGTTTACTTCAAGCTGAAGTCAATCTGACTGAAATTCCAACTGAAGATGAGGTTTTGAATACAATTAGTCTCCTTTCATGTGGAAAAACGCCTGGTGCTGATTCTATTCCATCTGAGATGTACAAGTTGGGGGGAGTCCAACCATCATCCAAAAACTGACTGAAATTTTCCAGGTTATATGGCATGAAATAATTATCCCCCAAAAATTCAAGGATGCCTCCATTGTGGACAATGACAAATTATGGATTATATGGGAAGATGTTCATCTCCCTGAGAGCCAGTGTGGCTTCAGAAAAGTGAATATAGTGTTTATTGCTTGACAATTCCAAGAAAAATGCAAGAGCAGAATGGAATCTGTGTACAACATTTGTGATCTTACCAAAGCCCTTAATACCATCAGTCATAAGGGCAAATGGAAAATTTTGTCAAATTTTGGTTTGCCCAGAAAAATTAATCAGTATTTTACATCAATTTCATGGTGGTTTGCATGCCCAGGTTCTGGAGACTGGATGATGCTCTTGGGCACTAAGGGAGTGAAACAAGACTGTGTGCTTGCTTCCCTGGTTTTTAGCATGATGTTTTCAATCATTTTATCAAACTCCTTCACTGAGAATGAGCATGGCTTCAAGGTCAGCTACTGCACTGCTAGTAAATTCTTCAACTTGCAAAGGCTACAAGCCAAGAGAAAGTGGAGGGAGTGTTGGTGCAGGATCTTCTGTTTGCAGATGATTATGTACTCAATGCAACCTCTGAAGCTGAGATGTAATGAAGTAAGGATCATTCTCTACTGCTTGTGCTAATTTTTGTCTAATAATTAACACCAAGAAAACAGAGGTGCTCCATCAGCCAGCAACATACCATCCATATGTGGAACCACCAATTACAGCAAAATTGAAAAGTTGTTAGTACTATAGACAAGTTCAGTTTCCTTGAAAATGTCCTTTCTAGGGAGGTACACATTCACAATGAAGTTGACACAAGCATGATTTGAGCTAGTTCAGTATTTGGGAGGCTCTGAAAAAAAGTATGAGAGAGAAGAGGTATTTGACTGAAGGCCTATAGAATCATTGTGCTGATCTCGTTGTTCTATGTGAAACCTGGACAGTCTTCCCACCCACACCATGTCAGGAAACTGAATCACTTCCATTTAAATTGTCTTGGTAAGATTGAAGATCATCTGGCAGGAGAAGTTACTAGACACTGAGGCTCTTTCTCAAGCCAAACTGCCAAGCATTCCAACATTACTACAGAGAATGCAACTACAATGGGCTGGACACATTGTTAGAATGCCAGATGTAGGCTTGCCAAGAAAACTATTTATGAAGAACTCACAGAGGGCAAGCAATACCAGGACATTCTGAAGGTCTCTTTTAAGAACTTTGGAATTGATTGTGCAGCATGGGAGACACTAACACAAGATCACCCAGCATGGTGTGCCCTCATCAGTGAGGGTACTGTGCTCTGTGAGGAGGGAAGAATTGAAGCAGCTCAGAGGAAACAAGATATTTAGTTTAGAATAGCCTCCTCAGGTATTCAAATGGATTGTTTGTGCCTGCTCTATGATAGAGCATTCAGAGATCCTATTCTTCTGATCAGTCACAGTCAAACACACTGTAACTCATCTTTAACACAGTGATAGCATTTTGATCTTCTTCAATAAAAAGGACAAGAACCCAGACTCACAATGGAATGCAAGCTCCTTAAAGCCAAAAGAATTATTCTTTTGGCTTCATCCATAATGCTAGCACCAAATCTACTGTTAAACCATATTAAGAAATGAAAGGAGAGAATGGATTTGTATTTTGATTGTGAAAAATAAAAGAGATAATCATTGCTTCCATTGGAGTAATTCCAGTTGAAGGGAGTTCTCCAGCTCTTTTAGCAAAAGGAAGTTAATCCTGGGTTTATTGAAATTTATAATTTAGCTACCATAGTCTCCTGAAATTGAGTTGCAATGGGCAAGGGACATATAGTATTTTTTTTGGTTTTTTTGACTCCTCTTCATGGCCTATCAAAAGTTGGTTTAGGGGATGTTCTTTTCAAAGCTTTGAGGGTTCTGATTTTCTCTGTATTTTGTGGGAATACTTTTTTTAAAATTCCCTTATGCTGAGTATTCCCCTCTCCCCCTCCAAAAACTGAGAATGATTTCATCTATGTTGATAGTTTTATTGGTTTATCTGTCACTCCAGTCACATAAGAAGGATTGAAAATATAGTTTTATTTTTCCTTGAAAGTTTGTTATATTGTTTGTCCTTGAGGTGCACATAGGTAAATTTTCTTAGGGAATTTCTTAGCAAAGGAAGCACCCTAGCAGGGCTGGGGTGAGATTAGATAGGAGAATAATGTTTCTATTGTACTAAAATGGACAAAATTCAATGATTTCTTTATCTACATCAATATGTCCTTTGCTGTTATTGGTTAGTCATCTTATTCTCTTCCTTTTTTTCAACTATTTGTGATCTCTTTTGGGGTTTTTGTGGTTTTCCATTTTTGTAGTGGTTTGCCATTTCCTTCTCCAACTCATTTTACAGATGTAGAAATTGAGGCAAGCACTTAGGATTACGTGATTTGCCTAGGGTCACATAGCTTGTAAGTGTCTAAGGTCACATTTGAACTCAGACCTTCCTGACTCCAGTTCTGGTGCTCTGTCCACTGCAATCAGCTAGCTGCAGTATATGTCCTTAGCACTGCATTAAGAAAAAGTGCCTCCATGTAACTAAGATTTACATACAAGACAATACTTCTTTTACCCTAAGATTTACATACAAGATAATACTTCTTTACCCTAAGATTTTTCTTGACAATTACAGATTTTATGAAAACATGGTAAAGAAACTTCTTAGAAATTAAAATGCGACTTTTTCTGAAGGTCAGGATCACTTGAGATTAGACATGAGTCGGAAACCCAATCCCTGGAGCTGTGGCTATGATTGGCAGACTAGCATCCATGGAAGTTATTGTGGGCAATCACATCCAGGGTCAGACTCTAACATTGTCTATGTCAAGGGTACCTGCAAAAATAATGGAAGAGAAGGGGCACAAGGAGGTATTGGTGTCCACTGGAGATCAGAGCATGGTCTAAACTTAAGTGTTAGGTATTCTGGACAATAGACACACCAAAGTGCATCATTAGAAAATTATGTACCTGCTTATTCAAAAGATGAAGGTAATGTTGCAGCTCAGAAATTAGCAAGAAAAGCAACTGGGAAGAAGTAAAAATACTTAATACTTGCAGATATTGAAATTTAGGTTATAGTGTCACTGTTTCTTTTTCTTTTTTTAATGTTACTGTTTAATCTTGCAATATAATAATCTCCAAATCATTTTCTCTTTACCTTTCTCTCCCCCCCCCCACCTTGTTGGAGTTCTATATTACAAGGCTATCTTTGGACATTTTTTAATGTTTTCTTGGTTTTTCTATGTGCTATTTTAATTTTTGTTTAATACAAACCAAAAAGAAACATATATTTAAAAAAACTGTAGAAATTGTTAAAATAATAAATAAGAAGGCAGATAGTTCTATCTCTGTCAGATCCAGAAGAACTCTTGACTTGGCTCAACTCTTGCTCCAGACCCTAGAAACCAATCTAGACTGCTTGATGGCTCCCACAACTTAGGTATAAGGGAATCACCAACTTTTTCAGATAGTACATGCATGAAACAAGACTTTCCATCACCCCAACAGTGCTTTCTAAGGACTTCTACCTTTTGCAGTTACCTTGTTTTGTATGCTCTAAAGTTTCCCCACTGTCTTCTGATTTTTCTGGCAATCTAAAGATGCTTGCTTGGACCATTCAATCTGCCTCTCTGGGGTGCAATGTGAGGTGTTTGATATTCTTATCAATGATGACATTGAATAGTTCACAGTTCAAATTTTGTTTTTTTCTTGGTAAAATGTTCTTTACTCTTACAATTCTAGGTATTTATTGCTCTTATAAGTTATTTAGAGATTCTGGATGTCTAAGTCAAATAATTAAATTTTTCCTGTTTAAAAAAAAGAAATTAAAATGCACATTCCTTTGTCTAAGATTGAGAATTTCTCAGTGTATCCCTGATTTTTCCCCCAGATTTATCTTTTATTTCATTACTTTACCTTCTATATTCTCAAGTCCCTTTGAAGTTTAATGCTTGCTGTTCCCTGTTCATGGATGTCCATTTTCCACTTCTGGGTTTTTGCTCAGGTTGTTTTCCATGTCTTGAATACTCTCAATTCTCCCCTTTGGTTTTAGAATTCCTCTTTTACAGATCTTTTTTAACTAACTTAATTGTTAGTGCTCTTCTTGTCCCTAAAATCTCTTAATCTCTCTCTTGGGCTCATTTGTCTTGTCTCTGTCTCCATCTCTATGTCCCCTTTCCTCTCCCCCACCACTCTCTTTCTCTTTTTTTTTTTTTTAGGTTTACGTAAGGCAAATGGGGTTAAGTGACTTCTCCAAGGCCACACAGCTGGGTAATTATTAAGTGTCTGAGACAGGATTTGAATCCAGGTACTCCTGACTCCAGGGCCGGTGCGTTATCCACTGTGTCACCTAACCGCCCCCCCCCACACTCTCTTTTGAGGAAACTAGGTGGCTCAGTGACTATAGCACTGTACCTAACTTCAGAAAGACTTGATGATAATTGTACCTACCTTTCAAAGTTGTTTTGAAGTCCAAATGAGATATTTGTAAAGTGTGATAACCTCCTAGTGTTTGGCCTTAGGAAGAACAAACAGAAATTACACTAACATAAGTGTTTATTAAGTCCTTCAAACTTGCAAACCATTCATGAGTAGGAGCCAGGTATGAAGATAGGTTCAAAGTAAGAAATTTGAGGAGCAGATGTATATATACATATGTATGTTTATATGTATATATGAGTTAGACAAAGGACCATAGAATGATTTGCAGCAACCAATGAAGTCATAGAATATTTTATAGTTCCCTTCCCTGAAATCAGGATGTCTGCCTCATGTCACATCATCAGAGATCCCAAGGGGTGGGAGGGGAGGAGAGAATGCTTTATCTTAACTCAGGATTTCTGGGGCTTTAGGGGCCACAGACTTCCATAAAACTAGAGATAATCCTCTGCTGGATGTCTGTGCTATCCTTCCCCAATAGGATATTTTCAATTGCTATCAGAAAGATAATCAAATAAGTTTCCTGTTTTCCAAGAAAGGAGAAAGTTGATACTTTTACATTCAGGTTTTTAGAGACATTCTTAGCAACATTTTTCACAAGCACTTTGTAAATCTTAAAGTGTTGTATAATTGCTAGCTATTATTTTAATAGTATCTACACAACAAAATTGCCTTCTAAAGAATGGCGCCTTTCAACTCAATTCTTTAGATGATTCAGAAAGCAAAACCTGTAAAACTGAGAATAAATTTGTCCTTGTTTCTGTACTTTACTTGTCCAGATCTTCCATTATGTTAAGTCCTTCTTAAGGGCTGAAAGCCTATAGATACAATAAGCATTCAATATATTATGCAATGGAATTAAGAGACTCCAGAGCATGGAATATCTTTTCATTAAATTCTATATAGTCATGAAAGATGAAATTCAAAGAGCTTTATCTTGTCTTTAGCCATACCTTATTTCCTCCTTTACCTTACCACTTTCCATATTCTTGATTAATGATTTCTGTCAAAATTGACAAACTTGGAAATAATATCTCTTTCCCCTTTGGGTTGATATGCTAAGTAATAGGCTAAAGTTGTAACTGTCTTTTGGTGCAGGAATGATTGATTTGAGGCAGGAATTGATTCTACATGTGTCATGCACATTTAAATTTAATTTTCTTAGTTTACACCTTCCATATCTCTTTTCTTCAGGCTGTACATCGATGGACCTTTTGGAAGTCCTTTTGAGGAATCATTGAATTATGAAGTCAGCTTATGCGTGGCTGGAGGCATCGGAGTAACTCCTTTTGCATCGATACTCAACACATTGTTGTATGTTACTTTGATATATTCTATACAACTCTTAGTCAATGTTTACTTAAATAGATTGCTGATCCTGTTTCACGAGATGATCTCTTTACTGTATGTAGTGCCTTTAAAACTTCAACCTCCAGCAGTATAAATAACCAAAATTTCTAGCTAAGGAGGGAACTGTAATCTAGTTCACTGATTATTAATGTGATATATGTAGTGTTTTTCTAAGATTGATGGAAGTTTATCTATGGAAGCTTTGGTTATTACATGATCAATCTAACATAAGTGAAATGCTGCAAGCAGAATTATAGTAGGTCTGCAGAAAAAGTAGATGTTTAAATATGCACCACAATCATTTCTTTGGACTTGGCTCATAACCTCCAAGCTGCTTTCATACTTGTAAATTAGTATCTAAGAGATAGATTACCTCCACACAATTATATTTCCATTCTCTTAAGGGATAACCCTATTCAGATGAAATGAACTCCTACTTATGATTCTTAACTCTTAAGCCCCTTCTATGACATTTTCTACTATGTAACCACCTTCTCATAAGATAATGTATGAATATATTATCTTATGATATTTATACTACCTGCCTTTCCCAAAGAAAAACACAGATCTTAAACATAGCCATTTACTTAATATGGCAAAATAAATACTATTATATATTAAAGAGAAATGCATAAATGATAAAATGTAATAGAATACACACACTCTATTATGTTCTACAAACACTAGACTCAAGAGAGTTTGTATATATTTAGAGACATTTGTTAAGGAAATTTGTAAAGGAGGAAAATTCATGTGTTTGGGGTTAGCCACAATTTTGGATTTCAGACTTTAATGCTATTGATTCATTCAGGAACATCTGTTCCACATAAAATTGCTTCTCTGCTCATTTCTTGACTTTATTCTCACCACTCTTCAACTGGCAAAATACTTTTCTCTCCCTTAACATAATATTTACAAGCTCTTTTTATTCATCACCATTTAAATGGAACCTAGAAAGTGTTAGTTCTTAATATGAAAAATAGTTCTCTTTAAATTAAAAACTATAAATCTTGTCAATCTATCTCTGGGCTATGCAGATAGATCAGAGCTATTTACTCACTCAAATTCTATATTGTCTGGTTGGAATAGAAACAATTTGGGATGATTCTTCAGACTAGCTCACTAGTATATCCCAAGAACCACAAATCCCTCTCTTCTTTTGTTTTCAAGTCAGACTGGCAATGTACACTATATTGAACAAACTGTTGAAACTCTTGACCAATAAAGATAATTCTCTTCCTACCAAACAAAATTCAGTTTATTGAAGTATTCTCTCCAATAACTATTTAAAATTGTTACAGAACAAAAAGAGCAGCTTTAAACAATCAATATATTTCCCTCTCCTTAGTCAGTCATTCAACATATATTATGTTTTCCTCTCAAGTTACTTTAACTGTAAATATTTATCAAAATTGAATTATTTGTGAGTCTTTTGGTTCTCAGTGATTTTCTTTCACTTAATAAATCTTAGCACCCAAACTTTTCCATTTCATATCAATACTTCAATCTTTAAAGTTCATATGATTTCTCTTTTTAAAAATATTATCCTCAGTCATAAACCATGTATATGTAAATGATCTGAGTTATTCATCATATTTACAGTTCTAAAAACTTCAACACAATAATCCAACTCTTTAGTACCCTTGAAATTGTGTTCTTTTACACACACTAAAACTCTATTTTTACTAAATACATTTTATCTGTCTCTTTATAAATTAAACTGTTGAGCTAAATTATCATTCTGCAATGTTTACAAGGAAATTTGTGTCTATATTTATATTGCAGATCATTTTCTATCTCAAAATTATCCAGTTCCTATCTGAAATTTATTGTGCTTTGTAAGCATTTACTAACATTATAGTAAAACAAAGGTTATTTTTCTACTCATTACCTATCAGAATGTTGATAATGTTTGACTATATCTTAAATATTTGCATCTTTTCTGCCATTGTCATAATTTAATTGCTTCATATGGAAAGGACCTTAGAGATATAATATTCTTCATCCAGGTTCTGTTGATCTGTACTTCTATATCCCATTCCATAGATCCCTAATCATGTGCCTTGATAGATTAGGTTAGAATGGCATATTCTTCTCTTATCCTTTTTCTCTAATCTTTTTCTTGTCTGCAAATAAGCCATATGCTTTCTGGAGAAAAAAAAACCTGATCCTATCCTCTGAATGCAAAGAAATGATACAAAATTAAATTGTTACTTTCCATCTGTCAAGATAGCAGGCTTCCCATATTTAAATTTTTTTAGGAGAATACCATCATAGGATCATAGATTTAGAACTAAATAAGACTTTAAAAGTCATTTTGTCCAGCCTTATTTTGCAGATGAGGACAGTAAGTCACAAGTAATTGGAGTGAAATGTCCAAGGCTTCACAAATAATTAATGATAGAGTTGTGATTTGAACCCAGGGCTTTCAATTCCAAATTTCATATTCATTCTACTGTGCCACTTTGTTTATTCTCAATAAAATCATATTCCTTAATTTTATTTTATTCTTATTTAAGGCAATGGGGTTAAATGACTTGCCCAAGGTCACACAGCTAGGCAACTATTAAGTGTTTGAGGTCGGATTTGAACTCAAGTCCTCCTGACTCCTGGGTGATGCTCTATCCATTGTGCCACCAAGCTGCCCCTAGATTCCTTTTAATGAGGGAGGAAGTGAGAAAAGGGTCCCTTTTTCAGGAAAAGTTAGGAGGTCTATCCCCATTCACAGCCTTATTAATCATGGATAAAAGGAACCATGTTCCTCTGTCTCCAAGCCTGACAAGTTTACCCTTAAGCTATCCATGAAACAAATTCCAGGGTTCTAAGTATTCAGTCCAATTTATTGTCCCCTATAATATCCAAATTTTACCTCAATCAATACCATCTCCTGGGGGAAGACATCACAGTAGAGAGAATATATTGAATTTGGGGAGGACATAAAGTTGAGTTCCCAGTTCAATGACTCATGAATTTTTTGTCCTTGGGAAATAATATAGCCTCTTTGAATAGTACTTTGCTCATCTATAAAATATTGAGGGTGGTGGATTATATTAGTGAACTAAACTTCAAAGTTCTATTTCAACTTTAAGTCTTGTAATCCCCCTCACCTTAAAGGTATAAGAAAAATATATTTAAACTTTATCTAGTAATATGTAAGATAATTGATAATATAAAAAAAATCACTCCATGGGCTTTAGTATAAAGTCTAAGATTTTAGCCAAGTAGTGATAAAGCAACATTTATTCATTATTCACTTTTTCTGTAATACTGTGCTGGCTGACTATATTCTACCAGGCTACTGATATTCTGATTATAAAGAATAAGAGAAGCAGGATGGTGTAATACCAGTTTTGGTGTCAGAAACACTTGGATTTTGCCTCTGACACATAATAACTCATTTAACAATGTTCCAGGTTGGGGGTGGCTAGGTGGCGCAGTGAATAGAGCACCAGCCTTGGAGTCAGGAGTACCTGGGTTCAAATCAGACCTCAGACACTTAATAATTACCTAGCTGTGTGGCCTTGGGCAAGCCACTTAACCTCATTGCCTTGGAAAAATCTAAAAACAAAAACAATGTACCAGGTAACTCTCAGAGACCATAAATTACAAGTATTAGTATATCTATGTTGATGTAGGGAGTTTGCATACTGATGTTTCCTAACACCAATGAAGTCACAGATTTAGGCAAAAAACACATGGTTAAAAAAAAGTTAATTCCCGGGCCAAAAGCAGGTTTGGAGGAAGGAAAAGATTAAAAAAAAAAAAAAGAAAGAAGAAGGGAGAGAGAGAAAGAAAAGAAATAAAGAGTGTGGGAAGGAGGAATGAGGGAGAAAGGAAGAAAAGGAAAATCAAAGGAGGAAGCGAGAAAGGAAGGAAGGAAGGAAGGAAGGAAGGAAGGAAGGAAGGAAATTCCACAGGACCAAGATGACTCCTGTCAAAGTTTTTATTCCTTTTCTTTCAACAGAGTAGTTATTTATTTTCCCAAATAATTCCTTTTGGTTTTTTTTAGATTTTTGTAAGGCAAATGGGGTTAAGTGACTTGCCCAAGGCCACACAGCTAGGTAATTATATTAAGTGTCTGAGGTCAGATTTGAACTCAGGTACTCCTGACTCCAGGGTCAGTGATATCCACTGTGACAAAGAATTACTTTAATAATTACCCTAGCTTGGACATAGACTCCTACTTGTAATCTCATTTTGGTTACATAACTCCATAGCACAGGCTAGTCATTTTGAGCCTGACCATACTACTTACCTCCTAGTGGTCTAAGTAAACTAAGTATCCAATAACTCCTGACAGAATTTCCATTTTTCAAAATTTTAGCATGTGTAGAACTGTAAGTAAGTTTTATGAAAAGTATGTAATTTAAAACCACTGTCAAAGATTCTTTCCTTCTTCACCAGATCAGAGTCTAGACTTACCCATCTAATATTTTCTTGAACTTCAGAAAGGATCAGAAATTTTATTTCCTACTTCCCTACCTTTGTTTTCCGTAGTTTACATTTTGAAATTGCAGATGGGAAAAGGACCAGACCTATGATTTTTCCGTTATAGAGCTATCTTGGAAAAGGAAATTCCCTCTGGGGGGCTTGACTCGAACATTCTCATTCCCCCCACCCCCACCTACCCCCTATCCCAAAGTGAAACAATATTTGATGTTTTTTTAATTGTGAAAATTAAGTAGAATAAGAAAAGAAACAGTTTCACAATTTAACTCAGCTAATGTATTTCATACCAAAGGTCTGAAAGTTGTCAGAGAGCTGATAGATAACTATTCAGAGTCTAGTTTGACTCTATCTTTTATATTTACAAAATTTCATTAATTTGAAATATCAAAATTGAAATTAACTATTTTGGGAAGTTGTGAGTTCCAACTGTGAATATACAAACAAAATGTTGATGGCCATTAGTCAGGTCTGTTTTTAAGGAATACATGAATGAGTTAGGGGAATAGACAAGATGACCTTTTCTAACTCCAAAATTTAATAATCTAGTTTTCTCTCATTTGCCCAGTGGCAAGTAGAAACAAGGTAAATGCTGTATTCTATATTCTGAAAATTATTATGAGAATCATACATTTAGGCTTCCATAGGAGGTTGGGAATTAATCTTGAAATTGGATTTTATTGGGTTCTTTTCTAACAGAATCAAAATGGAAAAAATTTATGGAACTGGAATACTTTTGAATTTTTTCAGGACAAAATTGTGATCCTGGGGATATAGGTGTTTTGTGTTGTCAAGTTGCAAAAATTTTGCTGAAGATTTAAAACCTCAGTAAATCATAGAACTCTAGTTTTCAAATGTTGGCTTATCATTAAGAAATGCCTTAGCCTGGTTCTGATGATTTTCTACATTTCCTTTTTTCTTAGTAGTTAGTGTTAAGAAAATGCATTCAATGGCCTGATTTCAAAGGGCAACACAGAACAAATTATAATTCACAACTAAATGATCCCCTCTATTGTCCTATGAAAGAATACAAAGTTTATAGTACACAAAATAATATCACCTGAAACAAATAACATTATTCTTGCCATTTTAAATTATGTCTATATTAGACCAAAAGAAAAATAATAATCTCTCTCTTTTCACACACACACACACACACACACACACACACACTCACTCACTCACTCACTCACATAAAGACAGTTTAAATCTTCCTAATTAGAGGTAAACCATTTTCAGTGGTATTACAATGCTCACTATGTGGTCACTTTTTAAAAAGCACATATCTCATTCTTAGTAACAAAGCAGAGCTTATATTTTGATCAATTCAATGAAGGAAAAGAGTTCTAGAGACCTCATGATGAAAAATGCTTTCCATCTCCAGAGGAAACTGATGAATCCTGAATGCAAATTGAAGTATTCTTTTTTACTTTATTTTCTTGATTTTTTAATATCATGACTAATATGGAAATATGTTTTACATGACTTCACATTTATAACTGATATCTCGATATCATATTGCTTTCCTTGTCAGTGGTTAGGAGAATTTGGAAGTCAAAAATTTTTAAAAATGGATGTTAATCATATTTTTACAAAGGAAAATGGGTAGCTAAGGAAAAAAGTCAGACTTCATACACAAGAAATGTTAGTTTCATTATTGTCCTTAGGAATTTTGATGATTATTTATATGACAAAGTATAATTCCATGTCTCTGTAACTTCTATTTATACAATTTTAATTGAAAACTCTTCAAAATTAGAGAGAATATGCCTGTTTGGAAACTTTTATTGATCATAATTGTATTTTTAATGGAGGGAGGCCTGGATTTCAAACTGAATTTAATATGTAGTTTGGACCTATTAACAATTTAGCAAGATTTATTGGCCAATTCTCTAAAACTAATTCTTTTGAAATGAAATAGTCAGACAATGAGGAAATGGCAGTTAGTCAGTATGAAATAGAAACTTGATTTTTTTTGTACTCCAAGATACAATCTCTCTTGTTATTTTTTTTATTAAAGATGGTGTTAAGTTAGTGGAGTGAGCATGTAGTATAGCAACTTGAGGTTAACCTTATTTTGTGTAAATTCTAAGAGTCTGTGTGTGTGTGTGTGTGTGTGTGTGTGTGTGTGTGCGCGTGTGTGTGTGTGTGTGTGTGGTTATTAATATTCTTCTTTGGTCCAATATAGATAGGCTATATTTTAAAATGACAAAATATATGAAAGACAACAAAATACCTTATAATAACCAGGAATATTAGTTCTTAGTATTTAATAGTAGAATTTCTCTTTACTCTGTATTATGATTACTTTAAAAACAAAACCAAAGACCCATGGCAAGAAAAATAAAAACAGATCCAGCGCTTAAGCATGGTTATGAGGGTCAAACTGATTCTACTAGTCCAAAATGGAGAGAATCCAAAAGCAAGATCCCTTAACCAGAAAATGTTCTGCCATCAGCTACTTTAAGTTGGAGACTGTCAAGAGAAGTTCATTAAATGGTCTTATTTCACATTAAAACTCTAAAGAAAAAATGACAAGGAAATTGCCTAAAAAAAGTTCCTGTCTATATAAGCCTTCCACATTAAAAGCTCATTTTGGAGAATGTAAAATAGAGAATCAGTGAGAAAAATATATTTATGTGCATTATGTTTTTCTCTCCTCTCAATCCATCAGATGCACTGTGCAAATTTGGGAACATTAGGGATACTTAGAATAATACCCATATTTCCTAAACCAGAGTAATTTGTTTTCAGTAGCGCATTAGAGACTACTTGGATATCTCCTTTGTTGGGAGAACAAATTCTTAACCTCAAAACAAGTTCATCATCAAAATAAAAAAGAAACACAGACTCTTGGAATGTGTGACACTGGAATCCATTACATAGGGACATTGTGCAATATTCTCCCCTGAAGATTTTTAAAATTAGGGTAAACAACCCATTTTCTGGAATGGGTTCTGGGGTGGGATTTCTCAGAAGACAGGTCAAGATCAAATGACATTTGGAGTGAGATCTCTCCAACCCCATGATTCAGAGAAATCCAGTTTCTTTTTTTTTTCACCTTAAGAGCTCAGGACTGGTATTATTCAGATTTATGTTAGGTTATTTTTGCATTGATTTACCAGACAGGTGATATGATACATAGCAGATAGTCATCAGGTGTAAATAATGTTTTACTCCTGGGATTCATGCAATATTATATAGAAGTTTGGTAAGTGTTTTGTTTTAAATAAATGGGGGGGGGCATCAGCCATTGATGTATCTTCAGACTATGAGATGAAAATAGGCTGCTCTATCTATTTATTGTTTTCTAATAGTAAGTAAATTTTCTAAGGCATGCTTTTATTGGTTTCTTTTTGTCTTATTCCCTAACATGGTATTTTGACTTCGAAGGGATGACTGGAGACCATACAAGCTTAGAAGACTGTATTTCATCTGGGTGTGCAGGGACATTCAGTCCTTTCATTGGTTTGCAGATTTACTCTGTGTGCTACATAACAAGGTAATTTGGTCAAGTAACTTATGGGTGTTCTTTTATTCCCCAGGGAATAAATGCCAACTCTTTCTGTTATTGGCCTTTCATTTATGCCTTTTAGAAGACAGTTCAAAAGAATCATGTGGATTGTTATCAGTGATGACTAATGTATCATGAAGTTCTATGAAAAACCAAAGAAAAACAGAGTTATGGGGGGTGGAGATGAAAGGGTAGGGACAGCATGATAATGGAAAGATCAATGGATTGAAAGGCAAAGGACCTGAGATCTCACAATGGAGCTCAGCCATTCACTCCTGGTGAGACTTGCACCTCTCTGCACTGCAATTTCCTTGTCAGCAAAATGAAAGGTAGATGACCTTTAGGATCATCTTCTAGTTCTAAATTGAGGACCTCTCTTCCCCCTCCCCCATTCTGTTGAAGGCAACATTTTAGAAAGGAGAGAAAGGACCTGCTTTTCCATCTTTTCTTAATTGTAAAATTCTGAGATTCTTCTTTGTCATAATTCATTCAACAAAAATTTTTTATTAAATTTCTTCTGCCATGTGCTATTTTACTAATTATAACCACATGTTTCTATAACACTTTAAGGTTTACAAAGCTTTCTGCACAGCAGCCCTGTGAAGGTGATAACCATCCTGTGGCTTCTAAAGAGGATTTTAAATCTATTTGGCTTTTACTGCATGTCTTTAGGGAGTATCTGGTCTACAGGTATATCAATATACCTGTCCTGAAGAACCTTAGGGACCGAATTTAAAGTACAATATTTCTCTGTTGTGACTAGGTAGATACCAAACAATTCAATTCAATAAACCTTTTTAAGCCCCCACTGTATCCTGAACCTACTACATTTACTGAATACTCTCCCTAGTACTGAAGAAGATTCAAAATTTAGGTAAGACAAAGTTACTAATACCTGAGCTTACAATTTAGCATGTACAATTACAATACAAAATTAGTAATTTACCATGTAATACAAAATAAATAATGCCTGGTGAATACAATAGAGGAATATTAAGAAAAAGTGTTATGTGAGGGCCAAGGAAAAAGTTGTTACTGCCCTAGGTTAGCAAGCAAAGCTTCATGGAGGAGGTGGCATTTAAATTGAGTTTTAACTGAAGAATTGTAATTGAAAATTGTAGAGTAAATTAAAGACCATTTTCTGGGTTGTAACCTATATTTGCTTCTTAATTGATTTCAATCGAATGGATAGAAGCAAAGAATCAAAATAGCTATTAGACCTAAAAATATTATTCATTACTGATAATTAAGAATATATCATCTTTGTAACTTTTCAAAAACGTACATAGATTCCTCATATGTTTCTATCCTGGTTCAAAAGCTAATTGCCTCTCTCCTGGTCTATTGCAATCACCTCTTAAATACTATCATTTCCTCAAGGCTCTCTTTCATTCAATCTGTTCTCTACTGCTGTCAAAAGTGATTTTCCTAAACTATATTTTTGATCAAATCACTACTTAGTAAACTTCACTAGCTACCTATATAATCAAATACAAAATCTTTGACGTTTAAAGTCACTCTAACTCCAATTTAGTTTCTTGACTTCCACTTTTCTCTACTTACAATCCTGTTGCAAACCAAACTGCCATTTTCGCTATTTCTCACACATGATTTTGTCTCCTGTCTCTTGTCTCCTATATCTGGGCTGACACACAGACCATATATACTATGTTTAGAATGTACTCCTTCCTTGCCTTTGTCTCATAGAATCTCTAACATCTTTCAAAGCCTAGTTCACCTGTATTATCTCTTGTGTCTTTGATTAATGCTCCCAGATGGGGGTGCCTCCCCTTCAACAACTTACCTTGTGTTTATTTCACACACACACACACACACACACACACACACACACACACAAACACGGTATATATCTATGTATATGTACATCTCATCTCCCCAGGAACAATTTGGGCAGGGATTTTTGTTTTTGCCTTTGTACTCCCAGCATGAACCCTAATAAATTCTTGTTGATTGAGCTCTTGCCTATACTTTCTCATTATTCATTCTCTCTTTAATCCTTTGCAATCTAACTTTTTTGCTCACCACTCTTAATGAAACAATTCTCTTAAAAGCCTACAATATCCTTTTAGTAACTGGTAACATATTTTTAATCCTTATTTTTCAGTTCAGTTCTAGTAGTGAATAATATGTAGCACTGAGTTTGGACTCAGGAATGCCTGAGGTTAAATCCAGCCTCACCTTCTTATTCTTTATGTGACCTAGGGCAAATCCCTTTTTTTGATCTCTTAAATCAAGCATTCCATTAAAGACCTGTCCAAGATCATTTTCTAAATTCTCCCTTGGCAATTCCATTCACTCTCAAACTTTCAAATACCACCTCTGTAACAAATAACTCTCAAGACAATATTTCTAGCTCTGACCTCTTTTGACTTTCAGACCTGTTAATTATAAGTATCTAAAGAATACTTGCCTCTTGATTTCTCTCATTGTAATTTAAAAATCAGAATGTTGAAGACTGAACTTTTGATCTTGTCTTTTATACCTTCTTCTCCTACATTTTGAGTTTATATCATCACCCAGTCTCCTTCATTTGAAACCTTGAAACCCTATTTGGTTCCTACCCCCTACTCAAAAATATAATCAGGGTGAAATTCCATAAAATCTACTTAGCAATGGTGAAAACCCTCTACAAGACATCTTTATAAACTATTTGGATTTTTGAAATGATTTTCCCTTAATATCTATCTCCATTTTCTCTGCATCTCTCTCTCTGCCTTCACTAATTATTATAATCATATTTTTCCATTGTTACCTGTCAGTCAATCAATCAATAAACATTTATTAAATGCTTAATAATGTGTTTCAAAAACTGTATTAAGCACTGGAGATATAAAAAGCTTAGAAACATTGTCCTTATTCTCAAGGAACTTACATTCCAATGAGGATGACAACATGTATATACATATGAAATAGAAACAAAAAAATAATCTCAGAGGAAACTTTGTGATTCTAGGAAATAACTAAATCCCCTGTGATTTCCTCATTTTTATCTTTGCTCACATTGTTCCCTATTCCTGGAGTATTCTTTTTCATCCTTTTCTCCTACTAAATTACTTTCAATCCTTTAATACACAGCTCAAATATCCCCAATTTCTTCATCTTTATTTCATTCTTTGAATGTTGACTTCTTCTTTTGACCTCTTCTTACCTTTCTATAATATACTTAGAAATGATATACTCCACAAGGTCAGAAATTATATCTTCTCTAAATCTTGTATCTTCCTCAGTATCTATAATGATATTTATACAGAACTGGTAATGTAATATGTAAGTCCTAGCTATTGGCAGAAATTGAAATCATAGAAACCTAGAATTTGACAAGAAATAATGTGTACAGGGAAAAAATAAAACATTCAGGTATCTTTTTTTAAAAAAATATTTTCCCAGCTTTGGCAGGAGAACCGACCTGATTACGTGAACATTCAGCTGTACCTCAGTCAAACAGATGGACTACAGGTATGTGACTAAGGCTGTCTTAAACTGCTGTAGACTTATCAGGGCTGATAAGAGGAGTAACTAAGGCCCTCAGGAAATTTAAATAAGCAGACATCAAATAAAAAGCCTTATCTTTCAATGCACTTTTAAGATATTCTGTCACTAGGGCCTTCTCTTCAGAGTCTTGTGCTTAAAATTCTTTGATTATACTTGAAACCACATATGCCTTCCAGTGGTCTACATTCATCTTCTATCACTAGGTATGTTTTCATGAAGGTTTTCAGTATTGGGGTGGGGGTGGGGGTTGTGGCAAAGTAGAGGAAAGTTGAATTTACTTTGTTTTTAATTTCCTTACAGGAAAATCCAACAATGAAGTGTAATGCAGACATGTGTAACTAGGCATCAATAAGCACAAAAATAATGATAACCACAACTTACATTCCCATAGTGCTTTAGGTTTGATTTAGCCCAATGGTTATGATTTGACTTTAAAAATTTTTTGTCTTTCATTAATGTGTTATCCTACAGTAGGTATGACTAGATGGCATTCTATCACGTTTGTGTCCTGATTTATGCCTCAATTCCCTGTACAGTAATTTGCCTGCTAGCAACATCATATCCCTCTCTACTCTAACCCCCTTATTCAATCCCATTTTCTTTTGTCAATTATAAGCCTCATTTAGCCAATAGATATCTTTTGAGAGATCGTAGTATACGTTGTTAAATTGAATTGCACAAAGATGTTCAGACTATTCTTTTTATATTAAGCTTGTCATGACTATGAATATATTTCCAAAATTTGTAATATTTCATTTGTATAATGAGTCAGCTATGACACTAATCTTTGTGTTTTAACAATACCTATAAAATATCTATGTTGTGAATGAATATTTAGATCACATTTTTGGTCACATACTATAGTTGTTTTAAAAAATTGTGGAAACAAACCCAAGAAAATCAGCAATTTGTAAGAATGTCATTCAAGACAACTATAAGAGTCAAAGTGAAAAAGGGAATGAATAATGCCTAAAAGTAGCTTTTAATGCCTTGCCACTTAATTTTTAAATGATCTTCCTTCCAGTGATTTGCTAGAAAGCCATGATATTAGTAAGAATAATGTCAGAGCAATAGGTTATCTCAAAAAATATGTTAACTTATGAAGAATGGAACATTATATTTTTTTGACAGAAAATAATTGGTGAAAAGTATCAACCACTGAATTCTAGACTTTTTATTGGAAGACCTCGATGGAAATTTCTCTTTGATGAAATAGCCAAATGTAATAGAGGGTAAGTACTGCTTCTATAGGATGCTGAAATGTGATTAGTGATTAAGTTAATATTATCCCTCATTGTGCTTGCTTTTCTAAGGTATCACAATAGCTAGTGTAAATGCAATATTTTAGGTTGTTTTATTAGAATATTTCTTTTTTAAGATGAACTTTAGATGGCAGCTAGGTGGCACAGGTGATAGAGTACTAGATCCAGAGTCACAAAGGTTTGATTGTGATTCTGGCCTTGGACACTATTCAGGTGCCTGACTTAACCTCTGTCTACTTCAGTTACTTCATCTGTAAAATGGAAATAATAATAGCTCCTAATTTCCAGAGTTGTTTGAAGATAATATCATATAACATTTCAAAATGCTTTGAAAATCCTAAAGTTATGTGTAAATAGTATTCATCTTAAAGAAATGAAATATTAAAATAATCTTAAAAGAAAAGAAATGAAAACTTACACATAGAAATGTTGCAATTATGTACTTCAGTGACCCAAATAAACAAAAAAATAATAGAGTAAGTCCACTTATATCTCATCATGTCAAGCTAAAAACTCATCCCATGAGAGAACCTAAATTTTTGTTTTGGAAAAAATTGGAATTCAAAATCTTATAAAAAATGAATTTTGAAAGTTGTTCTTTTGTGTAATTGGAAAAAATACTATTTACAAGAAAAAAAAATCTCCCAATCTAACTTTTCCTGTTCAGGAACCTTTGATTAATGATTATCCAGTATTCCTTTCCAGGTTATACTTCACAGAACAACCAAAATCATCTTCCTTGTGTGCAAGTCTCACCACAAAATTTGCCAAATGAAAAAGCTTCTGTCTCCCTATTGCTTATAAAATGCATGATATTAAAACTAGGCCTTTTTAATAATATGATTTCAATCTGCCTTTCAATCATTATTTAATTTTATTGTCCTTATTATCCTCTACATTTTATATCAAACAGATCTACTGTTTCCTGTTGTCTCTAGCTGCCATTCATTAATGTAAACTTGATTCAGTTCCTACCTCCTCCAGGAAAGCTTTCCTGATAACTCCCTATATCACTTCCCTTAATTGAAAATATTCTCTTTTTTCAACTTTTAGAATATTTTCTGGGTCAATCCTTTGCTTTTTTCACACTCTACTATGGATACTACACATACACACACATATATGTGTATATATATATATATATATATATATATATATATATATATGTATATATGATATCTCCCCTCACCTCAAGTAGATTATAAAGAATTTTATATTTTCAGGACCTAGCACAGTGCCTTTTGTCTTGCAGGCAATTAAAGACTGTTAAATTGAACTGAACTGAACCTAGGCTAAGTCTCTTATATAACACTTGAGAGAACTTAGGTTAAGAATCAAGTCACTCAGTTAGTTGCTCTTGACTTGAAGTGCTCATCTTTATTTTGCTGTTCTGATAAGGGTTACTTCCTTGAGGATTTTTCAGGAATATTTTCTTTTCTTCCTCATCTCCTGACTCTTTTCATTAGAAAATACAAATTTTTATATATATATATATATATATATATATATATATATATATATATATATATATATTCTTCATAGTTCTTAGTTCCATTTAGATTTCAATATGCATTTAAGTTTTGGATTTCCTGAGCGCACCTAGCCACCAAGCACCAACCTCATTAAAGTTCTATTATCATGACTTCTTTTTTTAATGGCAAATTATTTTTTCTATGCCTTCCTGACTCCCCATTCAAGACCATCTAGATGGCAGTTCTAGCACTCTCTGTGAATATATTCAATCTTTCTTTTAATTCCTTTTCAACTCTTTATCTTCATTCCCCTACCCAGGTTGAATTTTTTGTTCATCCCATACTGTACCTTGTTTCTCAGTGAGTTGATATGTATATATATCTCAAACTTTTACTTAACTATATTTTTTCAGTTGTTGTTCTCTTGGTAAACATACCAGCTACTGCTAAGCTGAGTCAACAATTCACTCTTGATCAGTAGCTTTAGAAAATACAATTTTTTTCCTTTCTCTTTTCTCTCCTTCATTCCTTCACTTTCCTTTCCTTTCCTTTCCTCTCTTCTCTTCTCTTCTCTTCTCTTCTCTTCTCTTCTCTTCTCTTCTCTTCTCTTCTCTTCTCTTCTCTTCTCTTCTCTTCTCTTCTCTTCGCTTCTCTTCTCTTCGCTTCGCTTCTCTTCTCTTCTCTTTGCTTCTCTCCTCTCTCCTCTCCCTTCCCCTTCCCTCTTCTTTCCTCTTCCTCCTTCTCTCTCTCTCTCTCTCTCTCTCTCTCTCTCTCTCTCTCTCTCTCTCTCTCTCTCCCTCTCTCTCTCTCTCTCCCTCTCTCTCTCTCATCTCTTTACATGATGGTGTCATATCCAATGATATCACTGAGTTAGATGAAACTGGTTACCTCTGTCTCAAATGGTTATTTTGCTTCTAGCCAGAAAACAATTCTTACCCAGTATCCAAACATTAAACCCTAAGTACAAAGGAAGTTAGTTAAAAGCTACTTGTACAAATACTTGAAAATACTTTTTGAAAATAAAATGTCTATGATATTACAGTTTCATAAAATATAAAGGGGTAGGAAGAAAGGGACATTCATAACAAGAATACATAGTATAGTATTGTGTCCTTATAAAAACATAAATGATGGAAAATTCATGCTAGTCAAGACTCATCTATCCATACTCCTCTAGTGAATAAGTTAATAGAATCATACATTTAATGTCCAGAAGGGCCCCAGGAGACCATACAATATACCTGCTCATTTTAGCACTGAGAACTTAAAGTTAAATTATTTACCAAGGATCTACAGGTAGTATCAGATAGGACCTGAATTCAGGCCCTCTGGTCTCAAAGTCATCACACCTCAGATTTCTTTTTTTTAATAAGAAGATGATAAACACATTATACTTTTATAATCAACAGCTAGTAGCATTATAGCATAAAATGGGGGGATTGCCAGTCTGAAAGGTCTACTTTCTAGTCCCACCTCTTTCACTTAGTTATTCATCCATAGTAACTCTGAAAGGTCAATTAACATCTTTTGATCTATTTTCTCATTTTAAGCATTTAGAACAAAACATGTGTTGAGACTATAGTTCTAAAAGTATAGGGAATGAATTGATACATATCTTAAACTTTTAATTAATCATATTTTTTCAGTTGTTGTTCACTTAGTAAATATTGGAGTTCTGTAAGTTTAGTTTACAGCCACCTTAGACATCACTTTAAAACTTCATGTACCTTGTTTCTCAACTATTTTTCAGCAGCAGAAATCTCAGTGTGAACTTCATTCTGAGGCTATTCACACTGAAAGAGTTATTTCCCCAAAGTGTGGATATTCTCAATACAACAGAACAGAGGGATTTTTTTTTATTCTTAACACTGCACTGTTTCTCTCTAAGTAAAATTTATTAAGGACTAACATGACCACTTTTCTGTGAGTGCTTTCTTTATTTTAAGCCTAGAGTCAGGGAGAACTAGAAATTGGAGAATGATGCAGACCTCTTTTGATTTGGTATGTGGCTATCAACAATAATCATTACCTCATCTTTTCCCTTCCATCTATAGTGGAGTGGCTATCAATTCTCACTTGGTTATTGCAGGTTTCGTATGAACTTGATTATTTTACTGATGAAACTTGCATTTTTACTTTTAAACACTTAAAGTAGGAAAATGATTTTAAATGATTAAATTTCAATTCATTTCAATTTATGTATATAATGTTACTAATCTCTCAAAAGCAATGAAAATACAAAGGAGAAAATTTAACATTCCCTAGCATTTGAAAATCTTATATTCTAAGAGGCATATGACAAGCAACCGGATGAGTAAAAATACGATAAAAAAATAGAATACGAAAGAATAGAGCACTAATTACTAGTGACTCAAGGAAGTTTTCTAATAGGAAGTAGCACCTAAACTGAGCCTTGAATAGAACTTTCTCATCTCAGTACTCCAATGGAGCTGTGATTTTATGAATTTAGACATTACCACTAGAGATCAGAATGAAAATACCTGCCCAGCCTTTGGAAGCCTCATTCCATGCACTTCCCAAAGTTTGAGCACTAATAGTCAAATTATAGTATGTAGATGTTCTACAAAATATGTATATCATAGAATGCTCAGTTCCTTTTCTTATCACTCTTCCACCATCAAAATTTTTCATTTATTCTAGATTTTCAAGTACAATATTTGAGGAAAGATTGGTAAAAACTTTTTGATGCATCAGCTGCTTTTGGAGGCAAAAAATGCCACAAAAATAGAACGAAATGGAAAGAAAATAAGGGAATAAAAGTTTATGTGAACAAACATTTGTTTTTACTGCTTTATGCAATAAGTGGGTATATTTATCTTTTTTTTAAAGATTTTTCATGAAAAATAATCTTTATCAAGAGGTCAGTTTCCTTGTGGTATATTTATTTGTAATGAACTAAGTTAGACCTCAGAAAATAGATTCAGTCTGTTCCAAAGATTAAAATAATAGTTGTTATAGCATAGTGGGAATCAAGGAGCAAAGAACTCCATGCCATAATGTGACATTATGAATGGGAATTTTAGAGAATTATCTCCACAGGTGACTTTTTCAGTTTATTTAAAATACACTAATTGGAAAAGACATGATTTTGTTTTCAGCTTTTTTCCACAAGAGACAACAGCATCTGATCACCTCTGCCTCAAACAATTTTTATTCCTGTAGCCAGAAAATAATTCAGACCTGGAATTCAGACATTAGACCCTAAGTATAAAAGAAGTTAGTTAAAAACTAACTTGTACAAATACTTGAAAATACTTTTTGAAAAAGGAATGTCTATGATATTATCATAAAAGGGGAGCAGAAAAGGGTGTTCATAACATGAAAGAAAATTATGTAAAACAGTAGTAATGGAAAATAAATTCAAATGAACCAGATTGGACTATCTATAGTCTTGACACTGCACATCCCCAAAAGAAAATATAATTCCTTAGTAGATAGTCCTCTAAGAATTCTCAGGCTCTCTGATTTTATCATTGTCAGTATTCCTTTTAGTTACTCAATCTATCCTAAATGTGCTAACCATTCTACTTGGAATTGGGGATTGTAGGAGAAAATTAAAACATTCCCTGACCCAAGAAGTTATTGGTGTATGTACTCCCTCCAATGATGTGCCCCCATGCATGTCTTCCTGTCAGATATGAGCATGTTATTTTATATATACTATCTGGCATGAGAATGTGGGAGATCAAAAGCTAGGTAAAGTAAAATTTAGTCTATCTTGACACTTCTAAGTTAGTTATGGTATCTACCAGCTTTTTATCTTTAGAACCAACTTTTGATGAGGATATTTGTATTCTGACCAGGGATAGAATCCTGGAATCATGTCTCCTTTCTTGCAATTCCTTTATTGAAAAATCAGGTATAACAGAATAGTGTCATTTATAGCTAATTCATCTAGAATTATTGAATTGTTCTTGCTTTTTTGCTGGCTTATGTTGCTATTCTTTTCTAAAGTTGCTGTGTTTTTTTAAATTGAAAACAAAAACAAAACATCTTGGGCAGTAGCTCAGAAAGTGGACTGTAGTTTTTAATTGTCTCAATGGAGCTGATGTGCACCATCTGCTGCTGACATTTTGTATTACACTATCTGCAGTGGGATCATTCTTTAAAGGATTATTGCTGTAGAGCTGAATGGAATCTTAGAGTTCACCAAGTCCAACCTTTACATTTTACAGATAAGGAAACTAAGACCTTGAGAAATTAAATAATTTGTCCAGGATACCCAGATATAAGTCTTGGAAATGGAATTTGAACTTATATTTTCCTGTCTCTAATTCTAGCAGTCTATCCTTTATATCAACTAAAATTTTTCATTTATTCTAGATTTTCAAGTACAGTATTTGAGGAAAGATTGGTAAAACTTTTTGATGCATCAGCTGCTTTTGGAGGCAAAAATGCCACAAAAATAGAAAGAAATGGAAAGAAAAGAGGGGAATAGAAGTTTATGTGAACCAACATTTGTTTGTACTGCTTTATGCAATAAAATAATTTATGCATATTAAAATAATAGCAATAATATTAAAATTCCAAAATTAGATGAATAAATAGGAAAATTGAAGATATTTTGAAAATATAGTCAGAGAAGATAAAGACTTGCCTAAAATAAAAAAATTAAAAGAATGCATATACTTTAGCTTCTCAATTTCCCCAAATTTCTAGCTTTCATATGAGATGTATTGTATTCATTCATTCAGTAAGTAACCACATGTTCACTAGGTACCTGTTGTATGAAAATTAGACCCTGGGCTATATATACAAAAATAAATAAAATACCATTTCTTTTATCAAGGATCCTATTTTATTTAAAATTTTATATAATTTTCCTATAAATTATTCTTTGATCCTCATTACTCCTCCCTCTTTCCTTGACATTTTCCTTATTCTGTACTGTTTACTTTTCACCTTCAGGATAGGGGGTCCAAGAGAAGAAGAGTTGAGAAAAAATAAATTAAAAGCATCACATTTTAACTGGAAGATTTCATGAGACCACCCTGAAAATTCAATGAGGTGTAGACAGATTTCCTGTAATTAATTTAGGACTACACTTGTGGGATTTATAACTTCCTGACAGACTTAGGTCTATATAGGAAAATAGCAAAACAAAGCAAAACCGATTTATACTATATTAAACTATATATATATATATATATATATATATATATATATATATATATATATATATATATAATCTAAAAAGCATTTTTACAGGGAAGTAGTTAATATGGATATTGGTATTGTGTTTTTACAGATAAAGAAAATGAACTTCTAATTAGTTAAATACTGATATATACTCCATGTTTTGTCAGATTCAATCTCAGGTCTCTTTCCTCCTTTATATTTCTTATTTTAAACAGCTAATTAATTGTATTTATTTATTTAGTATTTAATTTTTCCACAGTTACATATAAAAACAATTTTCAACATTATTTTTAAACTTTTTAACTTGTATTGTTGTTTTTTCATTCGACAAACATTTATTATGTCCATTTTTAGCATAGAATAGTGAACTGGGCTTTATGGTGGACAGAGATCTTAGCTAATGCATATTCTCTTGACAATTCTATAACCCTTTTGAAAATATGGGGTGGGAATAAAATCTAAACAGCACTAGAATATGGATTGTCTCCTGTTAGGGGCATTAGAAAGTTTCAGCTAAATTGCCTGAATTCAAGAGGATGGGGAGAAGGTTTGTTAGTTTGTATAGACAATGGTTTAAGAACAAATGTGAATTAATGAATAATAGGAATTGTCATGCTAAGTATGTGAAGTGGCTGATTTCATCTACTCATTTTTTTTTTGTTTTCAATCTGAATAGAAATTAGTGGTTTTAATATGACTTCTGGGAATGGGAATGTTCTTTCTTCATTTTCCTTTTTCATGTAAACATGAAGAATCATTGGAATAGAAATATGAGGTGATTCATGAGAATATAATGAATGTAGAAAATCCCCTATTTTGGGAATTAGCTGTTCCGGACGGGTGCTTGTTATCCATTATGGAAAAGTCTTGAGAATTTCACTTATTCATTTTATTAACTAGAATTTAATATGTGCTAATAGAGATATTCATTCAGTCCAGAGATCTTATATGGACAGGATGTTTTCTCATTTATAACATGTAACAATCAAAACAGATTTCAAAAACTATTTTGAAATGCAAGTCATAATTCAAGTAATACTTTTTATCTTCATGTACTGAATTAATTATCTCTATGGTTTTCTATTTCCTACCCCAACCTTCCTAATTCTTACCAGGAAAACAGTTGGGGTTTTCTGCTGCGGACCCAGTTCAATTTCCAAGACTCTTCATCAACTGAGTAATCAGAACAATGCTTATGGAACAAGATTTGAATACAATAAGGAGTCTTTCAGCTGAAAGCATTTGAGGAAGGACAAGGATGGACTCTTCAAAGGATCTAGTGCAATTTTTGAGACTTCTAAAGTCAGCCACAGTCACCAGATAACGAGTGTCCAAGAATAGCAAGGTTTTCTTATTTATGATTATTTAAATGTAGGGGAGATGGCAGAATGATAATCCATCTACATTGTGGGTTTAATCTGGGAACCAAAAAGGATCAGCAAAATGTGGACTACTATGATTTGGTGTGCAATGCTTGCATTTAAAAAAGCCATTAGATGCACACTGTTGATTTTCTGGCTGATTGAAGAGCTCCCCATTTTTGACTGAACTTTCTCCATACAAGGCTGATTGCCTCTGTTATCCTTCAGTTATTTTTGGTTTAGCAGTTTCCAGATTGATCAAAATTAAAAATTCATACATAAAGTCAGACTATCTTCTTTACTTTGCACACAAACAAATTAGCTTTAAGTTGGAAAAACTCCAGGCAAATGTATTAATATTATAGACACAGCAAACTAGGACTCTATTGATACGGGTACTCTGTCAACATCTATCCACCTCACTACTGATGCTGATACCTCCATTTAATGCCAACATCTCCTAGACTATGGGATGGAAGGTTGTGTGAGTATGTATTTGGGATATGTATATGTTTTAATTTTAGTCTTTCTTTGAGCCCTTCTGCTCTTGCATCTTCTCATGGTAGAGCCCTTCTTTGTTAAGAATATCCTTAATAATCATTTAGAGAATAAGTCTTTGCTTCTGTTTTTAGCTTCCACAAAAATAAGATATTTGTGGGCATTCCTTGGCTGTGGAATTTGCTAAGATTATTGAAAGAAACTTTACACAAGAGGGGAGTGACTATTTTGCCAGATAGATACCACAAGAATATTTGGAATTTAATTCTTACATTATGAATTAATTATTACAGGTTAAAAGAGTGAATAACTCCAATATTAAAGATATTATCTTTGCAATATCTAATATTTTGGTTTTCAGCAATGATATATAGTAAATATTCTTTGTTTTTATTAATTCAAGTTTAAAATGTATCTCCAAATCCTGTTTCCCAAGGCCTGGCAAGTTATATCTTTCCTCCTTGAATGGTAGGGATATTTCTTTTCTGTATTGTTGGTATCACTAGATGTGTGGCTCTGGGCAAGTCATTTAACCCTGTTTGACTCAGTTTCTTCATCTATAAAATGAGCTGGTGAAAGAAATGGTAAACCACTGCAATATATTTGCCAAGAAAACCTCAACTGGGGTTAGAAAAAGTCAGACACAATTGACTAAAAACTATCAGCATGAACCTCAACTAGTTATAATCCCCCCCATTGTTAGGGACCATTGACTAGCACCCTCAGTTATATTTGAGCACTTAACTACAATAAAATTCTTGACTTTATACTCAGTTTCTGCCTCCTACTACTGTTTTTTTTAAACTGTTAATGAGACTCTGGCTAATGAACATAAAATTCTTAGCTCAGAAAGGGATGGGTTTGCTTCACTGAAAAATCAAAGTCTGTGCTATTTAAATGTGTGTCTATGTCTCATTTACTCACAAATCTGGTACAATGGTTTAATCAGGAGGGCTTGGCATGCAGGTATATTTCTACATGACATAATCAACATCATTCAACAAGCATTTTCACAGTATGCTGAAGATATAAAGAATAAAATTCATGTAGTCAATTAAACATTTATTTGCCAAGTAAGTATTTGCTAAGCACTGGGAATAAAAAGAAAGTAAAAAAATAAAATGGTTCCTGCCTTCAATAAGCTTATATTCTAGTGAAAAAATAATATGCATACAAATTAGGGCATATAAGATATGTAAATATAAAAATTTATAAATTTTATGAAAATAAAAGCATATCTATATTCACATAGTGAATTTATACACTCACATGTATGCATATATACACTTCTAGTACCTCCCTTTACTCTCTTTAAATATTTGAAAACACATATCTATATTTCTATCTATCTACCTATCTATACTGTGAATTGAAAGTGGCACATATTCAAGTAGGGACTCCCATCAGAATATTGTGAGTACAATGAAGAAGTCCAAAGTACCATGAGAATTTTGAGGAAGAGATTATTTTCAACCAAAAGATTGGGGAAGGGAAAGGAAAGTGTTTTAGCTGGGGCTGATCCTGTAATATTCAAACATAATCAACTGGATTCAAATTCACCAAAAATGATTTGGTCAAGGCTTTAAAATAGTTTGGAGCAGACTCATTTATTGGGAGGAGCTTATGGAGTGTTATATGATTATGACTTGAATAAAGAAGTTGATTTTTTTAACTTAACCCATTTAAATATATATTAAATTCCTCCTATGTGTCAAACTGGACCTGAAGACATAAAAACAAAATTTATATTTGATCTACTGGGTATAACACAATGTACATAAAAAATTAAATATACATATAAATGAAACAAATACTTTTTTTTGTTAGGAGCAACTAATAGCTGGGGAATGAGGTAGAAGAGATGTCAGGAAAGGCATCTTCTTGTAAATAGTAACTGAATGTAAAATAATTTTGTGCAATGATGTGCCATACCTTTTCCCATTGTTATTATGAATTAAGAGGCATAGACTGGAATGGTGCAGTAGCTTTAACCTTTTTGCATTTCTTGGATCCCCTTTACAGTCTGGTGAAATCTATGAAGTCCCCCTAATGATGTCTTTAAATGCACAAAATAAAATACAAGAAATTACAAAGAAGAGCAATTATAGTTACCAAATTTTTTGATTAAAACCAAAATCATGCAATCCAGGTTAATAACTTTGTGTGTATTAGAGAGAATGCAATCCTTAGGATCAATAAGAACACCTCTGTGACTTATTGACTATATGACACTGCACACTAAAGTCACTTATCATATCAATGTTCCATGCAACTCACCAAGATTATTTCAGTGGAGATGTATTTATAGAGGCAGCATTTCAATCAGATAGTTCTTTATACTAAAGAAATAGCAGATTCAGTACCTATAGACTATCTTGAACTATATGAATATATATTTCATTTTACGTGAATCACCAGGGTTTATGTAATGAATGACAAGTTTAGTCTCCCTAACAGTTCCTGTCTCTGTTGACTCTTAATTATTGTTTAACATATCTACAATTATTAAATGGATGTGAGCCCTATCTTCTTTACTAGATTGAGAGTCATGAGAACTGAATTTTAAATTTGACTCTGTCTATTTAGATGTTGGACTTTGGAGAAATTCTCTTTCATCACCTGTCAAACTGAATTAGGCATTTCTTTTTAGGCTTTTGAAAGCCAAATGGGGTTAAGTGGCTTGCCCAAGGCCACACAGCTAGATAATTATTAAGTGTCAGAGGCCAGATTTGAACTTAGGTACTCCTGACTTCAGGGATGGTGCTCTATCCACTGTACCACCTAGCCACCCCCTGAATTAGGCATTTTTGAAGAATTATCCTATCAACTGTGTGATCTTAAGAAATATCTTTTATCTTCTTAGTCATCAAGTCCCACAATTATGAAATTAGACTATATAATATCATCTTTTCAGACTATAAAATTCTAGATAATATCCTAATTAGATAGGGCTAAAATAATTTTTAGGATTATACTAAGAAATTAACTTGGTGAAAGAAAAAAAGAAAGTCTACATTCTCTTCTTAATTCACCCACAGTATAAGACTTTTCCAAAGGAATTTTTCCTCTAGAGTTTTCTATCAGAGAAGGAAATAGCAAATTATTCCAGTATCTTTGCCTAGAAAATTCCCAAAGAGGTCACACAAAATCCGACATGACTGAGCAATATCATATAGGAACATTATGCTACTAAGAAGAGACTTCAGCTATCATGTCCTTTTTGATGGATAATTTCTATAGAAGATAAGCAGTGTTTTTTTAATGTCATGAATGGAAATCTCTCCAGTTGAAATAAAATCCTACAATTGTTTCACACTGTTTGCTTAGTGACTTATTGTTAGGTCTCATGTATTTGAAAACCTATAACAATTCACTTGGTTTTAAATTTTTTAAAATTTTTAATAGGGGATTGAAATGAATGATTGACTATTTTTCATTTCAGTATTTTGAAAAGCCCCTATTGGAAAGAATCTGATTGCAAAATAACTTAAAAACAAACACAAAAAGTGCTTGGTGATTTATCCAGTATGGTGCAGTCTGGTGGTTTTGATCTGTTGAACTAGAAAGTCTGTAGCTCCCAAAAAAGTATTTACTTTGAGTCATCAGCGAGGGATGAATTTCATTTATGTGATATTGTTCTAATAAGCCTGCTAGAAATAAACAGGTTGCTGATGCTAACAGATAGTGAATGTCAAAGGCTTCAGCATTTCAGACTCCATTTTAAGGGAAAATAAATAATATTATTTGCAATAGTAAAATTTGTAATAAAACATTTCTTATGACATTAGAAATCTTTATAAATCTTTTTCTTAGAAGATCGAAAAAAGTTGCATCTAGAAGCGACCTGAAAGATAGTTTGCCTCAATCATCTCACTTTATAGATGAATAACCAGAGAAATTAAATGGCTTTCCCAAGATTATGTATGGAACTACTAGAGCTCAATTCTCCTTATTTCTTCTATTGCATTCATTACAGTTTGAAGTCTCTTCTTAGTAGCATAATGTTCCTTTGTGTTGTTCAGTCATGCTTGACTTTGTGTGACCCTTTTTGGGATTTTCTAGGCAAAGATACTGGAATGGTTTGCCATTTCCTTTTCCTGCTCATTTTACCAATGAGGAAACTGAGGCAAACAGGGATAAGTAACTTGCCCAGGGTCATACAGCTAGTAAGTGTCTAAGGTCAGTTTTGAACTCAGGAAGATTCATATTCTAGACTTGGCACTCTATCTGCTACGCCACCTAAATTGTCCCATAATGTTTTTAGTTTTCTCTTATATAATGATAGAATTTGATGCTGGTAGGTATCTTGGAAATCACCTACTACAGGTACCTATTTTACGTATGAGAAATTAAGTCCCAAATCACGATTAATTTTAGGGCTACAATGTAAACTGTATCAATTGAGTCCCAATCTAGAATTTATTGATTTGAAGACCAATATATCTATTTATAACTATATACCTACAAAATATTTTAAAGATAGCTTCTCTTTTTCACAAATTGATTTTAAAGTATGTAGTATTTAAATAGAGGATTAATTAAAATATACTATAGCTTTGTGCTTTAAAAATTATGTTGAAAAAGTAATATTCAATTTCTCAGAGCTTCCTCATTTGTAAAATGGGAGCAATACTAACATCTCTCTTGCAGGGCTGTTGTGAGGATTACATGAGATAGCATGTAAAATGCTTTGCAAACCTTAAAGAGGTATATAAATGCTAGCTATAATGATGATGGTGATGAGGATGATGATTATATTGAGTATTTTTTCTCCCAGACACCAATAGATTAGATTTCTTGATGACAGTACTGCATTACTTCCCTTCACTGTACCCCCAGTATCTAATAAAATGCTTGGCACAGAGTAACAGCTTGATGAATGCTTGTTATATTTAATGATTTCAATTTTGCTGAATTATTCTGATGTTAAAAATTTAATTTTGCACTAAAATATCAAAATTTCTTGCTCCTATTCCTGTAAGAGAGGTAAAAAAGATAATAAAATGAAGTCAGCCTCATTTTTATGCTTGCCCAACCCTAAATTGTTACTTGGCTACAGTGGAAAGAAAGGAACTGTTATCAATACTAGTAAAAACTGAAATAAATGTAATCATATATAAATGGATTGATTTATGCAAATGGTATTCATAAGTGTGTGACAAGGAAGAGGCATTTTTTGCTTTTTTCCAAAAGCTCAAACAGCCTTATCTTCCCAGTCAAGGATTGATTGCAAAATTCTAAATAGGAAGAGAAATCAGAAGTCTTCAAGCCATGGGCTCAGGTTAGAATGGACAGCTAGGTGGTGTTATTGATAACACACCAGTCCTGGAGTCAGGAAAAACTGAGTTCAAATTTGGTCAGAGACATTTATGTTTGTTAAGTATATTTGAGTATTAGACACTTCTCTTTGAACTGGAGAAGGAAATGGCAAGCCTCTTTAATATCTTTTTCAAGAAATAACAAATGGGATCATACACACATACCAGATATGACTGAAAGCAATAACAAAAAATTAGGAACAAAACAAGGGAATAGAGGGATATTTGGGTTAGGATGAAAGTTAAGGTTGTAGTTCTAATTAACAAATGAAGATTATCTCTACAGTAAGAAGAGGAAAACATCAATGACCTGTGTTTGAAATGTCAAGCTACGTAAGTCACTGGCTTTCTCAGCGACCTGCAAATTTCCAACTACCAGGGAATGATGTGACATTTGAACAAAAAATATTTGATAGGGCAAATATACATCAGTGACAACAAAGAGCACTTGGTCAATGCAGGAGAGCATGGTGATGTTCCCCTTATAAACCAGATAAGCCGGGAGAGTTAAATGAAGCCTAATGAGTTTTTCCCTAGTTCATCCAAGTGTCAAAGGATTGTCTTGTCTGACTTAAATGTTTTAGCACAAGCTCTCTTTTGATTATAATGAGATCTGACAGTTTTGAGAAAGCGAGCTTTAGTGATTTGTTGTTTGACCCCTAGGTAAGGCCAGATTTTATGAGGAAAAACTGCATTCCATAAATGCCTAATACACACTACAACATGTCAGAGAGAGGCAGCCCTGGCAGTGCCTCTGTGGCGTCCATAGCACATTAAAATTCTGTCATTGCAAGGTCATATTCCTAGTCTTCTATTTCTCCAACCCAGGAGAAAAAAGCTTTTTTTTTTATTTAACCAATACTGTAAGAGACAGAATAGTGTAACTAAACATAACTGTTCTTCTGCATCAGCATATTTATTTTGAGCTGATTTATCAATTTGGCAATACTGTGCAATTTATTTTTGAGGCAAGAGAGTGCCTTCACGTGCTCCTTGGTGCTCACTAAGAATATAGGAAAGCCAAAGTTTTGACTAAAGAAGTGGCAGCTAAATCTTCCGGGCTTTCCTTCTCAACCTGAACCTTACAAGAATGGGATCTGAATGCTCTCTAGATAAGCAGGGGAATTACACATATAAGTAGTTTCCTGTCCTATACTTATATATGTATATGTATAAGTATGTATATTTGTATGTACAAAATCTGTATCTTCATTTATTCATACATTCTCTATATAAATATATACACACTACACACACACAAATACTGACTGTTTAAGGCACTAATCTGGGCTTTAAGTATATGGAGACAAAAATGTAACAGTGTCAGCCATCAAGTAATTTACAGTTTCCAGTAATGATTAGACAAGTGTTGTACAGTTAGCAGGAATAACATGTAAACAATAGTCACAAGATAAGGTTTAAAATAAGTAGATACAAGTCAAGGTAAACATAATTCTTAGTTAATCATAATCATCTTTCCAAGTGATAACTCTTTTGGAAAAAATCCCAGAGAGAATTTTGCTCTTGTGTTTGTACTTTTCAATGTGTATGTATGAGCGTAGACATGGGTATATTTTGGGGAAAGAGTAATTGAATTTATTACCTGAGTTTAAAGTTAAGTTGTTAAATTACTTGTGTGTGTGTGTGTGATTGTTGTTTTTCAGAGACTTTAGTCAAATTACTTCCTGGTCCTTAATTTCTTAGTTGGCAAGATGAAATTAATGAAATTGCATTGTCTCCCTCACAAGGAGGTGATGAAGACAAATAAGGTGACAGGAAAAGAAAAAACAAAGCCAAAAGCACTGAGTGACACCAAACTGTTATATCAGTCGTTCTTATTCTATTCCAGCTGAGCTCTACAAGGTGTGTGTGGGGGTGTCCAATGCTTATACAAAAACTCACTGAAAATTTCCAGGTTATATGGCATGAATGGGATATCCTAAGAATTCAAGGATGCATCCAATCATCCATCTCTGTAAAGGTAAGGGAATAGATTGTCCTGTGACAATCATAGGAGTATTTCTCTTTTAGTCATTGCTGAAAAGATTCTTGCCAATATCCTCCTTCACCTGGAAGATGATTATCTCCCTGAGAGTCAATATGGCTTCAGAAAGAGTAGAGGTACAATTAATATGGTGTTTGTTGCCCATCAACTCCAGGAAAAATGCTGAGAGCAGAACAGAGGTCTGTATACAATCTTTGAAGATCTAACCAAGACCTTTGATACCATCAATCATGAGGGTTTATAGAAAATTATGTCAAAATTTAGTTATCCAGAGGAGTATTTTAGTATTTTATGTCAATTTCATGATAAATGCTTGCCTGGGACAATGCTCTTGAGATTTCCTGGTCACCAATGGAGTGAAAAAAGATTGTGTGCTTGCTTCCAAGCTTTTTAGCTTGATGTTTTCAGCCTTACTGAGGTTGAACATGGTATCACGGTCAGCTACCTTGCTGCCAGTAAATTCTTCAACTTGAAAAGTTCAAAAGAAAAGACCAAGACCAAAGTGGAGTAAGTATTGATGTTTGATCTGTTTGCAGATGATTGTACACTCAATGCAACCTCTGATGCTGAGATGCAACAAGTACAGATCAATTAACTGCTGCTTGTGTTAATTTTAACCCCACAATCAACACCAAGAAAACACAGGTGCTCCAGGACCACATCATCCATATGTGGAACCATCAGTTCGGCAAATGGAGAAGTTTTGAATACTGTAGAGAATTCATTTACCTTGGCAGGGAGTTACACATTGACAGTGAGGTTGACTCATGTATTACCAGAGCTAGCTCAGTATTTGGGAGGCTCCAAAAGAAAGTATGGGAGAGAAGAGGTAAAGGACCGACTCCACACACTGAAGGTCTACGAAGTTTTTGTGCTGAGCTCATTGCTGTATACTGTGAAACTTGGACAGTTTCAGGAAACTCAATCACTTCTATTGTCTTGGAAAGATTCTGAAGATCACCTGACAGGAGAAAATACCAGATGCTGAGGTCCTTTCTCAAGCTAAAGTGCCAAGCATTCAAACATTGATACACTTAGCACAACTACACTGGACTAGCCACGTTATTAGAATGCCAAACATATACTTATACAATAGACTATTTTATGGAGAACTTACACAAGTATTCCTAAGAGGTATCAGAAGAAGCAATACCAAGACACCCTGAAGGTGGCTCTTAACAATTTGAGAATTGATTATGCAGCATGGGAGACACTGGCACAGTACCACCCAGCATGGAGTGCCCTCATGAGAGAGGGTTTTGTGTTTTATAAGAAAGGCAGAATTGAAGCAGTTCAGAAGAAATGTGTTTAGAGGAACCACCTCAGTTGTTCACAGACACTAATTATGCCCAACCTGTGATGGAGCATTCTGAGTTCTTAAGGGTCTGATCAACCACAGTTGAAAACAATGTATTTTTGTCTCCATCATGGGGATGCCATTTTTGGTCTTCTTCAATAACAAAGGATAAAAATCAATTCCGATTTCACAAAATGAATAATATGTAATTGAACACAAATGTACACATACAATTTTTATGAACCTGATTGCTGATATATACTAAGGGAGGGTGGCAGAAAAATGTGGAATTCATAAATGGATGAATGTTGAAAAACTACCATTGCATTTAAATAAAAAAAATAAAATTTCAATAAAAAGGAAAAGAAAATAGGTTTAATAATTCCCTGTTGGTAGAACTGTTCAACTATTCTGGAAACGAATTTGGAACTAGGGTCAAAGAGCTATAAAACTATACACACCATTTAACCTACCATTACCACAACTAGATCTTGTATTCTTAAAAAAAAAATCAAAGAAAAAGGAGAATGACTTATATGTATGAAAACATTTATAGCAGCTGTGTGTGGTAGCAACATTTTTTAAAAATTATTTTATTTTTTATTAATGGAATAAAACAAACATTTCCATATCATAATATAATAATAAAGAAGATTGCACATGGAACTACAAATCTACTATGCACATCTTGCTATTCCTTTCAAATATACAACAAAATTAAAATGTGACTATCTTTTTCTTCTTTATTCCCCCAATTAGCTTCCATTAAAAACATATATACATGTATATATATATAATATACACACATATATGCACACATATAAACATATATATATATATAAATTATTTTATACATGCTTCTATTCATCATTTCTTTCTCTAGATGCAGACAGCATCTTTATAGCTCATTTGTAGTTAATTTGTGTATTTAATATAGTCAAATTGACATTCACTCAAAGTCATTCTTAAAATATTATTGCTTTTACTGTGTGCATTGTTCTCTTGGTTCTGCTCATTTTGCTCTTCATTATTTTGTATGTCTTTCCATGTTTTTCTAAAGGCATTGAGCTCATCATTAGTATTCCATCACAATGATATACCACAACTTGATCAGTCACTCACTAATTGATGAATATCCCTGAAATTTTCATTTCTTTATCAATCCTAAGAAAGCTATTATAAAATTTTAGAACCTATAGGTTCTTTTCCTTTTTCCCAAATCATATTTGAAAACAGATAAAATAGTGGGTCAAGGGGTTTAGATAGTTTAATAAGACTTCGGGCATAATTCCAGATTTATCTCTAAAATGATCAGTTCAAGATTCTACTACCAATTTGCATCCTTTTTTTTTTCCTGCATCTTCTCCAACATTTTTCACTTTCCCCTTCTATCATTTTAGCCAATGTGGCAAGTATAAAATAATATATCAAGGTTGTTTTAGTCTGCATTTCTCTAATAAAGACTAATTTAGATCATTCTTTCATATTATTATAGGGTTTTAATTTCTTCATCTGAAAATTGCTTGTTCATATCTTTTGACCTTTTATCAATTCAGGAATGACTTGCATTCTTATAGGTTTGACAAAGTTCTTTACATATTTAGATTTGAAACCTTTATATTTCTCTTCCCCAATTTTCTGCTTTCCTTCTGATCTTGTCTACATTCGTATGTTTTTCCTCAATTGATAAATGGTCACTGTCCTTTGCCCTTTCTTTTACATTTATTTCTACTGAATTAAGCTACTCCTTTATTGATTATATTATATTTTCTCTCTGTCCAATCAATTATATTCAAAGTCAGATATTCCTTCAAGACCAGTGTTGTATCTCTCCATTTCAACAATTGTTTCTCATGATAAGTATGCTGATTTTGATTCAGTATTGATCTAGGTCAGGATTACTTGTTCGTGTGTATGTGAGTGTGTTTGTGTGTGTGTGTGTGTGTGTGTGTGTGTGTGTGTGTGTGTGTGTGTGTGTGTGTGTGTGTGTGTGTCTTAGACTACCTGGGCAGTTTAGTAAAGCTTAAGGATCCTTTCCAAGAATCATATTGTTAAATGCAAAAGAATCAATAAATCAATCTATCAATAAATACTTAAAATGCATAGTATTATAAAGAACACAGAAAGAGACAGAAAAAGAGAAAGACAGAGAGGAACAGAGAGATTATAATAATAGAATAGAAGCTGTTTTTTTTTTCTTTTTGTTTTCCCAGGTTACATGTAAAAACAAGTCTTAATATTCATTTTTAAAACTTTGGGTTCTGAATTCTCTCCTTTATTTCCACCTCACTCCCCATTGAGAAAGCAAGTAATTTGATATAGGTTAAAAATATGTAGTCATGCAAAATATTTCCATAATAGTCATGTGAAGGAAAACATAGACAACCTCATTTTAAAAAAGAGAGACCTCAAGAAAAATAAAGTAAAAAATGTATGTTTCAATCTGTATTCAGACACCATCAATTCTAACACTCTCTCCCTCTCTCTCTCTCTCTCTCTCTCTCTCTCTCTCTCTCTCTAACAATCTTTAGCATAAGTCCTTCAGAGTTGTTTTGGGTCACAACACTGCTGAGGCAAGCTAAGTCATTCACAACTGATCATCCTACAATACTGTTATTACTTTGTTTTTAAAACATTTCATATTGTATCTACTCATGTATGTCTTTCCAGATTTTACTGAAAGCATCCTACTCATCATTTCTTATACCATCATAATCATATGCCACAATATATTCAGCCATTCCCTGACAACAATCCCCTCAATTTCCAATAAAAGAACTGCTATAATGATCCTTATACATAAAGGTCCTTTCCTTTTCTGTTTTTCTTCTCCCCTGAAATACAGACCTAAGAGTGGTATTGCTAGGTCAAACAGTATGCATACTTTTATAGCTCTTTGGACATCATTAAAAATTGGTCTACATAATATTTGAATTATTTCACAGATCCTCCAACAGTGCATTAATGTCTCATTTTCCCCTGCATTCCTTCTAACATTTTGAATTTTTCCTTTCTGCCCTATTAGCTAATCCAATAGGTATAAATAAGTACCTCAGAATTATCCTAATTTGCATTTCTCCAATCAATAGTGCTTTAGAACATTTTTAATATGATCATAGATAGCATTGATAACCTCATATGAAAATTAATCATATCATTTGATAATATTTTTTAGGTTTTTGTAAGGCAATAGGGTTAAGTGGCTTGCCCAAGGCCACACAGGTAATTATTAAGTGTCTGAGGCCAAATTTGAACTCAGGTACTCCTGACTCCAATGTTGGTACTCTATCCACTATGCCACCTAGCTGCCCCTTGATCATTTTTTTCAATTGGTGAATTGTTCTCATTTTTTAATAAAATTAACTCATCTCTCAATGTTTGAGAAATTAGGCCTTTATCAGAGAAACTTGTTTCAAAATTTTCCCCACATTTACTATTGTTTACTGTATTTCCCTCTATCCTATTCCTCCTAACCCAATTTATTCTATTTGCTCTCTGCTTTCCCTGTTCTTCCTCAGAAATGTTTTACTTCTGACTATCTACTCTTACAATTGGCCTTTCCTTCTATTACCCCCCCCAACCCATCCCCTCCTGTTCCTACTTTCCTATAGAGTAAAATAAATTTCTAAACTCATTTGAGTGTGTTATTTTATTCCATCTCTAAGCCAATTCTGATGATAGTAAGGTTCACTCATTCATCTTCTCTTCCCGCTTCCATTCCAGTTGCTTCTTTTATGTGAAATAATTTAACCCATTTTACCTCCCCCTTTCCCTTGCATTCCTGTCTCACTCCTTAACTCCATCTTTTTAATATATCATTACTTCCAATTCAATTCCCGCCTATGCCCTGTCTAAATATGCACATTTTTACTGCCTGAATAAATAAAAAAGCTTATATGCATTATCAGTTTCATCTTCCCATTTAGTAATATAAACAGTTTAGTATCATTAAGTCTTTTATGATTTCCCTTCCTGGTTACCTTTTTTATGTTTCACTTCATTCTTGTATTTGAAGATGAATTTCAGTTGTGGTCTTTCCACAGGAAAGTTAAAAAGTTCCATATTTCATTGAATGCCTATGTTTTCTCTTGAAAGAGTATGCTCTATTTAAGTGGGTAGTTGATTCTTGGTTGTAATATTAGCTCTTTTACATTCCAGAACATCATATTTCAATCCCTATAATATTTTGTGTAGAAGCTGCTAAATGTTGTGGTATCTTGACTATGGTTCCATGTTAATTTAATTGATTCTTTTGAATAGTTTGCAATATTTTCTCCTTGACATGGGACCTCTGAAATTTGACTATAATACTCCTGAAAGCTTTCACTTTGGAAGTTTTTTCAGGAGGTAACCAGTAGATTCTATTTTTTTTAGGTTTTTCAAGGTAAATGGGGTTAAGTGGCTTGCCCAAGGCCACACAGCTAGGTAATTATTAAGTGTCTGAGATCATATTTGAACCCAGGCACTCTTGACTCCAGGGCTGGTGCTTTATCCACTGTGCCACCTAGCCGCCCCCTAACCAGTAGATTCTTTAAATTTCTATCTTACCCTCTGGTTCCAGAAGCAAGGGCAGTTTTCCTTGATAATTTCTTAAGAGATTAAGTCTAAGTCCTTTTTTGATCATTCCATTCAGAAAGTCCAGTCATTCTTAAATTATCTCTCCTGCATCTATTTTCCAGGTAAGTTCTTTTTCTAATGAGATATTTCATATTGTCTTCTAGTTTTTCATTCCTTTGGTTTTGTTTGATCATTTCATGACTTCTCACAGTCATCAACTCAGGTCAATATTTTATGAGCTTTTATACTTCCTTTTCCATTTGATCAATTTTATTTTTTAAGACCCTCTTCATCTCATTGGTCTTTATGTATATTTTTTTCCATTTGAACCATTCTGTTTTTTTGAGATGCTATTATCTTCATTATTTTTTGTTTCTCCTTCACCAACAGCTGACTTTTTTTAAATTGCTTTTTCCTTATCACTCTCATTTCTTTTCCCAATTTTTCCTTTTCTCCCATACTTGATTTTCAGAATAGTTTTTTGAGCTTTTCCATGGTCTGAGATCAGTTCATATTTTTCTTGGAAGCTTTGGATATAGGACCCTTGACTTTGTTATCTTCTTCTGAATGTCTGTTTGATCTTCCTTATCACCATAGTAATTCTAAATGGTCAGAATATTTTTCTTCTGTTTGTTCATTTCCTCAACCTATGACTTGATTTTAACTCTTTGCTATGGTAGGACTCTGCTTCTAGTGTGGAGGATACATGTTCCTAAGCTTTTTTTTTTTCCTTCCAGTTGTTTTCAGAGAGGGACCTGCAAGTTTTCAGTTCTTCCAAGATGGTACAATCTGAGGAAAGGTTTTTATTACTCCCCTTGACTGTGCTTGGGTTAAAAGGTGATCATAATGACTCCTTTCTGTCCTGGAGGGAGAATCCTTCTCCCCTTTATCTGCAAGCTCTGTTTTGCTACTGCATCTCCTTTTCCTGGAACTGTGACCCAGGATTGTGACTCAGATTTGACTAAAGGCAACATAAGATTCCTGCTTCATTGATAACAAGAAATCTCTGAATCTACCTTCAGACCTCCTTACCATCTGTGGGAAAAGAGCTGCAGAAGCAGCTGCCACTGTCTCTGATTCAGTGATTCCCAAGGGCTGCTGCTGATCTGCATTAGACCATGCCCTATGCTCCCTGTAGTGCATCAGACTTTTCCTGTTGACTTTCCAAGTTGTCCTTGGCAGTCTCTGGGATGAAATGTTAGAAACTGCCACTTCTGCCACTGACCCAGTGACCCTGTTGCAGGTTCCTGGATGGCAAAGTCTGCATAGGAACCACCTGAGCTACACTGCATTCCTATCTCACCCCAGTGCAACAGACCTTTCCACCACCTTCCAGATTTTCTTGGGCTGGAAATTTATGGGTATTTTTTAATGGGTTCTACTACTCTAAAATTTTTGTAGAGTCATTATTTTAAGATATTTTGGAAGAGTTATAGGAAGAATATGGGTGAGTCCCTAACTTTATTCTACCAATTTGAGTTCACCCCCATGAAGCAAGCTTTTCTAAGAGGAACAGCTGCATCTGAGTCAGTGGTTCACAGTTAGACTCTTAGGGCTTGCAGAGTTGCTTATTTCTTTCCATACACACCAGTTTTTAACTCTTGAGAACTGTATCTTTCTTAAAAGGAGTATATTTAGAAGATGGTGTGGACATAAGTTGATGTTAATGTGATGATATAAAGAAAAATTAAGGCATGGAAAAGTGATTATCCTTGGAAAAGAAGAAAGAGGCAGAATATCACATAAAGATGCAGAAAAGACCTATTACCATAGAGAGAAAGAAGGGAAGAGATAAGAATTGCCTGATTAGTCTACTGGATTTAACTCAAAGAGGGAATAACATATATTCAGTTGGGTTAGAAATTTATCTTACTTTAAAAGGATTTAGAAAGGGAAAGATGAAAGAAAAGGGAAGAAGATGCTGATAGAAGGGAGTCTAGAAGCAGACAGGGGAAAAAGGAAAAGAAAAGGGAAGAAGCTGATAAAAAGTAGGGCAGACAGAAAGGTGATGATGAGAAGCAAAATAGTGGTGAGGAGAGATAGAATGAAAGGAGAAAGAAAAATGAAAAGGGGAAAAATAGGATGGAGGAAAATACAGAATAAGTGTGAATGTGACAGGGATAAATTCTCCCATAAAATAAAAGTGGATAACACAGTTAATAAAAAAAAGCAAGATCCTATAATATATTGTTTGCAATAAACATAATTGAAGCAGAGAGATACATAAAAAGCCAAGGTAGAAGAATGGAGCAGAATATATTATTTTTCAGTTGAAGTAAAAGAAAAAAGTAGTTCTAATTAAAAGGGATAAGGAAGGAGGCTACATTTTCCTAAAAGAAAGAGAATAGAACTTTTAAAAAGTTGGATATACTAGACTCTTGGAGAAAATTGAATGGGGATACCTTGTTTGTGACACATGGCAACTACATGAAATTGACACTATATTAAGGCATAAAAATGTCACTATTAAATGTAGAAAGGGAGAAATATTAAATGTGTTCTTTAAGATCATGATGCAATAAAAAGTACATGTAATAAAGTTTTTAAAAGATAAACTAAAAATTAGTTCAAAACTGAATCATCTGGGTAGCTAGGTGGAGCAGTGGATAGAGCACCTCCCCTGGAGTCATGAGTACCTGAGTTCAAATCCGACCTCAGACACTTAATTACCTAGCTGTGTGGCCTTGGGCAAGCCACTTACCCCAATTTCCTTGCAAAAAAACCCCAAAAAACTAAAACCTAAAAAAAAAACCCTAAATAATCTAATTTTTAAAATCAAAGAAACAGGCAACAATTTCATCAAAGACAATGCCCATTGATGAGAAATCACACAGAAACTTGTGGGCTGCAGTCAAATATTACATGAATAAAATGCAGAAAGAGAAAAATCAATGAATTGACATGGAACTAAAAAAATTAGAAAAATAACAAAAAAATCTCCGATTAAATACCAAATTAGAAATTCTAAAAATCAAAGGAGAAATTAATGAAATTTAAAATAATAAATACAAACAAATAAAACAGTTAATTTTGTGAAAACAAAATGAAATAGTTAAGTAGCTAATTTGATTTTTTTAAAAAGAAGATAGCTAAATTACCAGTTTCAAAAATGAAAAGGTGAATTCACTAACATTGAAGAGTAAATTAAAATAATTCAAAACAGGGGAAGCTAGGTGGTACAGTAGAAAGAGCACTGGCCTTGTAGTCAGGAGGACCTGAGTTAAAATTTGACTTCAGATTCTTAATTATTACCTATCTGTGTGACCTTGAGCAAGTCACTTAACCCCAATACCTTGGAAAAAATTTAAAAAATAACTGAGCTTTTTTTTGTCTAACTAAACGCCAATAAATCTGAAAATCTAAACAAAATGAATATATACAAAAATATAAAGTGTCCAGATTAACATATGAGGAAATGAAATATTTAAATAAATGCATTTTAGAAAAAAGAAATTGAGCAAGCAATCAATAAAAAATCATCTGAAGTCAGAATGTTTTACAATTCTACCAAACATTAAAAAAAACAACCAATAATTCCAATTCTATATGAACTATTTTATAAAAATAGGCTAGGGAATTCTGCCAAATTCCTTTTATGACACCTATATGATGTCGATACTCAAACCAGAAAGAGTCAAAACAGACAAAAATATAGACCAATTTCTCTAATGGATATTGATTCAAAATTTTAAATAAAATGATAACTAAGAGATTATAGGAAATTATCACCAGAATAATACATTCTGATCAGATGGAATTTACACCAGAAATGCAGGTCTGGGTCAACATTAGGAAAACAATCAACAAAATTAACCATAAATTATATGATTATCGCAATAGATACAGAAGCTTTTTTGACTACAGTACCCATTTGTATTTAAAACAATAGAGAGCATAGGAATAAAGAGAGCATTCATTAAAATATTAAGCAGCATCTATCTAAAATCATCAGAAAGGATTATGTCATTGACATAAACTAGAAACATTCCCAAAATGTTTGCCCATTATCAAAAGTATTATTCAATATCGTGTTAGAAATGTTAGCTTTAGCAATATGGGAAGAAAAATAAATTGAAAAAATTAATATAGGCAATGAAGAGAATCAAGCTCTTTGCAGATAATATGATGATATACTTTGAGAATCCTAGAGAAAAAATGGAAAATCTATTTAAAACAATTAACAACTTTTACAAAGTTGCAGGATATAAAATAAACTCATATAAATTATCAGTATTTTTATATATATTACCAAAAAAGTTCAGCAGTAAGAGATAGCAAGAGAAATTCCAATTAAATAACTGTAGACTGAGAACCTACATCCCAAGATAAACCCTGAAACTATAGGAACACAGTGATAAGAAAATTTAACCACAAATAAAGACAGACCTAAGCAACTGGGAAAATGTCTACTGCTAGTGGGGACTCCAAAGCTTATATAATTAAATGACAATTCTCATTGAATTACTCTACTTATTCAGTGTCATAGCAATCAAATTACCAAAAAATTTATTTTATAGAACTAAGAAGAATAGTAACAAAATTCATCTGGAAGAACAAAATGTCAAGTATCAAGGGAATTAGCGAAAAAATTGCAAAATAAATTGGCTTATCTGTACCAGATCCAAAACTCTATTATAACAGGTCAGTCATCAAAACTGTTTGGTATTAGCTTAGAAATAGAATGGTGAAATAAATTAGGTTTAAAAGAAACATTATTAAAATGCAATATTAATCTAAAGATTCCAGTTTCTGGGACAAGAAATCTTTATTTGACAAAAACTGCTGAGAAAGCTGGACAAAAGTATGACACAAACTAGGCATAGACCAACATCTAATACCAAAATAAAGTTTAAAAAAAGTATGATTGGGATATAAGTGATATGATATAAGCCAAACAGTAGAACAAGAAATAGTTTATCTGTAAGAACTATGGAGAGGAGAGGAGTTTCCTGACCAAACAAGAGATAGAGAACACCATAAAGTACAAAATAATTACATTTGATTACATTAAATTTAAAAGTTTATGAAAATTTTTTTAAAAATTAATTTTTTAAAAAAGTTTAATAAAAAAATAAAGCAAACACAGCTAAGATTAGAAGGAGCACAGAAGGCAGGGAAACATTTTTTACAGCTAACATTTATGAAAAAGGACTCATTTTAAAAATATATCGAGAACTGACTCAAATTTATAAGAGTAGAAGTTGATAAATGGTCAAAAGATATGAACAATTTTCAGATGAAGAAATTAAAGTTATCTATAGTCATGAAAAATGCTCTAAATCATTATTGATTAGAGAAATGAAAATCACAATGACTGAGTTATCACCTCATACACATCAATTGACTAAAATGAAAAAAAAAAGCAAAATTATCAGTGTTGGAGAGGTTGTTAGAAAACTGAGTACCTAATGTATATTTGGTGGATCTGTGAGCTGATCCAACCATTCTGGAAAGCACAAAGGGTAATAAAACTGTACATATCCTTTGATCTGGCATTTCTATTAGGCCATACTCCTAAAAAGATCATAAAAAAGAGAAAAAGATTCACATGTACAAAGCTATTTATAGGAACTATTTTTGAAGTGCCAAAGAACTGGAAAATGAGGGGAATGCCATAAATTGGTGAATGGCTGAAACAATTGTGGTATATGAATGTGATAGAATTGTTGCTGTGTAAGAATTGTTGTTGTGTTGTGTAAGAAATAGTAAATAGATGGTCAGAAAACCTGGGAAGACAGAAGAACAAGAACATTGTACACACTAAAAGCAACACTGTAAAATGGTCAAATTTAGTTGACTAAAGACTATTCTAAAACACTTGTGATGGAAACTGTCACATCCAGAGGGGAAAAAATTATGGAATCTGAATGCATAAAATTTGTTTTATGTTTTTTTCATGTTTTTTTTCTCCCAGTGTTCTGATTCTTCTTTCATAATGTGGCTAATATCTGATTAATCATTGTGCTGAGAGGGGAGGAGGGATGGAAAGGAGGAAGAAAAATGTGGAAAAATCTTTTTTTATATATATTATTTTTCCAATTTCATGAAAAGGTAGTCTTCAGCATTAATCCTTTCACAAACTTTTAAGTTTCACATTTTTCTGCCATTCTCTTCTTTCCTCCCAATCCCAGGGCAGCAGATAATTTAATATAGCTTGTACTTATACATTCATGTTTAACATGTTTTGATACCGATCATGTGAACCATGAGAAGGAAAACACAAAAAAGAAATTTAAAAAACTGAACATTGTATGTTATGCTCTGCATTCAGACTTCATAGTTTTTTCACTGGATATGAATAGTGTTTTCTATAAGTCTCTCAGGATTATTCTTGATCACTGAATTGCTGAAAGGTGCTGAATCCATCATAACTGAACATCTCAAAATGTTACTGTTAATGTTTAAAATATTCTCCTGGTTCTTCTCACTGCTCTTAGCATCAGTGTGTGTGTGTGCAAGTCCCTCATAATTTCTTACAGAACAAAAGTATTTCATAAAATTCATACACCATAACTTGTTTAACCATTCCCCAAATGATGGGTATTCTCTCAATTTCCAATTCATTATCATTATAAAAGAACTGCTATGGGGGCGGCTAGGTGGCATAGTGGATAAAGCACTGGCCCTGGAGGCAGGAGTACCTGGGTTCAAATCCATCTCAGACACTTAATAATTACCTTAGCTGTGGCCTTGGGCAAGCCACTTAGCCCCATTTGCCTTGCAAAAAAAATCCTAAAAAAAAAGAACTGCTAGAAATACTTTTTTTTAGTTTTTTTAGTTTTTTTTTGCAAGGCAATGGAGCTAAGTGGCTTGCCCAAGGTCACACAGCTAGGTAATTATTAAGTGTATGAGGACATATTTAAACTCAGGTACTCCTGACTCCAGGGTCAATGCTCTATCCACTGCACCACCTAGCTGCCCAGAAATACATTTTATATGTAGATCATCTTACCTTCTTTATAATCTCTTTTGGAAATAGACCTAGTAGTGATATTGTTGGATCAAAGGGTATGCACAGTTTTATTGACCTTTGGATATTACTTTCCAGAATGGCCAAATCAGTTCACAACTTCACAGTTTTCCCATATGCCTTAGTGTTCTGTCTGCATTGGTTCAGGTGATTTCTTATCACTAGCTTCTTATCCTGCCAGAATCACAGATTGAGTTTAAAATACTAAAATAATATGGTCATAAGAACATAGATCTAGATTTGGAATGGATACCAGAGGTCATTTACTGCTAACCCATCATTTGACTAGTGACAAAAAAATGATACTTAGCCAAGAAGAATGACTTGCCCAAGATTATATAGGTAAATATCAAAGATAAATTTTGACTTTAGGATTGTCTTATTCCACAGACAGTGCCCTTTCTTTCGGACTTTACTGCTTTCCCAAGGTCATGATTATAGCAGCCCTAGTGCCTAGAACAGTGTCTGACATGGTGTATGCTTAATAAATGTTTGCTGATAGATTAATATAACCAAAGCTAGAAGTGACCTCAGAGGTTATCTATTCTAACCCTTTGAATTCAAAGATAAGGAAACTGAGGCCTGGAGAATAACACAGACAATTTATTCAAAGTCATACAATAATAAATAACAATGCTGAAATTTGGGCTGCCTCTCTGGGGCAGCTAGGTGATATAGTGAATACAGTACTAGACCTAGAGTCAGGAAAAATCTGTCCTCAAGACACTTGCTAACTGTGGGATCCTGAACAATTCACTTAACCTCAAGTTTCTTCATCTGCATAGTGAGCTGAAGAAGGAAATGGAAAATAAATTTAGCATCTTTTCCAAGAAAATTCCAAATAGAGATTCAAACACAACTGAAATGAATGAAAGCAAAAATCTCTGTCCATTGACTGTACCAAGATTCTCAATAATATCATTCTTCATGTTACAATTTGCAATTCAACTAAATTAAATGAGGCAAGCTCTCCCTAATCTACATGGTGAATGTCACAGCAACCTTTGTTAATTATTGTATTTTATTTAGGATTTTAAAAAAGATAACCTGGACAATCACAGTTGTCCATTTATTCATGTACTAAGTAGGGACTGAAGTGAACTCAGAACTTCCAATAAGAAGGGATAATATTAAGATATTGAATATAAATATTAGTTTGTAGTAATCAAAGAATTATTCATATTTTTATTGTTTATTAGTAGTAGCAATAGCAGCAGCAATAGTAGTAGTAGTAGTAGTAGTAGTAGTAGTAGTAGTAGTAGTAGTAGTAGTAGTAGTGGTAGTAGTAGTAGTAGTGGTAGAATTGTCAGTAGAAGTAGTGGTAGTAGCAGTTGATATCTGACTGTTATATAGAAGTATTCCTGGAATCTAATAAGTTGTTAGTATATTAAGGCTTCTCAATCTGTTTTTTTTAATTTTTATAACTTTTTCTATATTTCTTTTTGACTTCATCTGTATATGATGCATTTTAAAACTTCCTTTTGAGAAGGTATCAAGAAACTTTACCAGTCTGCCAAATCAATCCATAACATGCAAAAAAAAAAAAGGTCAAAATGCTAAATTTGGGCCTCTCCTGTCAAGCTGAAAGGACTTTCAGTACAGTATCAGTGACATGGTGTGTCACTAAGCATTTGACTGGCTAAGACTGGAGAGGTTCAGTACTAGGTTGAACACAGGTTCGTGAATCTTCAGAGAGAGAGAGAGAGAGAGAGAGACAGAGGCAGAGACAGAGACAGAAAGAGAGATAGAGAGAGAGAGAGAGAAACAAAGAGAGACAGAGACAGAGAGAGAGAGAGAGAGAGAGAGAGAGAGAGAAGAGACAAAGAGAGACAGAGACAGAAAGAGAGAGAGAGACAGAGACAGAAAGAGAGAGAGAGACAGAGAGACAGAGAAAGAGACATACAAAGACAGACAGGGACAGAGATGGAGAGACAGAGACACAGAGACATAGGGAAAGAGAGAGAGAGACAGAGACAGAAACAGAGAGGGAGATAGAGTCAGAGAAAGAAACAGATACAGAGAGACAGAGAGAGAATGGGTCACTAAGGAATGAGCTGAAGTTGAAGGAGGGAGTATCCACAACAACAAAATGACACATTTACCAAAAATTGAATTATTTGAGGTGTTTTTTTTCTTTTTAACTGATGAACTCAGCCTAGAAGGAATGTAGGGCATTCTCAAGTGCTAAAGAAAAACCAATATTTTATTCAGTTTCAGTTCTGGGAGTAAATAACATTCTAAAGACCTGAAAGACTTTCTTTGTAGTTTACAAAGGGTCATAATTCATAATTAAGGACTATCTGGGCAAAGAAAGAAGCTACCTCAATAGAAACATTATCTTTTCTACTATGCTTTTCCACATAATAACAACTCTTTCTTTTCTTTAAAAAAAAATCTTAAAGTTTAGCAAATGCTTTCTGTTCCTTCAACAAAAAGCACATCTCAACTCTGGGTATTTTCATTATCTGTCTTCATATCTAGAAGACTTCTTGCTCATCTCTGCCTCTAGGCTTCCTAGCTTCCTTCAAAACCCAGGTAACATCTTGCTTTTTTTCAGAAAGCCTTTCTCATCTCCCTTATCTTTAGTGACTTTTTTCTATTATCATGATCAATTTTCCTGTCTATAATTTGTTTACACATAATTATTTCTATGATGTCTTCGTCTTTAGTCTGTGAGCTCCTCCAGAGCAAGGAAGAGCTTTTTGCATTTCTTTGTATTCTTTGTTCTTGATGCAATGCCTTATACATAGAATGTATATATACATATATATATATATATATATATTTTTTTTATATTACTAAATAACCCAGAGTAAAGTTTACTAAACAGACATATAGATATTATTTCTTGAAGATTTAGTCACTTGCCCAAGAGGACGAAATGGACTTTTTCAAAGACCTCTTAGGAGAGGGATCAGGTGGAGTCATGGCAAAACTGGGGAGGAGTTAGGGAGGGGTTAGGAAAGTACCAGCCAAAAGGCATATGTCTGGAGAGGTTCAGAGTTGTAGTTTAAATTTAGCAATTCCTGGCTTTTTGGTATCCTTACTAGAGATGCTAGTTTCAGAATCTTTGTAACACAAGATATTTAGCCTCATGAAATTTATATTATGCTTTTCTTGGTGAGATAACTTGAAAATGCTACTATTACTAGTACTTCAGAATGTAAGAGGACCACACTAACCAAGCAAATGATTGGAGTTATGAGTTGCACAATTATATTTATTATAGTGAGGACATAGTCTTTGTCTTTATCAGAATTGTTCGATTCCAGGGTCTGATTTATAGGAAACCAGGATGATAGGAGATGATCTGGCTGCTGTGGGAGTCTCTTCTCCTTCATTTGGTTTTGATTCCTCAGCAAAACACAACAGCCCTTTATCAAAACCAAGCAAGCTCTATCTGGCAACTTGGAGGTACTAGCTTAGGTAGAGTTACATGCTAGAGTCAACATAAAGAATGGGGAATGTTTATCAGTCTTAAAAATTAACTGTTTTAATACAGTGCTTGTTTCCCTGGTACATTACTTGTTTGATAATAGGGGTTTGCTTGTCAGTACAAGGCCAATACCAAAAAGAAAGTATACCAATAAAGAAAAAGAAAAAGGATTATAACATTTGCTGAATGACAATTTTGTCTCTAAGACTGAAAGTTAAAAAAATACAATATTTCTCTTTTGCTCAGCATTCCCTGTTTCAGTTTCACAATACATTTATAAATTATGTTTATATCATAGTGTATTCATACTGCTCATGGGGGAGTTAGGACAAGACAATAAGAAACATTGCTGATCCTCCCACAAAGGTCTAATGGGCAACAATAATGGAAAGCAATAGGATAAATCCTATTCAAAGTTGCAGTGCATTAAAAAAATACAAATTTTGCTGAGTTTGAAATAATAAATCCTTAAATTTACATAAGGGACACAGAAAAAAAAAGAGAAGACTGAAATTTTTTAAAGTCACAATTCCTTTACTCAAAATGTTTCTTTTCTACATTGTGCATAAGTCTCTTGCTTCCCATCTCTTTAAATTTACCTTTTCACTACCTGAGGGGAAAAAAATCGCATGATTGAAAATTGAACTTTAATTTATTTTCTGTCTGATTCTTTCTTCAGTCCCTCCTTCCCCTACCCATCCACCCCCAGGAATGAATTTTAGGGATTTAAACTATATCCCACAGGAAAAGTTTAAAGAACCCTAGGGAAGATCATTGCATTTTATTTGCCCAGTATCTAATTTTACCTCACTCTACTTCTATTACTTTCTGGTTAGTCTTTTATTTGAGATGTTTCAAGCCACTATCAGTCAATGAAATAGGCCACCGACCTTGGCAATGGTGAATACTTTGCAGGACTGAGGTAGTTATCTGGGGCATTTTTTTTGGAGCTTTTAAATTGTAAAGCAGCTGCTGAAGCCTTAGGGGATGGCAAAGGCAAAAAATAAAAATGTATTCACTGGTTTGTCACTGTATAATTTGCCTCTACCCTGGCTTTGGTAACTTGATCTTGAGAAATGAAGAACCGCTGAGACAACTATCAGCAAGAATTTGCTTCTGGCTTTCAAGGCTTGCAAGGTAGAACCCAGTCCTCCAGAATCAAACTTACTTTCCATTAATTTTCAACTTTGATATCCAACAGTGCTTAAGTGACTTCCACAGGGTCACTAAGTAATGGTCTGGTGCTAGATTTGAATTTGCATTTTCCTGACTCTGGGTTCAGCAATGTACATTCTGTTGCCACCTAGCTTACTGATATGAGATAATAATAAATAAAAATTAATAATTTAAGAGTGAAATGGAAAGAGTGCTACATTTTTAAACAGATCATATCCCTGAAATGCCACTCTACCATCATATAGTTGTGTGCAATTTTGGTCCCTTCTCTTTGGTCCCAGTTTTCTGATTTGTAAAATGAGAAAGTTGAACTATATGACCTTCCATCTCTAAATACATGATCCAAGGTTTATATACCAGTAAACTCTATGCATGTAGACCAAATACACATGATATAAAATAACATCTACAATAACCACAACAACAGCAAAAGTAGCAACAACAGCAACAATCCACCTTTATAGAATCTCAGGGCTTTGAAGTACTTTGCTTTTATCTCATTTTATCCTTACAACAATATTGTACAGTAGGAGAATCAAACATTACAACCCTCCCCTCCTTCAATTTTATAAGTGAGGAAACTATGGTTCAAGAAAGAAAGATGATCCCCCCCCCCCCCCCCCCCCCCCGCAAAGCTATATAGTTTAAAAAATGACAGAGCCAGGCAGGACAAGAGCCTTAGGGCTTCTCAGTAATTAAGACAGGTAAGGAAGAAATGAAGAAAAGATTAGTCTCTTTTTCATAGTTCAAAAAGTCAATCTGGGAGGAAAGGTTTCTGACCAAAACAAAAACAATTTCTTTTTACATTCACTCTGAACCAATCAAGACCCAAACAATGAGCTAGTGGGCATAACACGGGCTTCTTGACCATAATAGTCTTCCATTGAGAGAGGGGCACAGAGTGATAAGCTAGGGATAACTGAGGAAAAGTGACTGAAGAATTTTCTCTTGCTGGGTGAAAATGGTTCAGACACATTCTAGCAAGTGCTATTATAAATCTCAAGCAAGTTTGGAGGGCTGAAACATTTTTTTGACATCAAAATTAATGAGTTAACAAGTTTGACTTACTTAACAAGCACACATTTTGAGTAATGAGGTTCGGCTACTTGGTTTTTTGGTTGAACAGCTACTTTCTGGATAAATTGTAGCGGGGATTCCTTTGGTGTATTGATTGGCTTATATGACTTCTGAACTTGCTTCCAACTCTCAGTTCTATGATTCTGTGAACAATAGCTCACAGTAAGTATCATTTTAAAATATAGCTTGCATTTCATCCAAGATCCTATATTACCTTGCCAACAATTATGTAAGGTAGTAATGAAATAAATGAACTTCAATAAAATACCTTGCTAGGGAGGCCAATGAACTTGAGTGAAATTCCTTGCCCCCTGGCAAGGACGATGCACATTACTGCCCTAGGGTGAAAGGATTAAGCCTCTGTGTTTCTGCATCTACTCCTATCCCATTTTCTACCTTACAGTACAATTTGAAGATAACTAAGTTGACCCCTCAGGACATGTACAGTCCATGTAGCTCACAGTCTAATAATTATGCACAAGAAAGCTATATACAAGACAAATTAGTGATAATCTAAGGCATTAGCAATAAGGATAAACAGGAAATATACAAATGTGAGGGAGATTTTAACTAGAATTTTATTCATCCATTCATTTATTTAAAAAAAAGCCTTACAATGTAAAATGCAATGTCATAGGCAACAGCCTATTTACATAGTATAATTTCTCCCTACTGTCAGATGAATAAACTTCTATCTAAGTGTTTATTTCCTCATATAGAAGTGATTTATCCTTCCTCTGAACTTCCATTATATTTTATACCTTCCCCGTTTTGTGATGAGATGCTGAGATGTGCAAGTCTTCAGTAAAGGTGACCATTGCTATTGGTGTATGCAACTCCATTCCTGCCAAGGACTCCCAGCCACATCTGGTAATCTGAGTCACTCTAGCATTAAAGTCACTCAGAATTATAAACTTATCCTCTTTTGGTGCATAGATGATAAAGGTCTTCACATCTATAGAATTTTTCTTTGACTTCATCAGGGTTTGTCCTAATGGGAGCAGAGACACTGATGAGGGTGACACGGCATTTTCCTGGAAGTGGCAATCTCATCATCATAAGCCTGTCATTCATTCCTTTTGGTAGGTAATCAAGAATATTGACTAGATTAGGTTTGATTGCAAAATCTACCCCAGCTTAATGGTGTTCCCCTTCCCTACAGCCACTCCAGAAAAATATGTATCCAGTTCCAACTTCAGTAAATTGGCCTTTATTGATCAGCCTTGTTTCATTCAGGGCTGCTATTTGGGCTGCTACCTGCTGAGTTCTCTTGCAACAAGAACTGTTCATCTTTGAGGTCTATTGGATCTTGTGTTGTCTATGAGTGCGAGTATGTTCCATGTATTGATGATAAATGGAATCTTCTTTAAAGAAGTTTTTCTAGATTATTTTTTCTCAACTGCACTGTGGAATTCCCCCCCTGCTGCAATAGTCAGGACAAGGTTTGGTAAGCAAACAATTTTTATGGCACCTTTTGTAGCCCCTTCCTCACATCAAGAGGTGAGCAGTATGACCCTTAAAAAGTTTGCTTAGTCACCCTGGAGGCTGCTGAATCTCACTGCTGCTTTCAGGGGAGAGGGGAAGGACTTTATGACCTGGCTACCTGTATGAAGACTACAGCTCCCAGAGTTTCATTGCCCACTGCTTCTTAACTTACCTGTCGCCACAGGACTTTGGGGGAATGGTAAGTATTGGCTGATGTCTTTTGATCAGTGTGTACATTGGATTTATGAGGTAAAGTTGCATGAGGTCATCCACCTCTCTCTTCCAGAGTTGTGATGATCTTGGCAAGACCAAGAATCAAGATAACTGGTGATGGTTCTAGATGTAATGGATGACCTTGGAAAATTTGATGTCTAACCAAGCTCTAAGTGCTTCTCAGCATCTGCTTCAACTGCTTCATGTCTGTTGAAACAAAGTGTTCTCATGCACCCATTCCACTAGTGGAAAACCCCACGTGCTTAGGGTAGACACCCTCTACAACTCACTGATGGGTTTTAGACTCCTTTGGTTGCCATTTAACCTGCCTGCCAAAATGGTTTAACTTGGTTTAGTTACTGTGCATGCTACAATTTCTTGGAGACACTAGTGAGACTTTGGTGGCTCAGGTGGACATCAAAGTTGGAAAGCAGCCCTGAAAATGACTTAGCAGCCTTCACACCAAGGTACTAGTCTTCCTTGAACACACCCTACAGCCCCAATATGGACTTAGACTTGATTAGGCAGAGGATCTGTATCAGATGCTTTGCCACCTGAAAGGCATCTAATGACATTCAAGACCTCTTCTTCAACCAGATCAACTTCAAAGTGAGGTAATCAGTAAATGACTTTGGTTGATGATGTTATGTTAGTGGAAGTGTCATATATAAAGCAAAGTTTGTACCCTGAATGTCTAGCAAAGGATCCAGTACTGAGAAAAATGTTTGTTGCAACTGAATTTATTTCCCCTCTTATACCTTAGCGCATTGTGTGTTGTTTTAAAGTTTTTGTGAATTATCTTCTCTCCACTATCATGTTATAGAAAATTTAAGGATATGGATTCTATATTGTTCATCTTTATCCCATAAGTCATGGATTCTTAGATTCAGTGTTAAAAAGGATCTTTGAAGTCCTCCAGGCAGTTAACCAGTGAAAAGGGCCATTGAAAAACCAGTTTCTTAAGGAATTTGAGAGTTGAAGAGAAGTGACTCACTCAAGATTGTCCAAATGATAAGGGAAAGAAGTAGAATTTGAACTTGGACCTTCTGACCCTACTTTGTTCCCCCACTATTACCATGATGCTTAACCCTCAACATATATTCAATAAATATGCTTTAAATGACTGAATGCGGTCTCCTCAACTCCCCAACTCCTCTTTGTCTCTTTCAATCGATAGCTTCCTTAGCAAGCAAGAAACTGATTATAAATGAAAATTGCCTATAGGTGATACCACTTATGGAAAAAGGTTAGTTTTCAACAAAAGATATTTTCTGATTTCCAGAGCCCTCTGACAAAATTACATTGGTCGTGCATAGGTCAAAAGTCACTGACAATTTATCATTTTAAAAAGTTTCACTAGATTAGAAGAGAAAACATTGCCCAAAATCTGAGACATTGGATTTCTTTCTTAGAAAATCCTTGAGTAATTATAAAAGTCATTCTTGGTTGATGACTAAAATAATGAACTCCTCAAACTAGATTTTTCCTTGAAAAATATTGAAATAAAATTTTTTTAGAACCAATTGAAAGATTAAATGTGAAAAAAACAATTTTAGAATTTTCCCCAAAGTAATAATTTAGAATTCTAATTCTGGTTCTACTTCAGAGTCATTACTTTACCTAACTGTACCTATGTTGCTAAAGACAAATGTCTTCTAGCAGTAAGACCCTAGAAATATAGTTTGAATTTGCAGAAGCTCCCTTTCTATTGATTTAGAAATTATATCTTAATTTAAGCCCTGTAACTCATGAGTATATACATTTGTTACAATCAGTGGAGGTATCAAGATAAAGTTAAGGGGGGAATGCACTGGACTGAAGGACACTGAGAAGCGGGCTGTAGGCTGTCCAGAAAAGGGCAATTATCATGGTTGGGTTACTTGAAGAAACTGGAGATCTTTGATCTAAAGAGAAAGAGACTTATTGATATTATTGTTGAAGTAGACCTATTCAAGGAATCATTCAAACTTTCCTGGGCCTAAACATATCACCCTGACCCTGGAAATGTTACTGAAAATTCAACTGTGGAGTACAGAGATAACTCTGGACGTGGCAAAGCTTGAGCAAAATCGCCTTAGGACATGATCCTTTGCCTAGTGTGTATATTTAAACAATATCCTTTCTCTAGACCCCCCCCCAAAGTCAAGTCAGATGATTTCTAATAGGAGTCTTAATCTGTGTAAAGCAGATCCTGGCACTAACTCACATTCCAGGGTTTCAATACTGACAAGGGCATAGGGATTATGTAAAAATAACTATGACAGTAGGATCATCTAAAAATATTACCAATTTGAAGCAGAGGAACTCTGGATAAAGAAAGAAACATAACTTTTTTCTTTTCTGTATTAGAGAAAAATATTATAATCCTTTTCCTTTTGTATTGTTATAATCCTTTCCATTTTGTATTAGCCTTATGCTGACAAGGAAAAAACCCCAATTAGTAAGGAATGTACCTAACAATGTCTCCTCCTCAGTTTAACAAGCCTTATACCAACCAAGCATGCTGTTAAATACAGTTAAATACAATTAAATACAGTAAAATCATTAATCCTTCTCCATTCTTTTTGTTGATCTTGTGCTAACAAAGGTGCTGAATTCCAGTACGCATATCTTGTCTAAATGGGTGCCTCCAAATTAAAGATGTTAAGGTACCATAAATTTTTTGAGGCACTCTGTCTCTAAAATATAACCTGAACCCGTTATCTTCTCCAAACATGTGCAGTGGTTACTCCTACCTTCAACCCAGTTCATCCCCAGCTCCACCCTAATCCCACCTCAGCCCCTCCCATTATAGTTCTTTCAAAAAGTTCTGTCTGATACTGATTCAATTCCTCACTGATCCAGCTCACTTGCTATGGCAATTGTTCTTCCTTGCCTTTTTCTTCTGTTATTTTCTTAAGGAACTCTTATTTCCCCATAAGAAAACTTGCCTATGTTACTTGTAACTATTTGCAGTATCTTTTAATAAAGTTTATACTCTTATACTACTCTGTCAAAGAACTGTGTGAATTCGTTCATGATTGAGAAACCTCTGCAGTCTTTTGTCCTCAATACACTTTGACCTCCTCATTTTCTTTAGGGTAATCAATCTTTGAATAAACCTATGTTAATAAATCAATTATCTGTATGTTCTATTGGGACATCCTTTTAATTCAGATACATGAGAAAAATGTAGTCACATAAGCATGAGTTTTCTCTGAACATCTCTTCAAATATTTGCACCTGATGCAAAAGGATAAATATTTGTTGAATGATTGAATAAGTGTAAATAAATGATTGTGACAGAGGATTAAGTTGTTCTGTTGGGTTCTGGAGTAGAAATAGGATAGTGAGTGCAAGAAAAAGGCATGAATTCATCTCCACATGAGGAAGAATTTAAACAATGTCACTTGGTGAGCCAGGGAATGGGTTGCCTTCTTAGGTAGAGAGTTCCCTGTGAATAAGGATAATCAAGTACAGTCTGGATGACCACTCTGGACTCTTGTTGTTTGTCCTTTATTCTCAGAGGACCTAGAAGATTGGAGTAGATGTTTTTGGTCTTCTTCCTTGTTTTCCCACTGTAAGAGTCTATTATACCTTTTCATACTTTATGAATTGGAGTATTAAACCTGTTAGACATTGAGGTAGAAAACTTTCTAATTGGTCACTTGATCTCTTTCTGTCTCTCTGTCTCTCTCTCTGTCTCTCTCTGTCTCTCTCTGTCTCTCTCTGTCTCTCTTTGTCTCTCTCTGTCTCTGTCTCTCTGTCTCTCTCTGTCTCTCTCTCTCTCTCTCTCCCCCCCCCCCCATTAATTGGTTCTTCAATGAATCAGGGGTTTATCTTTTAAATTGCAGATTCAAAGTAAACACTGCATGACTAGAGACTGTCAGACTTGTGTGTCATTCTTTACAAGACAAATTTCTCTACCTGGACAACTGCCACTTTGATTTTAAATCCTTTCCAAATAGTATATAAGCAGCTATGTCAGAGATCTGAATTTATTAAATGCATAGAGATAAAAAACTTTTTCACCAATGAGATAAGTTTTCCATTTGAACTTTAGGCCTCTGGGAAGAACAGATTAGTATTGTTTAATCATTCATTGAATTTCCTGAGCAGTCTACCCAGATCATAGTTAGAAAGCTAATTAACTACAATGAAAATCATTTCTCTAAGGCTGAAACAGAGTTATCCTGTGAGTGACTCAAATAGATGAAAGTAGTCACATTTCCAAGATGCATTTGTGCTTTCATACAGTTTGTTACAGGTGGCACGAAAACACATGGAATGGAATGGGAGTAGAGCAATCCCCACATGGAAGATACTGGAAAATCTACTCTTCCATTTCTAGTTAGCACATTTTGTGAGCTCCTAGGATGCAAGCACTTTTTCTGCATACCTAACCCTTAGCACATTGCCTAGTGCATAGTAGGCGCCTGATAAATATCTAGTGACTAATTCATTCACTTATTCTGCTCTACTTGTTAAACATGAAAATAAGAAACAGATTGTTGATTAACTCTGTGCCTAAAAGTGAAATACATTCAAAAGATAATACCCAGAAAAATTGAGGCCCTTATTTTAATTGTTTTCTTCAAACCCAGCTAGTGTTTGAATAAGAGAGTCAGTGATGTGAGAGGGAAAGGTCTCAGGCCCTCTGAATATGAGATCAATATAGAGCTGATGCTTATAAGCCTCTTTTTTGCCTCTTTGCATCTGCCTCTTTTGTTTGTTTCTTTTTGCTAAAGGAGATTGCTTCATCATATAAAACATTTATATGTATATATATATATACATATATATATACGTGTGTGTATGTATATGTGTGTGTTTGCACACAAATGTAGTATGTACATAGTTGCTTGCATGTTATCTTCCTATTGGATTGTGAATTCCTTGAGGACAGGGATTTTTTTCTTTTTTTCTTTTTGGAATCCCCAAGGCTTAACATAGTGTCCATCACATTGGAAATACTTAATAAGTAATTGTTGATTGATTTTTTAAATGTGACCCTGTGTACTTCAATGGTTCAAGGGACCAAGTCTCTAAATTCTTGAAGTTAAGGTCCAGGACAGGATTTTCTAAATCAGTGGGGAGCAAAATTCCTACACTTTCTTGATTTAAAACAGCATTAGGTGAGGTGTGTATTAATCCATATTTTGAACATTTCCCATAAGAAATTAAGTTTATTGGCGCAAATATTATGTAACAATACAATTGTTAGAGCTCACTGTCCTCAGGGATAGCTGCAGTGTAAGAGAAAGTGCTCTCCAAACATTGGGAGGAAGTGTCTATATTTCTATTTTGACTATATCTTTGCAGAGACTATCCCTTTGTTGAAGCTAGCTGCTGTTTGTTTGAATGGAAGCAGTGCTAATCACTAGAAGTTGACAGCAGTAGGAAGATGCCAGAATGTAGCATTAAGCCTAAAGGACTGGAAAAGACTAAGTGCAATCTCCCAAGATTACCCAATGATCCCTTAGAAGGAATCCATAGTACAGCTATTATGGGTGAAAAAGAGAAACCATAAAACTTCACAACATCATAATGGGCTAACAATCACCTATCCACTTGGTGGACTAATATTCCAACTCCTATGCAAGAACATGATAAAGCAGATGGTCTCATCCACTGTTGTAACAATTGGATGAGAGATCCTGCAGTTTTGTCTGGAGGGTTTGCTTCTATAACTATTGAAGTCTTCAGTGTCTTTGCCTTATCTGCTGTCTTTGAATATTTTCTTATTCTCATAAAACAATCCTGTCAATTATACTCCTCAAACTCACCCTTTCTCCCTAGTCTGATCTTCTTTCTTTATTCTGGTTCCTGTGAAAGGTATTACTTATCTATCCTAACTTCTTGCATAATGCTGCTGATTGACTGTATACTCTAGGTGGGCATGAAAGATTATAAAAAACAAATCTTTACCCATGGAATCTGAATTTTCTAATAGTAAGAGAAGTTGTCCAGGCAAACTAATAAATCTTTTTATTTTCAGTATGGCAGCCTACTTTTGACTCACAATCCTTGGACCCTCATTGGCATCTCCCTTACCCAAGAGGTGGAGAGAATTTCCCAACACTGGCACATATAAATAGGTTTTGCCATATTGATTGGTTTGAATGGATAATTCAGTAACTATGTATATGTGTGAACATAATTTCTATGAAAAATGATTCAGCTCTTTCTTTTCATCTTGAATCTTTTGTATTTTTCAGATATTAGAATACATGAGCAGTAAATATTAAAGGCTGGTAATCTCAACTCCTCACTACCTCTCAGAACCTTCCTCATTCAATTTATTTCAACATTCCCCCTTTCATCATCTCACACTGCCACCACTCAGTTTTAAGACTTCATCACATTATGCAAGGACTAGTCCACTAGTGGGTTTTCCTGCCTCAATTCTCTGTTCATTCTATCTTATCCTCCATTTAGTCACCAAAGTGATTTTCCTAGGTCTGACAGCACAAATCAGACCATGTTGCCTCCTTACTCAATAAACTCTTGTGGCTTCCTATTACCTCCAGGATCACATAAAAAATCCTCTATTTGGCATTCAAAATCCTAGGTAACCTAGTTGCCACCTACATTTCCAGCTTTCTTATTCCTTACTCTTTAATTCATACTCTGGTTAAGTGATATTAGACTCCTGGATGCTCTATAAACAAGACACTTCATTTCTAGTCTTTGGACAATTTGTCTGACAGTTCCCTATTCCTAGAGAGATCTCCTTTCTCCTCTCTGCCTCCTACCTTCCCTAGATTTAATTCTTAATTAAAACCTATCTTCTACAGGAAATTTTTCCTAATCCCCATTAATTTTAGTGTCTACCTCCTGTTCATTTCCCATTTTTATTTATGTTTTTGTCAGTTACTTTCTCCATTGGATATGGGCTACTTGAGGGCAAGGACTATGTTTTTCCTTTCTTTATAATTCCAGCTATTAGCATAATGTCTAGCAGATAGTAAGTCTTCTTTTTGATGTTCAGTCATTAGAGTTATGTCTGACACTTTATGATCCCATTAGGGGTTTTCTTGACCATGATACTGGAGTGGTTTGCCATTCTCCAGCTCATTTTACAGGAGAGGAAACATAAAAAAAGATAAAGAGACTTGTCCAGGATTACACAGTTAGTAACTGAGACTAGAATTGGACTCAGGAAGATCTTCCTGAGTCTAGGGTGGGCACTTGGCTGCCCAGTAAGCCCTTAATAAATGATTAATGATTTAACGAATCCTAAGGCAAACCTGAACTGATGAGTAAGAAGGGAGTTGAGAATTGCCTACTGATCTTTGAAATCAGGAATGCTTCAAAACCCTTCTCTATAAATGATCTTTTAGCCATCTGTTCTTACAGTGAAAGTGAGGGGCAAGATGAAGAAAAGAGGGTTAAGAAGTTGACCATTAAACTTAAGGTTTTTGACTTTAATACTATTATACTTTACTTTGGTTTCCATTGTAGAATCTGCATTTAGTCCATATTTGAGTGAGGGAAGTCTTTGTGTGGACCTACCCTGAAGAATGAAGAAAGTTTAGGGTTATGATGGGTGGAATTATATGAACAAAGAGAGTTAAGAAGTTTTTAAAGGAATGAATCTATCACCTCAAATAAATTTGCAGAATCTGGGACTCTAGAGAAAGATCTAATAGTTCATGGCTAAGAGTATTGGAAGAAAGGAAGGAAGAAGAGAAAGAGGGAAGGAATAAGGGAAAGAAAGAAGGAGAGAATGAAGGAAAAAGCAGGGGAGAAAAAGGAAGGAATGAAGGAAGAAGGGTAGGAAAGAAAGAAGGAGGGAAGGAGGAAGAGGGAAGGAAGGAGGGAAGAGAGGGGAGTAAAGAAGGAAGAAGATAGTGAAGGAAACTAACATTTATTAACAATTGATAATGTGTCAGGCATTATGCTATATCCTTTATGACTATTACCTATTTCTGATTCTCACAACATACCTGGGAGAAAGATGCTATTATTAGTGCTGTTTCATGGTAGCAGTCATTGAGGCAGAAATATTTATTCACATTTGGGTAAATTCATACACTCCTAGTTTGAAGTTAACTGGTACAACTTAAATTTTATGTGGCATTTGAGGGGTCAATTAATTAATAAATATTTATTAAATTCTTATTATTTGTCAGATATTTTCATAGGAAAGGAAATACACGGAAAAAATATTTCTTCCCTCGAGAAACTGGGATTCTACTAAGTTAAGGGAATAACATGTTTTCATAAAAGAAAATCAATAAATTGTATAAATACAGAATATAAGCAAATGAAACACAATTATTTGGGGAAAAACTCAAACATTTGGAAATATCTGAAAGGTACCATGGGAGGGTCAGAAATTTCACCTAGTCTTTAAATGAACCAGGAATTCTAAATGGCAGAAGAGGAAGAATATTCCAGGAAAGGGAGACAACCTATAGATTAGAGGATAGAATGTCACATGCAAAGAACAATAGGTAGACTAGTTTATAGCTGAAATGTAAAATACATGGGCTTCAAAAATCATATGAAGGAAGACACTATCTGATACATTCAGAGATGTATTAGAAATGATGAGTAGAAATATGCACACACATTTATGCATAGTCACATATTTGTGTCTAATGGTAGCCATCTCTAGGACAGGTGGGGGAGGAAAGAAAAAAAAAATATATATATATATATATATATATATAACTAATATATATCTTTAAAAGGAATATCAAGTAGTACACGATAGATTCGAGTATTTTTCTATTCTGCTATGTTATGAAAAGTCTGTTTATTTCTTAAGTTCAGAATAAAACTAATTAAATTTAAAAAAAAACATATGGAATGTAATCAGAAGAGTAAGTCTGGAAAGATTCAGATTGTCTAGAAATTTTAATTCCAAGCAGAGTAGTTTGTATTTTATCTTAGAAACAACAGGTAATCACTAAAACTTGTTGGGTAGAAAATGATGTGATCATACCTATACTTCAGAAATATCAACTTGGTAGATATATGGAGAATGACAAGGAAGGGGAAGAATAGCAGAAGTTGGGAGGTTGATTAGAACTATTTCAGTAATTCCGTTTGATAGAGATATGTGCCTGAACTAAAACTCTAGATATGAAGGGAAGGGAGAGAAGGGAAATGAATAAGATATATATAGATATATGTATATATATACATATATATGGGTAATCAGTAGAATCTGGGAACTAATTCAGTTCACATAGGCATAGTACCTTATGTTAATTGCTCCAAAATACCACTCTAGTTCTAGCAATACCATCCATATAAATCCCAGAGTATTTCTTGACTCTATTCAGTGTTGAATGCATACATGTATATGCACATTTATCTTTATACACATATGTGTATATGCATGTAAAGTTTTGATGAATGGGTAAAGGATTATGCTTAGAAATTCTAAACTGGAATCCTACCTACAATATTTTTTTACAAGTTGTGTTACTGTGGACAAGTGATTAAAGCACTCTGTCCCTCAAGAAATTCCCTAAGAGATGACTAGAGGCAGTAATTACAGGAGAAAAAAATATTAAAACTTGGATTTGGAATCAGTAGACCTTGGGTTCAGTCTCAGTTCTGCTACTTATATCACTGATTTGGGGAAAGTCACCTAACCTCTTTAGTTCTGTTTCCTCATTTATAAAACAGGACTCTGTAGTAAATATTCTCCACGGTCCATTTCTGCTCTCAATCTGTAATTCTACTAAATCACATTATTATGGAAGGATTTTCCCATTTGGACCAAATCACAAATCCTATATCTGTATGGGATACATGTATGTATGTATTTATGCCAGTGTCTATATTTGTATGCATGCACACAAAAAATTATATACTTATATCTATTTCTCTCTCTCTCTCTCTCTCTCTCTCTCTCTCTCTCTCTCTCTCTCTCCCTCTCTCTCTCTCTCTGTCTTTCTGTCTCTCTTTCTTTCTGTTTCTCTCTGTCTCTCTCAATATGAGGGTCTTTTTGAGATGTTTCCAATTAGTAAATTAAATTAAATTGTTCCCATTTCAATCAACTATTCTGACATTGTGTTAAGAATTACTTCAATCAAGTGGAAACTATTAACATTAGGTCCCATTTTTTTGCAGTCATTATGTGTTTCTATTGAGAAGGTGGGATATTATAGAGGGATATTGCTAGTTTGTAGTTATTATCACCACCCTATACCTTTTTAAGATTTTTTCTAAGTCGAAGTCAAGGCTTCAGTACCATAAATTCACCCTGAAAGCAGTTCTAGCAGGCATTTGTTAAAAGATAAGTTTTTTTAACGCTATTTTACAACCCAAGAATAATTAATTCACCAAATCAGTTTAGTTTTCATTCCTTAATCAGAAAAAAACACTTTTTTAAAATGAATTCATTATTTTATATATGTAATAAACTCCACAAGATGAAATTTCCTCTATAAATATAGAACAATAGCGGTTTTGCAAGGCAAGACTTAGAGATTATTGGAGATAGTAAGGAGTTAAGCAGCAGGGTCCCATGGCCAACATGTCTGTGATACCCTCTGCTTTCCTACCATACTGCTCTCTGGTAATCTTTCTGGCATATTGATGTGTGCCATCATTTTTGTTCTTCCTGGTTCAGTCCTTAGCAATTCTCAAATGTTTCAGTAGAGCTCATTATGCTGAACTTTAAATACTTATCCCTCTGCTCAAAGCACCATGACTTGGTCTTTGACAGGAATCAAGGTAATACAACCATTTGTAGAAGGGCCTATCAGTCACCTCCACACAACAAGACATCACTCCAGGATAAGCTCATTTCCTCTAATCTCATCACCATGCTAACTCAACTAACTGATATCTCCACCATCAACTCCTCTTTGATTAGAAAGTTGGAGTATGCAATATCAAACTCCTCCCAATGTCTTCCTTCATGGAGGGCAGAAATTGGGCTTAGTTCATTCTACTTTAATTTGATTACTCTGTGTAGTTTCAACTCTACCCAAAACTTTCCCCTTCTTTTTCTGCCTTATTTTGTGGGTTGTCTCCCCTCATTAAATTCCAAGCTCCAGGAGGACAGGGACTATATTTCTTTGTATTAAGTGTATTCCCAGTACTTAGCCCATTGGATTTCATTGGATTGACATTGCAACATTCTGTGACCAACTGAGGGAAATAAATTGATTTATTAGGAAGTAAAATTCAAAAGGGCACTATAATCTTAGAGAAATTTTGTTATCTTGAAATACATATAGTGTAAAAGAATGATGAACTCATTTATTCATCCTTTCATGAAGCAAATATTTAGTACTTTCCAACAATGTGGCATGGAAATAGGACACATTAACCCCTTTGCTTGTCTAAAATAAACACCTTCATCTTGATATAGTTATGAAACAGTTCTATAGAAGGTAGAGAAAGGGTACTATGACATCTTATTTATTTCCAATCTTATGATTTTATGACACTTTCCACAAAATAGCTATAGTAGGAGTGATACTTCTGTGGATTCTCTCATGTAACTATCTATGGTTTTCAGAAATGGAAACAAGGTAATATGATCTGATGAGCAGCTTAAGAGTAAGAAAGAGCATTGGATTTGGAGTCAAAAAAAATTGAGTTTGCCTCTCAATGTTACTTCCTACCTGTGTGACTTTGAACAAGCTTCTTCGCATTCACATTTTCTAGGCTGAACTTGACTTATTGGAAAATAAATGAATACTATCTAAAGATCTAAAGGATCTCAGCAGTCCAGATCATTATTTTATAATTGAGGAAATTGGAGGAATAAAATTTGCTCAAGATCAACTTATTTCACTAGGAGGGTCAAATAATTTGCCTTAGGAAAAACAAGTAATAAATGCCAGAGGTGGGATTTAAATTAAGGGCCAGTGCTCATTCCATTTTATCAGGTAAACTTTAAGGTTCTTTCCAGTTCTAAATCTTGTGATTCTGTGATAATTCCAATCCTCATACTCAAGAAGGAAGATCTATATCAAAACATATAACTAAAGTCAGAATTAGTAGAGTTTAACATATAACGTTATTTTATTGCAATTGTTTAATTTATGACACTAGAGAAATAGCTGGAACTTCAAGATCTTGAAATCTGATAGAATTCATTTTTAATCAGATGAAACATGAAGATTATGAAGTCACCAAGGATTATACCAAAAAATACTGCTTAAGAGATGATTTTTGCAATTCTCTTCTCCCTCTACCCCCTGATTACATTACAATCAGCATATGAGGATAATGCAACATTACCTGGCTCAGCTAGGTAAGCATAATCATATCCCAGGTCTCTGGATGGAATAAAAAACTCTCCATTTGTATAGACAGGGATGAAAGGAACCATATAGGATTCACGGTTATGTCCAATGGGTGCATTAGCTGCAGGGTAAACATCTTGTAGTGGACGATGTCTTCGTAGCCATTGTTCAAAAATACTGCAGAGAAAACAGTGAATCAATCATACTAGTATATCCAATAAGCATTGTTTACCAAAGGGACAGCCAGGTGGAACAGGTGACATCACCAAAGGGATATTTGTAGATCAAAATACAAAAGATAATACAATATTTCAGATTCAAAGAAAAAAGATCAAAATACAAAATTTCAAATTCTATGAATATTCTTTCATTGCATAAAAATCCTTTTGACTCAGGAAAATACCATGCACATTGACCACACCTTGAAAAAATATTGGCAGAACATCTAAATGCAATATTTAATCTCAAAAACATTCATGCATTTGAAATAAACATGAAGAAAACTTTGATGGAAATGGCTTCACAACAGATGAACAAAAAACCTAGCAAAAAGGTCTGACTTTAGATCATGTAAAATGCTTATAATGATTATTGGTTGAAGGATAAATTATAAGTTAACAATTATAGGTTTCTTTAAAATGTAATTTTATTGAAAACTTATTTTTTCATAATCTAGATTTTCCTTTTATCCTTCCCTATTCAATAAAGTGATAACTAAATCAGATTTTTAAAGAGGAATGGAGAAGTGGGAAAAATTAGTAAAGTCAATGAAAAAATATCCCCAAATCTGATATTGAATGCAAGTAAACATATCAAATCTAACAATTACAAAGGAGCAAAGAAATTTATCTTCTCAGATTGCTTCCTTGGAACCAAATTTTTTATTTGTAATTCCATAACATCCAGATTCAATTGTTTAGTGATTGCTGATCTTTCTACCTATAGTGCATTCATTGTTTTCCTGGCACTGCTTGATTCACTTTGCATCAGTTCACAAAGGAAAAATATTCATGCTTCTTTACATTAATCATAATCTTAGAGCTCTGCAATATTCCATTATATTCATGGAGGTAGAGGAATTAAAGAAAACATTAGAAAATTTAAAGAGTAGTACAGTCATGAGTCTCAGGAAGAAAATTAATTAAAAAAACCCAGAGTTAAAAGATAAAAAAAAACTTAGAACTCTTAAGAGTTGGGAGAGTTAATTTGAAATATTAGTCATTGACTTGATCAACAATACTTTCACTCTACACTTCTTGGTTCCATATGTGTTTTCTATTACCACTATCCTTTTCTAATACTTTTCTTCTCAATCTCTAGAAAGAAAAGGAGAGCGAGCGAGAGAGCGAGAGTGAGACCGAGAGCGAGAGCGAGAGCGAGAGAGAGAGAGAGAGAGAGAATGAAAGAATGAAAAAAACTACCTTTAGATCAACAATATCAAGGGGAGGGCAGAAAAAAATATATTATTATAGAAGGTTACTCCCATCTCTTTCTCATAGCATCTGACCTTCATTGAGGCAAGACTTATGGATAAATTTAACTTACATGAACAGCACAAGATATTTCAAAATCCTATATAGGAAAATCTTTCTTTATTCCTCTCATTAGTCTGATCAAACTATTCTGGATACATTCTAGTTTCTTTAAAGACTAGGACTTTTTTGCCTCACATGGTCTAATGTGTGTTCTTAAGTTCTCTCAGGGTCATCATTTCTTGTAATTTAATTTTTCACATGTAGAGGGCAAATCACTTACCTCTCAAAGGTTTAGGCATCTCATTAGGAATACAAGTCTCATAGAAGGTACTGATCTGCATTTTTAGAGTTAACTTCTTCATTCAGGACTTTCCAACTTCAAGGACATTCTATATCCAGTTTTATTTTTCCTATTATTATGCAGAAGTGGAATGGGGTATCTCAAGAGAAAATGAGTTCTCCCTCATTAACAGTCTTCAAGTAAAAGCTAAACCATTTTCTGGAAGATCACCCTGCCCTGTGGGCAGGAGCCATATTTTATGCTTCTCTGTATCTCCCCTGGGGCTAATATGACTGTAACTTAGTTATTTAAATAAATGAATGTATTTCTTCCATCAGAGAATCTTAAGGCAATCTATCTCTTTGAATTTCCCAACTGAATAGACTATTACTTTAAGAAAGGCAAATACAAGACCCTCAGACCTTGTTATCTATAACTTTTCATGGCATAGCTAAATGATAACTAGATTTTAAATCAAAAGAGGTTCAAATTCTAGCACTGCTACTTAATATTTCTAGGGACAACTTATTTTACTTCTCAAATTGAAAGCACCCTTTGAAAATTGAGGTGTAGTAAAATGTGAGTTGAACTAGATCTCCAATGTTCTTACTAGCCTTGAACCCTATGCATACCCAAATCAATTAATTTCTATATGACTAGTTTTTCCTTAACCTTCCTTTCATGTCACATCACTAAATCTTGAGGGAAATTAGCCCAACCAATCAACAATTACTTTCTCCTTCTTCCTTTGTCATTTATCAACTCTATTATTCCTGTATTTATATTTCTCCCTATGAAAATTGATATTGTAGACATTCACTGATATACCTTTGTCAATTATGCTCCCCAGTTTTTCTGCTTGTCTGGCAGTTCATTTGGGAGGACTTTTTTGAGCTTTCCACTCTCCCAGTACTGACTTAGATATCTGAAATCCTGGTTGTTGCTCTTTACCTAACTCTATTCATCACTCAATCTTTCTTCATCACAATTTCTCCATCTTTAAAAGGAAGAGTATACTGTCTACTTCTTGCACATGATGGTCGTGAGGACAAAATTTGATGAAATGTCAATAAGTTTTGAAAAATTAAACACACAATAAATACACATACAACTTTATTTTTATACCCTCAAAACCTAATTAAAAAAATATCCTTGGTAGGTAAAGTCAAGATGTCTGGGTAAAGACAGAAGCTCACCTGAACTTCTTCCAAACCCCTCCAAATATCTTCAAATGGTGACTCTAAACAAATCCTACAGTAGCAGAACCTACCAAAAGAGAGTGTAACAATTTTCTAGGCCATCAACTTAGAAGATTAGCAGGAGCAGTCCATTTCATCAGAGTGAGAGAGGAGTCCAGGCTTTGACAGACCAGACCCACTCCTAGCAAGCCAGGAGCAGACTCCAGAGTGACTGAATCATTGGCAGCAGTTTTGGGTTCCAGACCTTTCAGTCCACTAAGGTTAGATACAACTTAGAAGGTCACAGGAAAGGTTTGTTATTTCTGAGTGAGGATGGAGCACAGTTCAATGCAGGCTTCACCAGCACAGAGGAGGCTCCAACAAGCAGGAGTAGACCTTGGGAGCCACTGAATCAGTAGTGGCAGAAGCTGCTTCTAGAGCTCTCAGCAAACAGTAGGTAGGGGGTTTGAACGCCTGGTCAGATGGAGATCATGGAGTCTTCTCACTAGCACTGAGGTAGGATTCTGTTGCTTTGTCCATCCTCCAGGTCACAGTTCTTGGTGACAGTCCCAGGGTGAGGAAAAGCATGGCACACCAGAGCTTGTGGTGTCAGAGGATCAAGGACCCTCATCACAACTCCAGGGCAGTAAAAAGTGCTTGTGATCACTCACTGAGAGCTTTACAGGTCCGGACAGTAGTAAACTTGGGAGAACTTAAAAACTACAGGAGTATCTATGAAAATAGCTGCAAAAAAGGTTCTGTAGCTTGGAAGACTATACCCTCCACCCTGGAAGCAAAGCACCACTTCAACAAAGAGTTAAAATCAAGTAATAGGCTGGAAAAAATGAACAAACAATGGGAAAAAATTCTGACCACAGAAATTTAATATGGTGACAAGGAAGATAAAGACAAACACTCAAAAGAAGATAACAAATTCAAAAGTTCTACATTCAAAGTCTTCAAGAAAAAAAATTAATTTGACAGAGGTCATGGAAGAGCTCATAAAGGATTTTGAAAATCAAGCAAGATAGGTGAAGAAATTTGAAAAGAGAAATGAAAGTAATTCAAGAAAGTCATGAAAAATGAGCCAGCAGTTTGGTAAAAGAGGCACAAGAATAATGAAGAAAATAATATCTTGAAAATCAGACTAGGGAAAATGATAAAAGAAGTACAGAAAGTCAATGAGGAGAAAAATGCCTTTAAAAGCAGAATTAAACAAAATTCACTAAAAAGTGTAATTGGTTAAATGGAAAGGGAGATATAAAAATTCACAGAAGAAAATAATTCTGTAAAAAATAGAACTGAATAAATGGAAGATAATGGCAGTGAGAACTCAAATAAATCAAATAAAACAAAATCAAAAGAATGAATATATATATATGTAAAAATATATATATAGATACATATATACATACATACATATATGTGTATGTGTAAGTATATAAGACAATGTGAAATAACTCTTTGGGCAAAAAGCTGACCTAGAAAATAGATCCAGGAGAGATAATTTAAAAATTCACAACAAAAGTCACAACAAAAAAATAGCCTAGATATCATCTATCCAGAAATTATCAAGGAAAATTGGCTGGATGGTCTAGTAGTAGAAGGTGAAATAAAAACTGGAAGAATCCACTAGTCACCTCCTGAAAGAGACCCCAAAATGAAAACTACCAAGAGTATTATAGCCAAATTCCACAGCTCCCATGTCAAGAGGAAAATACTGCAAGCATTCAGAGAGAAGGAATTCTAACACTGTAGTGCCTTAGTCAGTATAACCCAAGATTTAGCAGCTTTTATCTAAAGGACAAGAGGGTTTGAAAAATGAAACTTTGTAGAGCAAAAAAATTAGGATTGCCAGCAAGAATCACTTACCCACCAAATCTAAATATAATTGTTTAGGGGGAAAATATTTCATGAAATAGAGTGCTTTCAAGCTGTATTAATTAAAAAAATACCAGATCTGAAATTTTGACTTTCCAAATACAAGATTGAAGAGAAACATAAAAAGGTAAAGAGGAAAGGGAAATCATAAGGGACTTAATAAGGTTAAACTGTTTACATTCCTACATGAGAAAATGATACTGGTAATTAATTATCTTAATAATAAGTAAGTTCTTCCATTATTGGGGCAATTAGAAAGAATATATATATATATATAGATAGATGGATAGATAGATAGATAGAGGGCATAGGTGTAAAATGAATACAGTGATGATATCTAAAAAAATAAATTTAAGGGGTGAGAGAGGCATGTATTGGGAGAAAGGGAAAGGGAGAGATCAAATGGTACCTCACATAAAAGAGTTAAGAAAGAGCTTTTGCTGTAGAAAAAAAGAGGAGACATGAGGGGAGTGAATGAACCTTACTCTCATCAAGATTGGCTTAAAGAGGGAATAATGTTCACACACAACTAGATATGGAAAATTATCTTCTCCTCTAGGAAAGTAGGAGAGGAAGAGGATAAGAGAAGGGGGGATGGTAATAGAAAGTAGGAAAGATTGGAGAAAGGAATTGTCAAAAGCAAAATACTTTTGAAAAAGGACAGATTGAAAAGAGAGGGAATAGAATAAATGGGGGAAATCTAGGTTTGAGGGAAATAAGCTAGCAAAAGTAACCAAAAAAATAATTTTTCAAAAAGTTTCTCTAATAAAGGTCTCATTTCTCAAATATATAAAGAACTGAGTCAATTGATAAAAAAGAAGAGTCATTGACCAATTGATAAATGTTCAAAAGATATGAAGTTTTCAGCTGAAATAATCAGTTATCTAAAGTCATATGAAAAAGTACTCTAACTCACTACTGATTGGAGAAATGCAAATTAAAACAATTCTGAGGTGTTATATATACCACACCTATTAGATTGGCTGATAGAACAGGAAAAGAAACTGATAAACAATGGGAGGGATGGGGGAAAAAATGGAACATTAATGTGTTGCTGGTGGAGTTGTGAACTGATTCAACCATTTTGTAGAGTAATTTGGAACTATACCCAGAGATCTATAAAATCATGCATATCCTTTGACCTAGGAAACACCACCACTAGGTCTGGTGATCAAAAGAGATAAAACAAAGGAAAAGGATTTATATGTACAAACTTATTTATAGCAGCTCTTTTATAGTATCAAAGAATTGGAAATTGAGGGGATGTGCATCAATTGGAGAATGGCTGAACAAAGTGGCATATGTAATTATGATAGAAAACTATTCTGCTAAATGCAATGATGAGCAGGATACTAAGGAAACCATGGACTTGAATGAACTTATGCAAAGTGAAATGTGCTGTGTATAAAGCAAAGCAATATTTTTAAGGTAATCAACTTAGAAATTTTCAGCAATATCATCATCCAAAACATTTCTGAGATTAATGATGAGAAATGCTATTTTTCTCCAGAGAAAGAACTGATGGTATCCAGATACAGACTGAAGCTATCCCTTTTTTTATTTTCAATTGAATTGTATCAAATCAGCATGCATTTTTAAAAACTGTGTATGTGCTAGGCACCGTGCTAAGTTAGGCACCATGCTAAGTACTGTGATACAAATAAAGGCAAAATTAATGGTCCCTGCTCACAAGTAAATTACATTTCAATGTGAGCACCTCTTATCTTTATACACTATTCTAAGGTTATAAATATTTTCTCATTTGATAATCACAGCCTCCATAGAAAGAAGGTGCTCTTATCCCCATTTTACAAATGAAGAAACTGAGGGGCTAAGGATAAAAGGGATAGAGTGATGGTCCCTAGCTGTGTGATCCTGGGCAAAGTATTTTAATATAATTTGTTTCAGTTTCCTGAACTCCAAAATGAGGATAACAGCTCCTACCACATGGGATTATTATGAAGATCAAATGAGATAAAATTTCTAAAGTACTTGGCATTGTGCAAATTAGGCACCATATAAATATTTATTCCAATTTAAGTGATCACACAGCAAGTGATTGAATTGAATTAGAATTGAAGTTTTCCTGACTCCAGGCAAAGCACTCCAATTACTGATTAGTAGGCACAAGTAAACACCTATGTATGTAAGAATTCTGTACAGTGTAAAGTGCCTTTATTGATGCGTTTTCTTTATATGAATTTGAAAATAACTTCTTAAATTGCTATTATAAATTGTTTTCCTTATATTTCTTGAATTTGGTTGTTAGCTTGATTTTTATTAAAAGATCACTTATAATTGACATGATTTTTCTCAAAATATTACTAGGCAGAACAAAGAGAAGCCTAGACTGGGAATGAGGAGAGCTAGATACTGGGAGTAGATAGTTACTAACTATAACTTTAACCATGGGCAAGTCATTTTTCTTCCATGAGTGACAGTTTTCCCAACTATTTTTAAAGTGTGTTGATTGATGATCCTTAAGGATCTAGCTCTGACATCCTTTGGTTCTTTGACTTTAAAGGAAAATCACTACGTCTATTCCAGTTACCCTGCTAGGAGGCATCTAGGTGGCTCAGTGTATAGAGTACTGAGCCTAGGAGTCAGGAAGACTTGAGTTCAAATATGACCTCACTCACTAGCTGTGCAACCCTAGGCAAATCACTTAACCTTTGCCTTGATCAACTGTCAAAGGAAATCTGAAACCATTCCAATAGCTTTGCTAAGAAAAATTCATATGGGGATTATGAAAAGTGAGACATGACTAAATAACAATCATCATATTAAATTTAGAAAGTGACTTAGAAATAGTTGTTCATGTAACAAGTGAATACCCTAAAAGTCTAGGTACAAGTAGTACATTGTCAGTGAAGAAAAATCCCTGGTAGGGTCCAGATGAGACACAGTCTCCTTGTGCCAAAAAAAATGAAAGTTTTTTACATAGGGAGGCCAAGAACATCAATCCAAAGTACCTAGAGATTTAATGGATGAAAACATTAATGTGCTCACCCATCTAATCAACCTTCTAAAATGAAGGAATTAATCTTGATTAAACTCTTCATTGGTGGCTCTCATCTTTAGTTAATTTCATCAACCCATGTCTAGAATGGTGCTTGTCAGAATACTAATGCCTGGCTAAGGTAATCAGAATGACATGTTAGGAAAATTATTTCCAAAAATAGAATTCATTTAACACCTACCTAGATATTCACTAAAATTTTAAATTTCAAGGAAAGGCAAAATGTAGATGGGAAAGAAGGGATATACATATATATAAATTTATATTTATATGTATACATATTAATATAAATAATATGTAGTATATGTAAATAATTTTAAAACTACAATTTAGGAAATGATTTTTCAAATTAATGAAATTAAAATTGAACCTATATATATATATATATATATATATATATATATATATCCTATCAGATATATTACTTAATCTCTCCTGTACATGTCCAATTCTTTGCAACTTCTGTCTTTAATGTCCTCTCTGTTTTCCTCATCTGAATTCCATTTCATATTTAAAGAGCATCTTATATATCACATCTTACAAGATGCCTATCCTGATCTTCACCCCCTCCCCACATATAAAATGAACTTTGATTCCCTTGGACCCCCCTATTTGAGCTTCTCTTATGAATTCTCTCAACTCTTTAAAAATATTGTATCTATGTCTGAATATGTCATATCTTTTTGTTAGATTGTAATTTATAACTAGGCAAAGATCATGTCTTGGTATAACTCAGTCTTTCGGTAGATTTTGGTCTTTCTGAGATCAGAGAATTTCTATTACTTTTCTTTGTATTTCCACCACTCAACACAGAATTTGGTCCAGAATAGAGTCTTAATAAATGCTTGTTGCTTTGGTTTGACTTGTCATTCTCTCCTCCTATTAAGGTCTCAGTTGGGGATGAGGTATTGCTGTGCACTCAGGTAGCACAATCTGTTGCTGTGAGCAGGGCTGGAAAGGGAGAGAGCTTTGTGAAAAGAGTCATATTTACACATAAGAGGGTAAAAAGGCTGCTGTGAAAAGGGCCTTTCTTGACTCGACTTCACTCCTCTATTATGTTACAAATGAACAAGCTATGAAATGAAATAAAAAAATACACCCATATAATGAACCAGCAATATTGAGAACTATTTCAGAGGTAGAATTTGGGGTTCTGAAAGCAGGAGAATCACAAATAGGAAAAAAGCAATTGAAGCAGAAATCAGTGGTCCAGGTTCTGCAGCCCCCCAAACAACTGGTCATTAACCCTTCAGGAGGAGCTGATTGGAATAGCAAAGGGAATGTTCTTAGCTCCTAGTGAAAGGAATTGTAAAGGTGTGAGTCTAAGCATTTATATTATGTCTCTGGAATTTTTAGTTTGGCTATATATGCATGTAATGCATGTGTGTATGTATGCACATGTGGACACACTACACATATCTATAGTCACATGTGCATGCATGCACACATGCATATATTTGTAAATACACACAAAAGCATGTACACATGTAAGCACACATGCAAGTATGTATGTACATCTACATTTACAACTTCCTGGATCTGGGAGAAATATTGTATACTCAACACAACTGGTTGTCATTTTAACAATTTTAATATTCATTTTGCTTCTATGAGAAGGAACAAAGATCTGGGTACTGTTGCACTTTATTGGATTGACATAATGTTATGCTAATATGGCTTCATTGAAATTTATCCTAAAGAAATTCTATTTTCCCTAGTGGTTTAAGTCTGACCCTAGAGATTAAATAGTGTATAGAGTCTCTATCCCTAGACTAAGGATATATGGAGTACTATTTAAAAAGGGGTAGTCAGGTTTTAGAGATAACCAAGTCTCACAGAGCCAAAGTTTGACATTAACCTTGAGTATCCTTTGGTGTTGGGGGGAAAACGAACTTTGAGAGTCAGATTTTCAGATCTTTGTTGTATTTATTGAATGGAATCAGGAAAAAATATCCAGAATTGCCTGTAGCATTTAAATCTAAATTTTATCTTTTACAGTATCAGATTTGTACACAAGATATGTTAAATAAATGTTTTTAATTAGATTGAATTGAACAAAGTGTCACCCTATTTTAAAGATCAGATTGCTGGGAATCAGAAAGGCAAAGGAATTTATTGAAAGTCATATGATTGGTGCAGCTAGATGGCACAATGTATAGAGCACCAGCCTTGGAGTCAGGAGGGCCTGAGTTCAAATGTGACCTCAGACATTTAATAATACCCAGCTATGTGACCTTTGGCAAGTCACTCTAAATTCCATTGTCTTAAATAAAGAAAAAATTTGAAGTCATATGATCATCATGATTTGAAAAGTATTGAATCCCAGTTTTTTGTTTTTTTTTTTTAATCTGGAAGGAAATTTAGGTATCACATAGACTAACCCTTTGAAACAGGTCTAGAAAGAGATTTAAAAGGAATAGCTTATTATGGAAATGTGCTCATATGTTTTCAAGCTGGGTAAGTTCCAAGTTTCATAAGTAGTTGGATTCAAACTATGCTATTAAGTCATTTCCAACTTTGAAGCAACTTATCAGTAGCTAGTTTAACAGAGACAGGTATACCACAAAAATAGCAATGACACAGACCTATATACAAAATACCTATTTCATTTCTTCATTGTGACACACGTGATAATATAAAATAATGAGAAGGCTGATCCACTTGATTTTTTTTCTTTTATACTCTCAAGCAAAGGAGGTATATTGTTTTTAGCATGGGGTGGAATAAACAGTCACAGATCCCTGTCACATTTGAGCTTCTGTAATTGTTTTCTCTTTCCTGGAAAATGATCTTTGGAGTGGAAATCTAGAACAAAACCATAAATAGGCAATAGAAACGCAACATAAATGAAGAGATAGAAATAAATTATCTAACTATTCTAAATGAGTGCAGATCACCAGTCTCCAAATAAATACATCCTAAACCCTAAAGAAATTGGCAAATATTTTTGCTTAGATATCATTGATCTTTGCAATAAAGTGGTAGTGGTTAAATCCTACAGGACTGGTGGGGGGAGTGGGGTACATATGCCAATTTTCAAATAAAGGGATAGGATGAAATCATTAAATAGTGAGCTTGACTTCATGGCGGTGATCCAATATTACACTCATTATCTCATCAATATGTATACTCCCTTCAGTGATTCATATTTCAACACATCCATGCCTGTCCATCCTATGTAACTTTTTCATAATATCCAATAAATTCCCAAAAGGAGATTCAAATCAATACCTAGAAATCTTGCTTGTGATCTATCACTCTTACTTTTTTGATCACATTCTTTCCATTCCTTCTTATTTCAGTCATTATTTCTAAGGTGTAACAAGCTACCATGAGCCTACTATGTGCCTCCTCAATGCCTTTTGCCTTACTCTAATTAACTGGAGAATACAGTAATATAAAACTCATAGGTATACAGAGTCATTGAGTGAATTTTCAAATTAAGAGAATGGACCTTCTTTTTGTGGAGAAGCTTATAGTCATTTGGAAAACAAACCATTTTTCAACTTTCAAAAGTCAATCAGACTTAATTTCCATTTCAATTCTGGTCCAAATTAATTGTCTATATCTTTCCAAGATGCACGTACCAATAGGCTAATTATGGGTTTGCCATTGTTCTATAATTCATAATCTGAATAAAAAGGCCTCTTTCATCTATGTTTTCCCTATTTTGATTAGAACAAACTCTTCCAAATGAATATGAATTATATTGCATGAAGTCTGAATGTTCAAGGCAAATAGAATTGGATCATGTCTTCATGTTAAAGTTTCCCTCCTCTATGTGAATTTTGTGGTGAAGTTCTTTGACATCATTGATAAACAATGTAAACTAGCATATTCCAGTTTTAATCCTTTCTTAATATGAGTGGTCAAAAGATCCTTAAAAAAAGTTAGGTTTTATTTTTCAAGAAATTTTGTTCAATTTTGATATATAAATGGCAGACACTTTGTTTACAGAATCATTAAGGGAGCATTTTATTCTACTGAATGAAACATTTTTATAGCAACTACCACACAGCATTTAGATCCCAAGAAACCCCCTAAGTCTGAGGCAGACAGAGTGTTAGTGTTCTTCCTAATAAGGGAAAGGTCTGTGTGAATAGATGCATCTATGAACTATCAACTTGATCAAGTAAAAAATTGAAACTTTGCAGAATTCTGCAGGCTGCTAAATACCAAAATTCTACCAGAATTTCCAGTACTAACTTCAGGTTGTTGGCCTAAACAATTATTTTACTTGGAGTTACATTAAGTCTTTCCTGAAACACAATCCCATCCCATCCCACCAATCAATCTGATTAACTTTTATATATTTTTAATGACTTATATGTGTGTGTTGTATATATGGATGTGTTCATAAAAGTTTGTTATTCTTTGTTATCAAAGGGAAACAAAATGACATCGCTATGTTGATGTCAAGGTACAGTGTCCAACTGAGACTGATCAGACCAATAAGAGCTATGAAGGCTCTACCACAGATCAGTTACAAGTTGTCCACATGAACATTTGGATTGGAGATGACTCGAAATCTGTGCATCTCATGTTTCTTTTGAGCTACTGCAATTCTGCTCCTGTCATAAAGTATAGAGTGTATTTTTTAAAATAAAGAGTATATTTTTTAATACAGGCTTGCCAAACTGGGCAGTCCTGTCTCAGTGTCTCCTATGTCTCACTGTTGATTCTAATGTTCTTCAGAGAGATCTTGAGAATGTCTTCAAATCACTTCTTCTAAGTTTCATATGAATGCTTACTTTTTGTGAGTTTTCTTCATAAAATAGTTTTTAGACAAAGATATATTTGACATTAGAGCAATATAACCTGTTGGAGTTGTGTTCTCTGCAGTAGAGTTTGAATGCTTGACAATTTATCTCAAGAAAGAACTCAAGAAAGAAACCTTATCATGCCAGTGATTTTCAGAATCTTCTTAAGAAAATTCAAATGAAAAAGATTCAGTTTCCTGACATGGTACTGCTATACTGCCCAGGTTTCACAGGTATACAGCAATGTGATCAGTACAATAGCTCTGTAAGTCTTTAATTTGGTAGGCAGTCTAATATTTTTTCTCTCCCACACTTTCCTTCAAATTCTCATCAGCTCTGGATATGCATGCATCAGCCTCATCATCTATACATGTAATACTGGAAAGTAGCCTATCAAAGTAAGTGAACTTATCCTCATCATTTAGTATCTCTCCAGTTGCCAAAACTGATGGCTCCACATATGAATAGTACAGTGATGACCGGTGGAGAGCCTCTCTTTTTTTGGTATTAACTGTTACGTCAAAATTAGCACAATCAGCAAAGAATCAATCCACACTTCACTACATCTCAGCCTCAGAGACTGCATTGAGTTTGCCATCATCAACAAACAAAATACTATGCACCAATTCTCACTCCACTTTAGATTGACCTGTAGCCTTTTCAAGTTAAGTAATTTATTTTTAGGGTGGTATGGGTATCCTCATTGAAGGTATATGACAACATTGCTGAAAGCATCATGCTAAAAAATTCAGGGGCAAGCTCATAGCCTCTCTTTACTCCACTGGTGACTGGAGAAAAGAGAGAACATTGTTCATTATCCAGAACCTGGGTAAGGAAGGCATCAAGAACCTGGCATATAATACTGATGAACTTCTCCAGGCAACCAACTAAATTTTGCCATAGTTTTCCACATAACCTCATGACTGACGGTATCAAAGGCCTTGGTCAGATTGATGAAGATTTTATACAGGTCTATGGCATTTCTCCTGAAGTGAAGGATTAGCCTATTAATGAGGACTCTGTCAATAATCTTGCCAGTAATGACTGAGAGAGGAAAGACCCCTGTGATTGTCAAAGGAAAATCTATTTCCTTTACCTTTATAGGTTATGGACAATAGAGGCATCTTTGAACTCTTGGGGAATAATCTCCTCTTGTCATACAGTTCAGAATTTTTTTTTTCAGCTTTTATATGAGTAGCGAAAGCCCTGTCTTGTAAATCTCAACTGGAATAGAATCAGCTCCATGTACTTGGCCATAAGACCAAAGTCAAAGGTCCAAAATCTCTTTTGTGGATCAACTCATCATCTTTGTGACTACCCTGACAAATCTTTCCTTATCACTTTTCCTACATAAATGCCCCTGCACAATAAAAAGCAACGTAAGTTCCTTGAGAGAAAGAGCTGCTTTTTAAAAATTTGTATCCCTAAAACTTTACATAGTAGTTAACACATAGTAAGTGATAGATTATTTTTTATAATTTATTTATTACCAAATATTTTCACTTATTAATTTTTATCAATGAAGAAACTGAAGTGAAGAAAGATTAAGTTCTCTTGAATTCCTGCTTCTAGGAAAAGTGTAGTCCATCTGAGGCAGGATTTGAACCTTAATCTTTCTGACTCAAAGTCCGCACTACCCGCACTACTTATGTTGTGGCATCTTATTTCTCAACAACTCTCAGAAATAGCTAGTTAAGTTTTTCCTGCTTCCCAAATTCTGCCCCATTTTCTATCTTGCGAACATTCAGATTTAGGGAAGAGGAGGGACTTTACCAATGTAACATCACTGTTAAGTGATAGAACCAAAATAGCAGGTATTTATTAAGTGCCTATTACATATGGTACTTTGTCAGGCACTGGGGAGACTGGAACATGTTTCTTTTATTTGTGATACTAGTGAGGTGTAGAGAAATTAAATACAGATGTAAGTGGGATATTGCTTGATAACTATATAAAAAAGTTTAAAACTTTTGTTTTCTTCCAGCATTAGGGGGCAATTCTTTCATGGCAGTATTTGTATAACTAGTGCTTAACATAGTATCTTATGCTTAGTAGATACCTAATGTTTATTGTATTATATTAATAGGAAAAAATCCCTAAAAAATTGCTAATGAAAACTGTGGGATCAATCATTACAGACTAGAATATCAGTAGACTCTGCCTCCTATAGAACTGGGAGGGAGATATTATCTGTGCTATTTATCTTCTTTCTGCATCTTAGTCCTCCCAATTGAAAAATGCGCAATATTTTGGTTTTACAAGAATGAGTTTTAAAAAATATGGGCAATTATATATAAACATTCCTTCTATCTTAAGGACCCCATACATAAGGACTGGCAGCCCATAGACTCAGAGCAGGGTTTTGACAGGGATCTAGTGTTTAACTCCATCCTGCTGTTCTCCAGTCAGTCTCTACAGGGGAGAAGGAGCCAGCTGCTGTGAAGTGTTCCAGAGAGAAACAACATTAAAATGGACTTTTGGATGTGTGTTGCTTGACTTGTCTGTAACAGCAGGCCCAGAATATCTCCCCCAGGGGAGTGAGGTCAATACCTGTGAAGTGCTTCAGAATGTGCTGAGTGTTACAAGGACAACCTGCACTCAGTGAAAAATAGAGCTGAGGAAGGAAGCACACACCCCGCTGAGAACATAGTCCTGCAAAGAAATATGGGAAATCGGCAAAACACAATTTCAACGTGTTTAAAGATTAAAAGGTCACAGAAGGGGAACTGGTTCATTGGCATGACTGGTCAATTATTTCTGAGAATGCATGGAAGGCCAAGAGATGTGCACCATCCTGCTTTTTGTGTTCTTTAATTTGGAGGCTATTATTGGGATTAATATTGCTTACAGTATCTCTATACATAGACAAATATATAGTGGGAAATATGATGATTTCTTATGGAGCAGTTTATGGGTCCCCAGACTTTATATTTCTCTTTTCCTTTTATGTCACAGCCTGACTTTCAAGAGAGTCAAAGCTTTCTTTTCTCTGGTCCATTATCCATACAGCTAGCAAGAGGAACTAAGTTCTAAAAGCATGTCTGGTAACCAGTCAGTAAATTATCAATTATTAAGGTTCTAATAAATACTATGTTAAATGCTGGGAACACAAAGGAAGATCATCAAAATTGCCTGCTCTCAAGGAGCTTGCAGTCAAATGGTGGAAATGACCTATGTAAAACAAGCTACATAAAAGACATATCGGAAGTAGTCTCAAAAGGGAGGTAGTAAGATAAAGAATGGAAAAGGATTATTGGGATGTCAGTTGAAGTTTAAGGAAGCTATGAGAAAGAAATGATGAAGGAAAGAGTTATAGGCATAGGAAACAGCCATCCTAAGTTGGATAATGGGATGTCATTTTAAAAAAATATTACATTTTCCCCCTTTTACAATGCAAAGAAAATTGTTAACAATTAACTTTTAAAAATTTTGAGTTCCAGATTCTTTCCTTCCCTCTTCTCATTTGTTATCTCTGAAACAGGGAGTAAATTCTAAATAAATTGTGTAATCATGTAAAACAAATTTCCAAATTAATCATGTCATGAAAGAAGCCATAGATCAAAAATGAAAAAAAATCACAAAAAATAAAATGAAAATAATATGCTTCAATATGCAGCCAGACTCCATCAATAGAACATTTTTTTTATCATGATCCCTTTGGAATTGTCTTGGATCATTGTATACTGACAATAGTGAAATCTTTCATAGTTGATCATTATACAAATGGCTATTACTATATACAACGTTCTCCTGCTTCTGCTCATTTCAATTTGTATCATCAGTTCAAATAAGTCTTGCCAGGTTTTTCTGAAATCACCCTGCTTGTGGAGGAACAGCAAGGAAGCCATTATTACAAGATGAAAGACTATAGTACACAGAAGGGTGTACTGATTAAGTAAAATAGAAAGGCAGGAAGGGACCAGGTTGTGGAGGACTTTAAAATATATATAATTTTATACTTGTTTCTGTAGCTTGCTTGGCGCCACTGAATTAATTGAATAGGAAGCATATGTGACTGATATTCAATTTAGTGACTCCCTATTGACCCCAGGATCAAATATAAAATCCTTTGTTTGACTTATCTTAATGCCCTTCAGAATTTGACCCCTTCCTACCTTTCTTTTCTTCTTACTCTTTATTTCCCTCCACATACTTTGTGATTCAGTGACACTTGCCTCCTGGTTGTTCCTCTGATAAGATGGTTTACTGTCCAATGCTGAGAATTTTCCCTGGCTATTTTCCATACCTGCAAGGCTTTCCTTCTTCAACTCTGTGCTCTGCTTTTCTATTTTCCTTCAAGTTCCAGTTAACACCTTATCTTCAATAGGAAGTCTTTCCTGGTTTCCCTTTAAGTCAGTGACTTCCTTTTGAAATAATCTCTAACTTATTTTTCATCTTGTTTGTACATAGTTTTTAATAAGTTGTCTCCATCAAGAGACCGTGATATTCTTGTGGGCAATGACCATGTTTCTTGTTTTGTCTTTCTTTGTTTTCTTGGTGCTTAACATAGCGCTTGTACATAGTAAGTTCTTTTAAAATGTTTGTTGGTTTGATATGGATATCTCCTCTCCATGCTACCTAAAATCCATCATTCTCATTTCCCAGCTCCTGCTAGCTTATCTTTTTTACTTTTCCAATTGAAATATAAACTACAATGATTGACAAAAAGAAAAGTCCTATATACATCAAATATTTACAACCATATTTTATGGTAGCAAAATATTGGAAACCAGGTAGATACCTATCAATTGGGGAATATGCAAACCCACAGTGGAACATGAATATAATGAAATAAATGATGATTATGATAAATTCAAAGAAGAATGGAAAAAGTCAATGGAAAATGAAGTCAGTAGAACAATATACACAAGTATAGCAATATAAATAAAAAAACTACAAAATAGTCAAAAAAGAATTTTATGATACTGCAGAGAGGAGGCATAATCCAAAAGAAGATATCTGAGAAGACATTTCTCCCTATTATTTTGCAGAAAAGAAAGGAGGTGTTCGTGGATATGGAACATTGTATATAATGTCAATTATTTTAATATATTGATTACTTCTCTTCAATTGTTTTATTTTCTTCCTTTTTGTTTTTATTTTGTTTTTAATTTTATTTGTTTAAGGCAATGCGGTTAAGTGACTTGCCTAAGGTCACACAGCAAGGTACTTATTAAGTGTCTGTGGTCAAATTTGAATTCAGGTCCTCCTGAATCTTGGACCAGTGCATATTAACTGTACCACCTAGATGCTCCTTCCTCTTTGTTTTTAAAGAAATTCTTTGTTTCAAAAGATTATTCTATGGCAGGGGGAATGGTAAAAAGATGCAGTCACTTAACTTTTAAAACGCTTGTTGATTTGATATGGATATCTCCTTTCCATGCTACCTAAAATCCATCATTCTCATTTCCCAACTCCTGCTATCTTACCCTTAAACCCTGATTCTTTAATGATTTTCAATTTAGAATTACCTCCCACCTTAAACCACTTTCTGGCTAGGCTATGATCTCAATCAAATTGTAGGAAGCCCCCAAAAAAACCTATTAAAGAATTTGTAGCCTTGGAGACTACTGGACAGTGGATAGAGAATCTGGCCTGGAGTCAGGAAGACCTGAGTTTAAATCTGTCCTCAGACACTTAATAGCTGTGTGACTCTGTGCAAGTCACTAAACCTTGTTTACCTCAGTTTTTTCATCTGTAAAATGAGCTGGAGAAGGAAATGGCAAACCACTCTAGTATCCGTGCCACACAGACTCCAGATGGAGTCACAAAGAGTCAGATACGACTGAAAACGACTGGGTCACTGAAAGATTATGTGAGATTGCCTAGGGTCACAGAGCAAGTAATTTTTAGGAGCAGGTCTTAAACCTAGATCTTACTCAATCCAAAGTCTCAAAATACATTCTTCACAGATAATGTTAGGGGAAACTATGGACCTTCTCTTTATATTTGAAATGGCAGCACACTGGGTGTTACTTTCCTGTATAATACTGAGAAATAATGAAATCATTTCTCCAGCAACAGTTGGAAATTTGAGTTAAAAAAAAGCACAAAGCACTTTGAGATCACAAATTATCACTGTTAAGTGACTGAAAAGAATGAGCCCAGCTATAAATGACTTAACAATTCAAACACATCCAACTGAAATTGTGGAGGATTTCAAGCATACAACTCAGCACCTCCTTGGTGTGGGTGGACGGATGGTGAGAAAATTCTGTGGGAGTGGACGAACAGGAGGGAGTTCAAAGCAAATTGCAATCACTTCAGCACATAATGAAAATTTGGAGTAGAACCTGAACTCACAGTAAGAGCCAAAACCCTGGGGGAAACTGAGTGAAAAAAAATAAAAAAATGCAAGATAACAAGCAGTTTGAAAATATATTTCAGCAGCAGAAGCAGTCAAGAAACTGGGATATGGCATTATTTTGCTGTAGTACCAAAGGTATGTTAGGAAGAACACTGGATTTCATGTTAGAAGAGTTGAATTTGAGATTTGCTATTTCTATTTATTACTTGTATGATGTTATATAGGTCACTCTTTTTTGAATTACTCTTTTTTGAGCCTGTTTCCTCTTATACAAAATGAGAAAAATTGGACTAAGACATCTATTGTGTGGTAGAGAATATTGACTTTGAAATAAGGGCATCTGGTTTCAAATCCTGGCTCTGGCACTTACCTGTGTGACCTTGGATGAGTTCTCTAGTTCTCAGTTTCCTCATCTATAAAATACAGGATGCCATGAAATCTTTAGTAAACCACCAAGGCAGTGTTTTTCAATACTCCTTTGGATATAGTTTTATTTCTTTGAATTATCTTTCAATGCATCAAATCTGTGTAAGATTTTAGAAAACTACCAATAATAAACTCAGTATTCTTTGCACTCTATAGTACTTTCATCCTGAGCATCTTTGCTATCTCTTCTTCTCTCACGTCAAAAGTCAATCATCTTCCTTCTAAAGAGTGATGATGTTTCTTTCCTTGGCAATTTGTAATAAACTAATGCTTCTGGAAAAGGCGCACAATCTATTACCATGTGGATTTACTAACCATCCCTCTGATTCCTTGGGCAAAACTGTCTCCCCTAGGCCATTATTGCCCTATATAAATTATTCCCCCCCGCCCCCCCCCCCCCAATTTCTCCCACTGTTGATCTTTGAAGGTTGGGATTATCTCAGTTTTGTGTTTGCCTCAGCCCAGCACAGGGCTTAAAATATTGTAGGTATTTATATGAATTTTTCATTCTTTCTTTCATATCCATTCATTTATTCCTTTCTAGTTTCCCTCAGAGTGAGGATACAGGGAGCTTGGAGGAGTGGAAAGAACACTGAACAAGGACCCAGAAGAGCCTTATTTTAGATCTAAATCTACAATATGTCTCTCTAAATGAATCCTTTAGCTAGTTTGGGTCCTTGAGTTGAGTGGAGAATTAAATGAAGGTAAACTCCTGAAGGACAAAGACTGCTTTATTTTTGTCTTTATAGCAACAAAATCTAGCAAAGTAGTATAGAGTAGGCATTCGATAAATGCTGAATTAATTCAATCAAACCAGAAGATTTCTAAGGTTCCTTTGTCACTAAAAGCCAACCCCTTTTCAAAGTAAGACTCTGGCTCTGTATTGTGACTGGGTTTTAGTAACATGATGAGAAATGCAGGAGGAGAAAAAAATACAGTGATCCATTTAATACAAGAGCATTCATGAATAAGACATAGACACAATTCACATGTATAATGGGTATGATATTGTTTGCTTTCTCCATAGATGAAGAAAGGTTTAGCGGCAGGGACAGAATTTGAAACAACTCAATTTTTTAAATTGAATATTTTTAATATAATTTTAATAATAATTTTTTATTAAACTGGTTGAATCATCATTTTTTTACAGTGATTTCAAATAACCTTAGTGAACTAATCTTTAAAAAGGCAAATTCCCTCAAAGATGTGATTGGGTGGGATGAGGAGAATGGGAGTATTTGAGCAAGAGGTGATGAAATGGAGAATGGAGATAAGAGCCTTCTGATCACATTCTGGTCTTGTCTATTCATAACAATCACTGTGAACCATATAACCAACCACCTTAGGGCACAAAATGTATGCATTGAAGGATATCTCAGTTTATAGAATATATATATATATATATATATATATATATATATATATATATATATATCCAACTCTTCATGATATTGAAATAGTTTGCCGTTTCTTTCTCCAGATCATTTTACAGATAAGGAACTGAGGCAAGCAGGGTTAGATCATTTGGCCAGGCTAACAGAGCTAGGAAGTGTCTGAGACTGGATTTGAACGCTTAAGGATGAGTTTTGGTGATTTGAAACTCAGTGCTCTCACCATCTAGTTGCATATTACATATGTATTTTTAAGATGCTATGTATTCTAAAATATTACATATACTAATGAATGAATGTTGAAGAAAAGAGAATATATAATATACACACATAGAAACACACTATATATACTCACATACAAACATACATATGCTTGTGTGTGTACAATTAACATCTCAGTGTTATAGGAAGTCTGACAGACTTCTGAAAGACTATAATTTGGTATGTTATGAATTACTATCACATATCTATTATTTCTATATTTATTTTTTTGATCCATTCATCATTCAGGTTAACTTTCTAAAGTCCCCACTTAGTTCGTATCTTTTGCTTGTCCTTATATTAATTACTATTTTATCTTTTAATTATTTTTCTATATCCATTTATAATACCTGTACCTTAAGATAGCTTTTATTCTTGTAAAGATATTATGTGGTGGGTGGCTTGGTGGTGCAGTGGACAGAGCACCGGCCCTGGAGTCAGGAGGACCTGAGCTCAAATCCGGTCTCAGACACTTAATAATTACCTAGCCATGTGGCCTTGGGCAAGCCACTTAACCCCATTGCCTTGCAAAAACTTTAAAAAAAAGATATTATGTGGTGCTAAGAAATGTGTGTAACATAAATTTAATTCCCCTTCCATATGATAGCACTTAAAAATACATGAAGAGAAATATTATGTACTAATATGTTTTTGCTCTTATTGAGACTGAATATTCTCATTATATTAAGTTCTTCAAAAATAAAAATTCCTGGGAATTTTCTTTTTTTGTTTTCAATCATGATGCATCCTTCCTTGTGAACAGACCTACAGTCCTTAAACAAACTCAACTTCTAATATGAAAAAAATAATGGATACTGGGAATAGCAATGATGAAATCATGAAGTTATCAGGTACAAAGATTAGCTTTTTTTTTAGTTGAACATTGAATAATTGGCAGTTAAGTCATTTAGTATATAGTGTACTGAACCTGGAGTCAAAAAGATGCAATTTCAAATCCAATATCAGACACTATGTGACCTAGAAAAATAACTTCACTTTGTTTGCTTCAGTTCTTAATATGTAAAATGATCTACAAAAGAAAATGACAAAGTACTTCAGTACTTTTTGCCAAGAAAACCACAAATGGGATCAAAAGGAATCAGACATAACTGACACAACACAATAGCAACATGAAGTCATATATTTCAGAGTTGGAAGAAACTTTAGCTACCTCCTAGTTCAATATATAATTGAAAGGAAATCCTTGATCATTAAGAAGAAAGAAAATTCAGTCATTAAGCCTTGACTTAAAGCTATTCAGTGAAGCGTAACCTGCATCCTGAAGCAGCCCATTAAGCTTTTGGACTATTCTAATAATTTGGGACATTTTATTTCCTTTAAGTCTAAATTTTCCTATCTGCAACTTCAGTGCATTTTTCCTAATTCTGCCCATAGTGCCCAAATAGAAAAAAAATATATTCTTCCTTTCAAGATTCAAGAGAAGTATTAACAACTCACAATAAATCTTCTTTTCTCTATGGAAAATATCCCCACTTCTTTTAATTTATGCATATATCAATCACTCATTCTTATGGAAGTTTCTCATTCTAGTTATCATGCTCTGCTATTTTCCAACTCACAATATCTTTTTTGTGATATTTAGTACTCAAGACAATATTTAAGATGTGATGTGACAAAAGCAGAATATTGTTGTACTATCGCCTTATTTTATTTATTTATTTATGTATTCTTATTTTTGTACAAATGATATTTTATACATTACTAAAATATTCTTGTTTAAGAGTAAACATAATTCCCCCCTCTAAAAAATAGACCCACATGAGTGATAAAGTAAAAGAAAGAGAAAAAAATTGAATGAAAATAATAATAATAATAATAATAATAATAATAATAATAATAACTGCACTAAGTGGCGCAGTGGAGGGAGCATTGGACCTGGAGCCAGAAGCACCTGAGTCCAAATCCAGCCCCAGACACCCAACAATCACCCAGCTGTGTGACCCTGGGCAAACCACTCCAACCCTATTGCCCTGCAACCCCCCCCCCAAAAAAGACCCAAAATAAAATAAAATAAAGTAATAATGATAATGATAATAATATTAATAATATTAATACTACAACTACTACTAGTACTACTACTAATAATAATAATAACAGTAGGGGAGGCCTGGTGGTGCAGTGGACAGAGCAGTGGCCCTGGAGCACCCAGGTCCAAATCCAGCCTCAGAACCCAACAATCACCTAGCTTTGCAGCCCCAGACAGGCCACCCAGCCCCATTTTCCCTGCAACACCCCCCCCTCCAAAAATAATAATAATGAAAAATGTGTAGGTCAGGAGAGTAGTCATAGCCTCTCTTAAGATCTAGGAGGACTTGAAAACATGCAGTTTCCTGGGGGGTATCTCTGAAAACACCTGCAAAAACCCTCAAAATCTGGAGACAGTATATCCTCCACCCAAGCAGAACCACACTTTTTCAAAGAGTAAAATCAAATCATAGGCTAGGGGAAAATCATGAAAATCAGCAGCCTGGTGAAGAAGATATAAAAAAAATACTGAAGAAAATGATATCTTTAAAACCAGACTGGGCCAAATGGAAAAAGGGGGTCCATAAGTTCAATGCAGAAAAGAATTCCTTAAAAAGTAGAATTGGCCAATGAAAAAGGAGATGCAAAAGCTCACTGAAGAATTCAAGGAAAATATAGAGAATGGAGCCTAGGAAAGCTGATGATGAGAGAAATAAAAAAAAAACAATAAAATAAAAGCAAAAGAATGAAAAACTTTAGGAGAATGTGAAATTGATCATTGGAAAAACAACTGATCTGGAAAACAGATTCAGGAGAGATATTTTAAAAAACATTGGATTATCTGAAAGCCATGATCAAAAAAAAAGAACCTAGACATAATTTTTCAAGAAATTATTAAGGAAAACCATACTTATATTCTAGAAGTAGAGGATAAAATAGAAATCAAAAGAATCTACGGATCATTTCCTGAAAGAGATCCTAAAATGAAAACTTCCAGGAAAATTATAGTCAAAATTCAGAGCTCCCAAGTCAAGGAGAGAATATTGTTGGTAGTCAAAAAGAAACAATTCAAATATCATGGAGTCACAATCAAGATAACACATGATTTGGCAATTTTTACATTAAGGGAACATAGGACTTGGAATCAGAGGAAAAGATGAACACTCAAAGAAATAGGGGACTTTCATACTTTCCTGAGGAAATTACCAGAGTTGAACAGAAAATTTGATCTTCAAATACAAGACTCAAATGAAGCATAAAATAGGTAAACAGAAAAGGCAAATAATAAGGGACTTGATGTTGAACTGCATATGTTCTTTCAAGGGACGATGATGCTGATATCTCATATTAACTTTCTCATTTATTTGGGCAGTTAGAAGGAGTATGCACAGTCAAGTCAGTTGAATTTGAAGGGATATTCTACTAAAAGTTAAAGTTATTGGGTTCTAGGGGAAAGCCAAGAAAAAAAATGCAGTGAAATGAAGATGGGGAGGTGAGGGATATAAACGAGCCTTATTCTCATTGGAATTGGCTCAGAGAGGGAATAACATGCAATTGGGTATAAAAATTTATCTTTCCCTAGAGGAATGTAGTAGGAAAGGAATGAGAGAAAGGTGTAGGTAATGGAAGGAAGGGAAGATGGTGGGAGGGGATAGTCAGATGCAAGGTTATGTTTACTTTTACAATATAATTGTGGTAATTTTTACATAACTAAACTTTTTAAACTATATCAAATAGCTTGTTTTCTCGATGTGGCGATTAGGGAGGGTGAAAGTGAGAGGATTCAGAACTCCACTATTAAAAACGAATGTTGAAATTTGCTTTTGCATGTAACTGGGGGGAAACAAAATAAATAAAATAAAGAATAAGAAAAGAACAAGAAGAAGTTATTGACATAATGAAATATCAAAAACTATAAAACAAAGACAAATGATTAGAAAAAAACAAAATTTGAACTATCTCATTGGAAAACCAACTAACTTAAAAAATAGATCAAGGAAAAATAGTTTATGAAATATGAATTACTTGGAATATATTCAAAGAAATAACCAATCATTATATTTCAAGAAATTGCTACAGAAAACTTTCATGATATAATGGAATCAGAGATGAAAATAAAAGCTAAAAGAGTTCATCAATCACCATCTGAAATAAATACCCAAATAAATATTGCTAGGAATATTATATTCAGTTTCCAGAGCTCTCCAATTAAAGATAAAATGCTCTAAGGACCCAGAAAGAAACCATTCACATATCATAAAACCATAATAAGGGTAATGTCAGATACAGCAGCTACCACATGAAAGGGATGGAAGACTTAGAATATGATATTCAAGAAAGTCAAGTGTTGGAATTACAATTAAGAATCATCAACCCAGTCAAACTGAGGATGATCTCTCAGGGGGAAAAATAAAATTTAATGAAACAGAAGACTTTCAAGAATTCTTGATAAAAAGACTAAAGCTGAAAAGAAAATTTGACTTTCAAATACAAAACTTAAGGGAAGTATAAAAAAGCTAAAAATGAAAGAGAATTGTTAAGAAACACAATAAAGTTGAACTGTTTACATTACTACATGGAAAGATGATACATGTGATTCTTAAGAAATTCATCATTACTAAAGCAGTTAGAAGTATTCTACATAAATAAAGGGTAAAAGAAAAGTTGATTATATTGTGATAATATAAAAATGAGCTTGAGAAGTCTGAGATGAAAAGAACAATGGGGAAAATAATCTATCATGAAAAATAAGGAAGAACTTTTGCTAAGAAGAGGAAAATGGTGGGGGTGGGCAATACTTGAGGTTCATTCTCATCTCAATTGCTTCAAAGGGGGAATAGCCATATCCATATCCATATATATATATGTATGCATATTTACCCAGACATATAAGTATATGTGTATTTCATATACTCAAACTATATTGAAATAGAAGGGGAAATAGGTAAAGAAAATAAGAAAAATAGAGGGAAGTGATAAAAAGGGAGGGAAGATAAAAGAAGGCAATGATCAGAAGTAGAAAAAGCATTAATGGAAGAAGAGGATAAAATGAGAGAGAGAAGCATAAACTGAAGAGAATAGAATTAAGGGAATTACACAGTTAATAATCATAACTATGAAAGCAAATGAAATGAATTCTCAGTAAAGCAGAAGCTGATAGCAGAATACCTAAGAAGCCAGAATCCAGTGATGTGTTGTTTACAAGAGATGCACATAGAACAGAATGATAATCATAGGGTTAGAATAAAGTTCTGGAAAAGAATCTATTATGCTTCAACATAAGTTAAAAAGACAATGGTAACAATCATGATCTAAGAAAAACACAAACAAAAATAGATCTTATTAAGAAAAATAAGAGAGAAATTATCTTATGAAATGACATCATAGTTGATAAAGTAACAGCATTACTGGCACAGCATCCAAATTCTTAAAGAAAATGTTAAATGAATTTACAGGAGGAAATTAACAGTAAAACGTTGCCGGTGGGGGAATCTTAACTTTCCCCTTCTCAGAGAGCTAAATAAATTTAACCATAATATAAATAAGAAATATGTTAAAGAGATAAATAGAATCTTAGAAAAGTTAGATGTGATTATAAAGAGAAAAGTTAAAGAGAATTAGAAAGAAGTATAGCTGCTTTTTTTCTGTTATACATGGCACCTTCACAAAAATTGACTTTCTAGGGGTGGCTAGGTGACACAATGGATAGAGCATCAACCCTGGAGTCAGGAGTACCTGAGTTCAAATCCGACCTCAGACACCTAATAATTACCTAGTTGTGTGATCTTGGGCAAGTCACTTAACCCCATTGCCTTGCAAAAAAAATTGACTTTCTATTAGGACATTAAAATCTCACAGCCAAATACATAAAAGTATAAATACTAAATGCATCATTTTCAGACATAATGAAATAAAAATGACAATCAATTAAGAATCATGGAAACATAGATTAAGAATTAATTGGAAATTAAATAACATAATCTTAAAGAATGAGATAAAGAACAAATCACAGAAGCAATTAAAGAGAATAATAGCTATATATATATATATATATATATATATATATATATATATATATATATATACATATACCAAAATTTGTGAGATGCATCCAAATCAGTACTTAGGGGGAAATTTAGATTTCTAAAAGCATCCATCAATAAAAGAGAGAAAAAGAGCAGATCACTTAAGCATGAAGTACAAAATTAGAAAATAATAAATGGAAAATCCTCAGTTAAACATCAAAACTGAAATCCTGAAAATTAGAGTACACATTAATAAAATGTAAAGTAAAAAGAAAACATATTGAACTAATAATTAAAGCCAGGGGCTAGTTTTAATTTAAAATATAGTAAAATAGATTAATTAATTTGATCAAAATGTAAAAAAGAACACCAAATTTAAAGTATCAAAATAGAAAAGGATGCATTGGCCGTTAATGAAGATGAAAATAAAACAATTAGGAATCATGCCCAAATATATGCCAGTAAAACTGACAATCTATGTATAATTAATGAATATATACAAAAAAATCAATTGTTTGGATTAGTAGAAGAGGACATAGAAAGCTTAAATAACCCTCTCATAGAAAAATAAATTGAGAAAAGCCACAAATGAACACCTTACTATCAAATCACAAGGACCAGATGAATTTTAAAGTGAATTCTATCAAAGATGTAATGAGCAATGACTCCCAATTATATATATATATATATATATATATATTTATACATTTTTATATATGTTATTTGAAGAAAATGTAACAAAGGAGTCTTATCAAATTATTTTTATCACACAAATATGGTTTGAATAATTAAGGTCAAACACAGAAAAATAAAAATATAATTAAATAGCCATAATCAATACCAGACCAAAAATTTTTAAATAAATTACTATTTAGAAGATTTTAACAATATATTCCTATGATAAGGACTAAACCAGGAATGAAAGACTGGTTCAATGTTAATAAAAATAAGCAAAAGTACTATATCAAAATCAAAAGCAAGAAAAATAATATTAGCCTAACAATAGATGCAGAAAAAATTTTGACTAAATACGAACCCATTCCTATGAAAAAACAGTTGAAAGTATAGTTGTAAATGGAGCTTTCCTTAAAATGGTAAGTAGTATCCATCTAAAATCATCAGCAAACATTATCTTTCTTGGTAATAAACTAGAAGCCTTTCCAACAAGATCAGAAATGAAGCAAGAATGTTCATTATTCAACTATTATTCATTATACTATTAGGAAAAACTAGTCATAGCAATAGGAAAAGAGAAAAAGATATTGAAAAAATAAAAATAGGCAATATGGAAACAACATTTTTCCTTTTTGAAGAGGTATAATATGATGGTACCCTAGAGAATCAATTAAAATCATTGAAATCATTAACAGCTTTAGCAAAGGTACAGGATATTAAAGATAAGTGTAAGTAATCAGGATGATCAACCTATGAAAGGATAGAATGAGCAATTTCATTATTTTAAATGAAATGGAGATGATATAAAGTACTCAGGTATCTATCTGGCAGGACAAACCCATGAACAAAATTATAAAACAAATTTACACAAATAGAAATGTTAAGGAGTGGAATAAAATTAATTGTTTAAGTGTAGGCAGTGTCAAGTTAATAAAAACTGATTCTACATAAGTTAATTTATTTATTCAAGATCATGTCAATCAAGCTTCCCAAAATATTTTATAGAGCAAAAAAAAAAAAAACAATAAAAAAGTTCATTTGGAATAAAAGGATAAGAATATGAAGAGAATGAATGGTAAAATGCTAAAGGGGGCATCACAGTTCCTAATTTCAATTTATATTACAAAATGGTAGTCAGGAAATAATTTGACATAGATTTAAAAATATAAGGATAGAATTAGTGGAATGGATTAGACACAAAATAACCAGTGTCTGCTAAACCCCAAATCCAAACTTTTGGGTATAAGTAATCTCAATTTGATAAAAATTACTGGAGAAACTAGAAAACATTTTGGAAGAAACTAGACACAGACCAATATCACACAACACACACAAAAAAGCAAATCTAAATAAATAAATAAATTAGACATAAAGGATGATAAAAATAAATTAGGGAGCTTGGGAAAATTTACCTGTCAGATCTATGAATAAGGGAAGAGTTTATGATCAAACAAAAGATAGAGTAGTAAAATGGATAAACATGAAAACTTTTTTTTGACATGGAAAAATAGGAAATTGAGGGGATGTTCATCAATTTGAAAATTCATGAATAAGTTTTGATATATGATTGTGATGGACTACTAATGTGCTATAGGAAATGATGAGCAGCATGATTTCAAGAAACAATAAAACAATAAACAACTGTGAAGTCTTAATTGAACTAGTAAAAAGCGAATTAAGTAGAACCAGGAGAGCATTGTACACAGTAGAAACACTATTGTAACACTGATCAGCTATGACCAACTTAATTAATCTGGTCAAGACAATGATTCAAAATAAGTCCAAATGATCATGATGAGAATTGCTATCTGCAAGTAAGAGGACCAATGCACTCTCTCCATAGAGTAAGTATACATTTTTTCCATTCCTGATTTTTCTTGTGTTATGTTTTCTATTACATTATTAATTTTTTTTATTTATTTAAGGCAAGGAGGTTAAATGACTTTCCCAAGGTCACACAGCTAGGTAATTAATAAGGGTCTGATATCAGATTTGAACTCAAGTCCTTCTGATTCCAGGGCCAGTGCTCTATCCACTGCCCTTACATTATTTTTTTAAAGAATATTTTTGCATTTGATAGAGCACTCAACCTGGAGTTAGGAGGACATGAATTCAAATTCAGGCTCAGACATGCCATACAAATATAGTTGTGTGACTTTGGGCAAGTCACTTAACGCCATTGCCTTGCAAGAATAAAAAAAAACAATAAAAACCCCAAAATATTTTTGAATAACTTCATATGTATAATCATTAATATATTATATACCTTCTCAAAAGGCAGGGGAGGGACAAAAGAAGGGGAGAATTTTGAACTCAAAATTTTAACAAACTTGAAAAAGAATGTTAAAATTTGAAAAATGTAATTGAAAAATATTTAAATAAATAAAACCTATTAAAAACAAAGAGATTAAAGTCAAACTGATATTGATATTTTAAACTTCTTTTGACCTTAATCTTAAACTTATCTCTGTTGTATAAAGAAAATAATAATAATAATAATGTTTATCCTACAATTTAGAGGAAGACCATGACATCACGGAGGTAATGCCATGTCTGGTGCTGTGCTAAGTCACCGATCTTACTTTCTCCCCGAGAGCTATCTGGGTCCAGTGACCAGGATGACTGGAGATGGTCCTACATGGAAAGCAATCAGGGTTAAGTTACTTGCCCAAGGCCACAGAGCTAGTAAGTGACAGTTCCACACAGTGGGTGGCATAGTGGATGGAGCACAAGACCTGAAATCAAGAAGAGTCAAATTGAAATTCCACCCTCATGAATTCACTAAGCTGTGTGACCCTTGGCAAATCATAACTTATTTACTTCAGTTTAGTCCTTTATAAAATGAGAATAGGGCAGCTAGGTGGTATAGTGGATTGAGAACTGGTTTGAAATCAGAAAGATTCATCTTTCTGAGTTCAAATTCAACCTCAGACACTTCTAGCTGGGTGACTGTGGGCAAGTCACTACAATCTGTTTACTTCAAACCACTGCAGTATCTTTGTTAAGACAACCCAAAAATGAGGTTACAAAGAATTGGATAAAACTGAAATGACTTAAGAACAACAGCAAGAACAAAAAATATGAATAATAAAAGCATCTATTCATTGTTGGGATTGTTGTCAAGATTAAATGAGAGCATGAAGTACACAGCATAGTTCCTAGTAAGTAGAGATTAACTTTTAGTCTGGAAGCTAAGTATAAAGTAAGGAATCATGCAATTTTAGAATTTGAAATGGGAGTAACATTAGAAAGTCCTAAGTGAATGCCTGCCTGAAACAATAATCCCCTCTACAGCAGCCTCAATGGGATGTTACAACCTCATTTTGAAGACCTTGGAGGAAAGAAACTCACTCTCTAATTTAATACTGTATTCCATTTTTGGATAACTTGGATTTTTAGAAAGCTCTTCCTTATATTGAGCTAAAATCTTCTTTCCAATTAAATCAATTGATTATATTAATTAATCATGTCAGTTACATTTAGTAATTATAGTACCTAAGACAACCAGTCTGTGGGACTTCAAAAATTATCAGAGATTGAAACTCCTTGCTTTTCAAGGGTAAAGAAGAGGGAAAAGTCAAGTAAAACAGCAAGATTTGAGACATGAAAGAATAGAGGAATGACAGCATCCCTGACATAACTGGGGACTTGTCTGTGAAACAATTTTGGAAGGCAGGTAATGAGCTCATTCTAGGGTAAGTTGAGTTGAAGGTTCAGGAGATGCACTGAGGTGAAGACAGCTAAAAATGAATGCCTGAGGCTCAAGGGACAGATCCCAATTGGAAATCTTTTTTGGAGTCATCTGTCAAAAAAATAACAGACAAACTTCTGGGAGTAAATAATATCCTTAAGTGATCACAAAGGCATCAAGAAAGACAACAATTTTCATAAGTTTGTCCGATGTCTCATAAGAAAAAAAAAGTTTTAAACCATCCTACTTGTGATACCCCTTCAAATATTAAAACGTAATTATCACATACTGAAGTCTTTTCTTCCACAGGTGAAGTAATCACAGTTGTTTTAATTATTTTCCTTTAAATATCAGTTCTAATATAATATCTGTCCTGGTTGTACTAGACTTTGTTCACTATCTATTGTCAAAGTCTCTCTTAAAATATAACCCCATCTCAACCCAAAATGCATAATACTTCAAATATAATCTGGCCACCATAGAGAAAACTGGAAATATTAGTGTCCTTGTACTATATATGAAATTTCTATTAAGTATCTTATAATCAATCAAAATCATATATTAACGATTTAGGATGTTTTAAGTACTGTAATTAGAATTTAGCATAAAAAAATTCTTCCCCACAGGAATTTTCATATATTTTCATATACTTTTATTGTTCTTTCAATGTCTTTTGTTTCTTTTACATCATAATTTCCACTTTCCCCTAATATCCTCTCTTCTTCCAGAAAGCAACCCATAAAGCATTTAAAGAGAAGAAAAAAATCATTGTAACTGATCAATATATCAAAAAATTCCAGAATATGTGTAATGTACAATTTTTGTATATTTTCCATCTCTATAAAGTGGTAGAGTAGGCATATAATCTCTTCTCTTCTCTTGAACCATGCTCAGATTTTTTGTAATTTTGTAAATCACTTTTTTGTGATTGTAATCACTTTCTATAATTTTTTTTCTTAACTCAGGTAATTTTACTGTGCAGAAGTTCATGTAGATCTTTCCATGTTTCGTATTATTCAAATTCATCATTTCTTACTGAAGTGATATTCCATTAAATTTATGAATCAAAATTTCTTTAGTCATTACAAGGAACTACACTTTAGGGAGAAATTACATAATGCTAATACTACTCTTTTATATTGAACATTTGGTCAGATAAATCTTTTTTTATGAACTATTGTCAAGTTGTATTCCATGCTATATGTGCACAGTGATTCTTTAGAAATCATGTTCAGACCTTAATTTGATCTATAATCATACCTCATATTAATATTTGCTTCTTGGTTTGCAAAATTTTTTTTATGAATTATCTCATTTGTTTGTTCCTATGAGTATCATTATCATTTCAAAAGGAAACAGACAAAAAATATAGGTAACTTATCTATGATCATACATGAATTTAATAGCAGAGATAAGAAATTTGCAAAGAATGAAAATATGATGGGTTGCCCATTAATTAAGGAATATTTGAACAATTGTGCTTTTTTTTGGCAAGGCAATGGGGTTAAGTGGCTTGCCCAAGGTCACACAGCTAGGTAATTTTTAAATGTCTGAGATCAAATTTGAACTCAGGTCCTCCTGACTCCAGGGCTGGTGCTCTATCTACTGCACCACCTAGTTGCCCCACAATTATGATTTAAGAAATGTGAAGAACATGTAGAAAAATATTTATAGCAGTTTTTTTTGTAATGGCAAAGAATTGGAAATTGAGAGGATGTCTGTCAGCTGAGGAATGACTGAACAAATTTGGTATATGAATGTGATGGAGTTCAACTATTCTGTAAGGAATTATGAACGGGCAGACTTCAGAAAAACGTAGAAAGGCTTAGATGAACTGATGCTAAGTGAGAACATTGGAAACATTAACAGCAACATTGTGTGAAGATTAACTCTGAAAACTTAGCTCTCCTCAGCAGTGTAATGATCAAAGACAATTCTAAAGGATTTATGATGCAAAATACCATCCATATCCAGAAAAAAAAGAATTATGAAGTTTGAATGCAGCAAAGCATACTATTTTCCATTTTTTAAATTTTCTTTATGAGTTTTTTTTGCCCTCTCATGTTTTTTCCCTTTTGTTATGATTCTTCGTTCACAGCACTACAAATATGGGAATATGTTAATCATAGTTATACAGGCATAACCTATATCTGATTATTCACTGTAAAGGGGGAGGGAAGAGAGGGAGGGAGAAAAATGTGAAATTCAAAATCTTGCAAAAATAAATTTTGAAAACTATCTTCGCATGTAGTCAGTAAATTAATTTTTAAAAAGTGTGAAAGAGATGAATTTGGAAGGCTTATATGTACGTCAACTTAGAGTAAACAGAACCAGGAGAATAATTTAAACAACAATAATAAGAATGTAAAGACAAACAATTTTGAAGGATTTAGGAACTCTGATCAGCATGATCACCAACCGTGACTCAGAGAACTAATGATGAATCCTGATGCCTGCTTCTTGATGCAAAAGTAAAGGATTCAGAGAATTGAATCAGACATATAATAGTTTTGGACTGAACCTTGGCAAAACATGTTTCTTTTACTATAGATGAAGGCAACATGGATTTTCTTTTTTTTTTCGTTGTCAATTATTTTTGAAGGGAAATTTTGAATGGGAGGAGAAAAGGTAAATTTTTTACTAATTAAAAATTGTATTTTAAAAATAATAGAACTAGCATTTGAGCTTACATCATGTCACTCCAAATACAGAGTTTTCCCCATTATGCCATATTCCTTCTTTTTTAATGAAGTTTCTGTTTTAAAAAGGGTAGAACAGTGGTGCCTGGATCTGAATTTAGATTCAGTCAAATCTGTCTTCAGACACTAACTATATGACTCTGGGCCAATCATTTAATCCCATCTGCCTCAGTTTCCTCATCTATAGAATGAGTTGGAAGAGCAAACAGCAAACCATTTCAGGGTCATTACCAAGAAAAGGGAGATATTAAGAGTCAGAATGAAAGGACTGAAAAACAATAATCTGTTAGAAAATCTTTTAATATTCCTTTATAGTTTTATGTCATCTGAAGATTTGATAAGCATGAAAAAGTCAAGAACAAAATGTCAAGATTATTTGAGGAAGATACCCATTATTTTGGATAAACCCCTCATTGTTGATTTAGTGGAGAGGATGGTTGAGGATTTCTCAGACTGGGCAGATATTAAAGAGTCTGCATTTTTTTAAGGGAGTAGCCCACTTGTATTAAATCATAGAACCATTGACATATCAGAGTATGGAAAGGATTTTTCTGAGGGAATTTGGGAGGCTAGATAGCTTAATAGAAAAAAGTGTCATTTTTATGTCATATTCAACAAGTGATATGATGACAGCTCTCATTTGAAGGTCTGCCATGAGGGATATTTCAATGTCTCCAGAGGTAGTCTATTTCATTTTAGATAGCTTTAATTTTAGATAGTTCCCTTCCATCTTATTATCTGAAATTCCTGAAATCTGAAATTTTTCTGCTCAGGGATCAAGATGAATGCTTCTATATAAAAGTTTCTCTAATAGTTGAAGATACTATCATACATATATACATTTATCAGCACACTCATTTGTATGCACACACACGCATATTTGCACAATTTAAGTCTTTTCTTCTCTAGAAAACTCTTTTCTTTCTCTAGGCTAGAGATTCCCATTCCATCAACATTTCTACATATGGCATGATACTATAACTATTCATAATCTAGTTGCTCTACTCTGGACTCACTTTCAGCTTATCTAAGCCATTACTACAATGTGGTGTTTAGAACAAGGTTTAATATTCTAGATGTTTAAGATTGGAGCAAAGGATAGAGCGACTAATATCTCTCTTGGTCTGCATACCATGGATCACTTAATGACAGCCAACACCATATTAGCTTCCTTGACAGTGATATCACACCAATGAATCATTTTGAGCATTTGAAATACCTCAAAACTTTTCAGACAGACTTATATGTCATTCAGTCAATAAACAATTTTATAACACCTACTATGTTCTAGATCCTGTACTAAGGGATGAATGTTTGTAGCTAGACTTTCTCCTTATTCATATTTAAAAGGCATTTACTTTTTTAAAAAAATTAAATTTTACTCTTTTTGGACACAGGCATCACACTTTCCCTTTATCCTTAGTCAACTTATTAGGTTGAACCCAAATTTCCAGTTTGTTGACACATCTTTAGATAGTAACTTCATTATTCAGTGCTATATCTCTTAGCTTTGTGTCACCTGAAAATTTGAAGTAACTGAAGAAACTACTAAACTATACAGGGTTAAAGACTGAATAGTAATGCCTGATACTATGACCTCATTTCAACACCCTTCTTTTTAATAGAAGTTTTTGTTTCTTTTTTTTTAGCAGAGGTTAAGAGAAAAGCTCAATGTCATTAGCCTCTAATTGTAATTTTTTTTCTCAGTGTAATGACAAGAGAAGAGAAAGAAAAGGAGAGGAGAGGAAAGAAAAAGAGGAGAGGGAACAGAAGAGGGGAAGGGGGAGATGAAAATGATGGAGAAGAATTGACAGAGTGACAGAGAAATTTTAGAGGGAAAGACAAGAATTTGATAGTTTATGTTGGGGAAAAAATTGTGTTTTTTTGCAGTCCAAGGGAATTATAGTTTTCTCTTGAGAGGAGAGGGCACCTTCATATGTATCTGTATTATAATTAGAGCTCTTGGTGAATGAAAAAAATGGTTTGTGAAAATGTATGTGACTGAAGCAGGAAAGACAGAAAGAAAAAAAGAAGAAAAGACACAAATGCTATTATATCAGGGATGCCATATGGTAGGAATGAAAACTTACTGATATCCTGATGTTTCTTTTTCAGTAAATAGCAAATATCCCAATCCTGCTTAAGAATATTTATGGTGTTCAATTATAGAAGCATATGGATCAAAAATATACAAATAATTTATGTAGTAATAATAATAATAGCATTAGAAATTTAAACGAGAAAAATGATGTGCTAAAATCCAGTCTGATGAACAAAAAAGGATATTGCAAAACATTTTTCAGAAAGCCAATTCAATATAACAGACAGGCTTAACATTTAATCACAACTGGTGATTGTGCTGCTTAGAAGAGTACATGTGAAATGGATTCAAGAGCTTAATGAAGACTTTCCCTGAGATATCATCTGAAAAATTATAATTAAGTGTACATTTCCCTTGCTTAGCCAAGGAAAATAGCATCACCCTTCTCTTCTTCATATTAGGATCTCTTTCTAGCTTTTTTTTAAAGATTTTTTGCAAGGCAAATGGGGTTAAGTGGCTTGCCAAAGGCCACACAGCTAGGTAATTATTAAATGTCTGAGACTGGATTTGAACCCAGCTACTCCTGACTCCAAGGCCGGTGCTTTATCCACTATGCCACCTAGCCGCCCTGTCTTTCTAGCCTTTCACTTAGAATTATGTACTTTGAAAAATTCCCTTTCTTTCTAGTTGTCTAGCTATCTTCTTTGTCAATCCCTCTTTAGAATGACTTCTTTCATGATACTTAGTCTAAACTACTTTAAAATTTTAAGAGTAGTCTAAACACACACACCTTTAATTGCTTATTTTTCTCAAGGTTTATCTAACTTTTCTTTGTGTCTTGACATGGATGGCCTAAATGATTCAACAAACCAGAGCATCTCAAAGCTGCAAAAATTTAGAGATAGCCACCTTGAAGAATGGATTCACATTTTTTAACCTTACTCAGAATTGGTTATCTAGGCTGCACTAGAAAATTTCCAAGAACTCAATAGCTATACACTCTATTTTCATATGATTCTACTTGTTGAAAAGTTCTTCCATTGAATTAGAATCTGACACCTTGTTATTTCCACCCATTGGCTTCAGTTACCTTCTCTGGTGCCAAACACAATAATTTCTAATCTTTCTTTCAGAGGACAGGAAGACTGTCATAGTCAGTTTTTAATTCTCTGTTTTCTTTTAGTGCCCTGGATATTTTAGGATTCATAACTGTAGAAAAAATGATTACTAGAAGTAATCATCCAAGAAAACATTTAGTTGGTCCCTGAGGCCTGGTTACCCAGACAGTCTGGAACTCAATGCTGAGTTAAAACTCAATAAAGCCTGAAGAGAGTAAAGATGTACTAAGTAGACAAATTCCATTTGAAGGGGAGATAGTAGCAATCATAATAGACCCCAATGGAGAAAGGTCAGGGTGAGAAAAAAACTGTTTGCTTGAGGCTCTAAAATGACTAAAGGAGAAAAGGAAAATAAATCTTGTGTAGGAAGAATAGCAGTCAGTATTATCTCTTGTTTCTGTAGCAGCAAAAGGCAAGGCATGAATTGTTCTTCACTGCCAATAGGCATCATTAATTTGAAAAACTACCCTATGCAAAACATAATTCCAGAATCACTCCTTATTTTTCAATTGTGGCAACCTAATAATACAAATTCCTAAAGATATTGAAGAAAATCATGATACCATATTGTATCACATGGCCCTCTTCTTCCGTTGCTACCATCTGTATATGACACTTTACTCCTCATTTGACCTACTCTTTAAACCAGTGTGGAGGGATCCTTAGGTGGGCTAACACTATTTGATATAATTCACTAAGTATTCTTTATGCATCTACTATGTGTAAAATACATGGATGACTCTATTGCAACAGTGGTTTTGTCTAAAGAATTATTTCCTTCCCCTCAGCAGAAAGGAATTCAGTTCCTTTTGTTTTTAACTTTGTCTTTTCCACCTTCCAGATCCTCATAATCCAGACCATTGAAGATGACATTTACCATCTTTAACTTTTATTGAGTATCCATTCAGTGAGAATGTCCATTAGATTCTAACTGGTTGTATAAATCTTTCTACTGTTCTGAACAAATGGGCTTCACTAAGATCTCATGAGATCTAGTTCTTTTGTCATGTACTATCCTCAACAATCTTGGAATTGAAAAGTTAGTTCACCTATAAAACAAGTTATAGAAAAATTTTATTGCCCTTTGACTCTATTCAATAATTTAGCCTTTTCCAGGAGCTAAGTTTATTCTGAAGGCCCAGTCTTTAGATACTAGCTGTTGTCTTCTTCCATGCCATCATTCCACTATCCTCCAAAAATAAAACCAAAGCAAAACAAAACAAATTCAAAAAAATTTCTCACCTACTTCTAGGTCATCTTAAAAAAAATAGTGGCAATTTAGAAACAGATATGAAGTGGTACAAATATTTTTCCTATTAGAGATTTTAAGTTGGCAGGCTTCAATGATGAATAGAAGTTCCTCTATAGGAGTCATATGGTACATTTTTGGCATACCTTCTAGTATTTCAAATAATCTTAGAATTGGAAGATCAATAAGGGGCTATCTAGTTCAATCATCATCTCTTTCAGCAAGTGGTCATATGCCATCAACTTGAAAAATTTGAGTTACAATGAATTCCCTACCCAATGAATCATGCAGTTCCATTTTTGAATGTTTGAATAGATAAGAATATTTCCCTTATGTTGGATAAAAATGTCTTTACATCTAACTTTCCTTCATTTTTGCTTCCCTCTACATGCAAGTAGAACAAATCTAAACTTCACTCTCTCTATATATCAAGCTGCTGGATATTGATGATAGTGTTCACATTTACTTTTAGTTTTCTTTTATCCAAATTCAAAATTGCCATTTACTTTGAACAATCCATGTGTAGTAGCTTCTCTCATCCTGGTCACCCTCTGGTGGACTAATTCCATGGTTTGAAATGTGAAATGTACCTTCTTTAATTTGCTCCTTAGAAGTGAACACCCTGGAGTCAGGAGTACATGAGTTCAAATCCAGCCTCAGACACTTAATAATTACCTAACTGTGTGGCCTTGGGCAAGCCGCTTAACCCCATTGCTTTGCCAAAAACAACAACAAAAAAAAAAAACACTAAAAAAAAAGTAAACATAGCACTCTAGAACTGGATCTGACCAGAATAATAAAGAAGAAAACTTTAGCCATTCTCCATTTGGAAACTATGCCTTACATTAATAAAGCCTAAGATCTCATTATAATGACTCCCACATTTCTCTTCTCACTCATATAAAACTTTACGTTCACTGGCATCTGTGAGTCTATTTCACATAGATTGTTTTCTATCTACATCACTCCCATCCTCTATTTGTGAAGTAGATTCTAAAACTCAGATATAGGGTTTTATATTTATCCTTGTTGAATTTCATTTTGCTAGCTTCAATCGAGAGGTTTCTAGCCTGTCAAAACTTCAACCCAAATTTCATCATTCAACGTCTTAATTATTATTCTCAACTTTCTGTCAACTACAAACTTGACAAAAATGCTATTTCTTCATTCAAGTCCTTTATAATAATATTGGAAAGAACAAGAGTTAATAAAGAACTCTGTGCTAGTCTACCAGTTATCTTCAGTTTGGCCTACCTAATAAGTCCTGTCCTTTGGATTGAGTTGGTTACCTAATCTCAAATCCTCCTAAATCTATTATTATCTAGTCCACATTTCTTTACCTTTTCAATGATATTAGAAATAATATTAAGTAGCTTGCTCAAATCCAGATATGCAATGGCCACATCATTCTTCTCATCTACTTCAACTGATGCATTATGTAACTGATCTGGGTACTTTCCTAAGTGTTGATATTTGCAATCCCTTCTTATCTTTTCTTTTTTTTTTTTGCTATTTTCATTCATAGCCTTTCATCAGACTCTCATAAAAAATTAAAGATGCACCCATTGTGATTCTTCACATTTTTTTAATATGTTAACATGCTGTTACTGCAGCACTGGGATTAGCAATACAATATTTACATTATTCTTTGTTTTCTCTCCATGCTTAGCCCACATCCTTTTCTTTTCTTTTTTTTCTTTTTGTAGGCAAACTAATTTAATTTACTGATAAAATGTTTTTTTATGTATAAGCCTAAAAAGATGTGGAATTATACAAGCTCTATTGTTTCTATTACAAAAAGAAAAAAAATGATTTCTACTATTCTTTTGTCATAAATGCAATAGTAACACTGGTATTTAATGCTATTTAAAGCCATTTAATGGCCTATGAATATATATATACCATAAAAATTTATTTTATTCATTAATTATTGATCAATTACATGTAAAAATCTTTTATTTTTACACATTTTGAGTTTTAAATTCTTTCCTTCTCTCCCTCCCTTCCAACGCTTCCCCACCCCTTGATAAGGCAATTGATTATACTTCTGAAGTCATGAAAACATTTTCATATTAGTCATGTTTCAAAAGAAAACAAACACAAAAACACAAGAAGATGAGATAGTCTTCAATCAACTCAGAATTCATCCAGTCTCTCTCTGAAGTTCACCTCTTTCTCTAGTCATACATATCCTATGTAATATTTTTCATGCTCCTTCCCATAAATGACTTATTCTTTATATATATATATATATATATATATATATATATATATATATATATATGTATATATATATATTAGTTTTTGCAAGGCAGTGGAGTAAAATAGCTTGCCCGAGGCCACACAGCTAGTTAATTATTAAGTGTCTGAGATCAGATTTGAACTCAGGTTCTCCTGACTCCAGGACTGGTGCTCTATCCACTACACCACCTAGCCACCCCACTTTTAATATATTTTAAGACCACCCCTCTATCCATTTATATCATTTTACTTCTCAGTACTATATAAATAAGAATTATTATTACAGTGCTAGATAAAGGTCTGGATTTTGAATTAGAGGTTTGATTTCCAATTAAATACAACTTATAAATACATGCCTTAGCCAAGTCATTTAATTAATTAATTTAATTAGATTTTATTTAATTTAATTAGATTTAATTAGATTTAATTAGATCTTCCATTCCTTATCTGTAAAATAGTGCTGATAATTTCTGAAATAATTATTTCAGATTCAGTAAGTCAGTCAATAAGATTTTATTTAGTATTCATTTTATCGTGAGGTATTTTGTTATATACTGAAGAAACAAAGAAATACTCAATAGATTATTTGAAGGTTCAAGTGAAATGAAGGTTTGCTATACTTTGCAAATGTTAAGATGCTATAGAATGCTTCACTTGGTTTTCTCAAAAATTTGGTGAATTAGAAAGGGTAGATATTATTAATCCCAGTTTTCATATTATGAAATGTTATCATTCTCATTTTGTAGATGAGAAAGTTGATCATTCATCTTGGGTCATGCAGCAATAATTAGTGAGTTTAGGGTTCTATATTCTACACCAAGTTCTGAAAATATAAGATGCAGACTTTCGCAGGACCCTGAGACTCTTTGGGAGGAGGGGAGGGTCTTCAAGGTCAAAACTATTTTTATTATTTTACTACGATATTATTTGCCTATTAAAATTCTCCTCCTTTTTCAACTACATACCTAAGGTCAGATTATCTTCATTCTCTTTGACCAAAGCAAGATATCGTCTGCAGAAGTCAACATGAGAATTCAATTGTCTTCTTCTAGCCAGACATTAAAGAGATTTGCAAAAATGTGTAAATTTTGCATCTTAAGATATAATGTTTATCATAGTTGCCTTAAAAGAATTAAGAAATATTTTTAAATTGATTGTTTTAATTTCTAATATAAAATCTATCTAAAGATAGTCCATATAAACAAAAGACATTTTGGGCTGCACAAGAATTTTTGAAAAGTGTAGTGGATACCTGAGACCAAAAAGTTGAAAACTGATACACTACACTATATCATATGATAAAAGGAAACTATTTTTAATTTATGAGTTCACAGTGCCTTTTGGCTTACGTAAGTATAGAGCATCAACTGAAATCATGGATTCCTCAAGGCATAAACATCCTTGAGGTGGAATTCTTCATCAAAGCTTCAGTTCTGGGTTATTCATAAATCTAAAGGGGGATCAGAAGGCCCTGGAGCTGAGTCACTGTTTTAAGATCACATGATGATTCTATGGATCTGGGCTTCCCAAGAGGTTGCTCAAACAGCCTGTTTTAAATCTCAGTTTTATTCATTCTTGGGGAGATGGAAAGATTGCCCCTTGGTCATTTTCTTTACCAAAACAGGAGCTGCTCAGAAAAGACTATTTCTTTTTCCCCCCAGAGGAACTCAGAACTTGAGAAAGTATGACATTTGCTATCTTAAAGAAAATGGAGAGAAAAAAGCCCCCTCTTCTACCAGATATATATATATATATATATATATATATGTATATATATATACATATATATATATATATCAAAGAAACAATAAAAACAATTGATCAATTGATTCCTTTGTTAGAAGATTGAGGATTTGAAATAATTTCTCTTTAAGAAACAAGAGGATACACTTAAATCAGCTCATGCTTAAGATGATCAAAGAGAGGATGTGCAGATGAGGATATCAGTATCTACAGGCCATTGTGTGGATATGAAAAAATATAAATTTTTTTTAATGAAGTGCCAGTGGGGGGGGGGTTTATTTGTTACTTTCTAATGAAACTTTTAATGATACACAGATAAGACTGATCCAGGGAAATAACTCTCCAGAAAGCAGAACCTGCACAGGAAATAACTTTTTGGAAGATAAATAACTATAATGATTAGAGAAATAAGAAACTTTTAAAAGGAAAACATGCCTTTTGCTGAGAAATGTTTAACATGAAGTCAAGGAGGAAGATGAAAGTTTGATAAAGTTTTAATTTGTCTTCCATAGTTAAAATATGTCATAGCATCTGTCAACAGTAACTAGTGGGTGTCTGAAATGTAGAAGAGATTGTCAGACAGGGTGGGGGGGGGGGGGGGATAATCCCTCTGCAGTACCACAACGCTCAATTTAAAAGGAAAAAGCATTAGTGAAGGACACAATTATTTTAACATGAAACACTTGCCAAGTTTTCTATTGGAAGTATTTTCTCTCCTATCTAAAGTTGAGAATGTTAGTTTTTAGGGTCAGTCATTATTAAGATGCACAGATTGGGGGGGGGGTGGCTAGATGGCATAGTGGATAAAGCACCGGCCTTGGAGTCAGGAGTACCTGGGTTCAAATCCGGTCTCAGACACTTAATAATTACCTAGCTGTGTGGCCTTGGGCAAGCCACTTAACCGCATTTGCCTTGCAAACACCTAAAAAAAACGACCCCCCAAAAAGATGCATAGATGGAATCATCATGGACATGAATGATTGTCAAAGTAAATGATCTAAGTCAGTGGTGGAGAGTTGGAGGTAATCCAAGGATATTATGAGATTGTAAAAGAGATCCAAGAATCTCTCTAACAGTTTGGATAAGTATACCCAGGAAGCATTTATGTTAGAAATGAACAAGAATTTCTCAGGACGATAAACCAGAGAAAGGCTGTAGTCTATTTTGGGAGACAATGAGGAGGAAGCAGTAACCAGAGCAAATCTACAATCTCCTGTTAGTCTTGTAATCTTTCCAACTTGACCTGAACTGAAATTTTCAGACTTATTTACTTTACATTACTTCTCTTTATATTACATCAAAAGATCTAGTGACTGACTGAGGAGTGCATGATTTATATCTTTCAATATTTGAAAGGATGTCATATGGGCAAGGAATGAGACATTGTTTTTAATCTCAGAGGGCAGAGGCAAGTTTAATGAATTGAAATTGCAAAGAAACAAATTTAGATGATCTAGGTAGCATGGGGCTTGCTTAATGTGTTCAACCTGAAGTCAGGAAGACCTAGTTCAAATCCTGCCCAAGAAGTTGACTAGCTTCATAAGTTTGGGCAAGTCTCTTAGGCTAAATTTCCTTTATAAAATGGGTATGTTAATAACACCTACCTCATACATTTTCTGCGAATCAAACCTAATCAAGTTAAACAATACATGTAAGAACTTTTCAAATCTTAAATTATGACAAAAATGTGTTTGTTCTTATTGCTGTTATTTTTAAAGGACCAATATGACCCTGAAACTGTGACATCTTTGTCTAATTTTTCCTAAGTGAACATAATAGTCGACACTTTAATAGAAATCAGTCAATCAGTGTTCTTTTTCTTCAACAAAATAAATAGAACAATTGCAGAATAACAGTTTCCTTTTCAGAAATGAAAGCAATTCTCATTTCTTGAATAAACAAAATATGATCTTATAATGATGCTCTTATAAAGGATCTTATAATGATAGAGCCCAGTATTGGTGGAGTAGAAATCATTAAATAATTATTTGAAATATGGTAATCAATTAAAGGATACTCATAGAAACAATGAAGAAGATTTTTTGGAAGGTGAAGAAAAGTAACTTGGGACAAAGCTGCTCTTAGTTTTTGATTTGTTAATGTTTTATGTTTGCTTGTTTTTCCCCTAAAGAAAGACATCTTGAATTCCTTTGAAGATTATACTTTGCTCCATTTTTATGATAAAAGGGTAATTCTCTAAGAAGCAAATAGACAGGGATTTAGGACTTCTTAAAAAAATTTCAGGGAAATTACTGTGGTATTTACTCATTAAGCCCTATATCTTGTATCATCTGCAGCTTTAAGTACCTCTTTTGCATATTATTACAACTATCATTTAGGGGGGCAGCCAGGTGGTGCAGTGGATAGAGCACTGGCCCTGAAGTCAAGAGGATCCAAGTTCAAATTTGACCTCATACACTTAATAATTACCTAACTGTGTGACCTTGGACAAGTCACAACCCCATTGCTTTGCAAAAAAAAGAAAAAAACTATTGTTTGCCATGATGACTTCAAACCATGAAGAAAAAGTTGAATTATTTTAACCATTCTTTGTTATAAAGCTGAGAAATGTTTAATAATAAATTTGATAAATATTGTTAATTAAAAAATCACTCCAAAGTGCATCCCTTAATTGTTCCAAATGGCTCATTCTTCAAGGACTTCTGATCACTAATAATTTTACTGCAGTATAGATTGAGGTTATTAGGGTGATGAAAAAGAATTTTTTCCCTTTAAATACAACTCTTGTTTATTCTTGTGATATCTTAATTTTTCATGTTCTCTTTCATCTTTCTCTACATTAGTTTTAGGAAATTCACCTTTCATTAAGCAATTTGAAAAAAGGGAACAGAACATCTATAGAGTAGAAAGTTGAAAACTAAATATATCTGTTTGGATATTTGTTACTAATTCTAGCGAAACAGAATAATGAATCAGTTTGGGGAATTTCTTCTGAATTTCAAATAACCACACTCCTGAGTCTCAGAGAAATTCCATGACTATAATAAACAAATACACATTCTTGTAACACATGGAATTTCATAATAATGTCTACAAATAGACAGTTTAAACTTTAAAAACGTCCAACTAGATTTTAAATCTTTTTTAAAGATAAAATCCCATGCAAATTTTCATTCTTGAAATATGCTGAAAATGTGCTTCAAGAAAAGTCATTTTGACACTCAAGTTTCTAGTTCTCTGAGCCTCAGTTTCCTTATCTTTAAAATTAAGAGTCACACCTGTATTACCACCCTAACAGGATTGCTGTTAGGTAAGGATATAATCAATGAAATAGGTTATATAAAATTGAGCTATGATTATTCTCTTAGAAGTCACTTAAGTCTGACTGAATTTCCTTTTTGGACCAGATTACTAAAAAAGTTTGCTCTAATGTTGCCAGGTTTAAACAGGACATTTGACAATAAATGCTATTCTCATGGACAAGGATAAGAAATGTAGGCCATGTGTGTGTGTTGATGCACATATATACATATAAATATACCTGCACATATATCCATATAAATTTAGAATTTTATGTCTCTACTTCTTACTAGATGTCTAATTTGGGACAAATCTCTTAACTTCTTTGAGTTTCAAAGCCTGTCTGAAAAAATCAGGAAGTTGTGTTATATCAAAGATCCCTTCCAGAAATAAATCTGTGCTCCTGTAAGTATGAATTCTTGGCTCCCAAAAAGAAAAATGAATGTGCTAATATCAGCACTGTGTGGGGTGCCACGAAGATCTGCCGTTGTCTTAATAGTCAACTTTAAAAACAATCATTGACTTAAAAATGTATTTCTCAATTTTGAAGATTATACAGAATTGTGAGAGATTGCTGAAATGGGTAAACTCCTTGAGAGGAGGAATTCTTTCATTCTTTGTATTTGTAACACTAGTACTTTGCACAATATCTGGTAAATGAGAAACATAACAATGCTTGCCTATTGGGCGATCTTAATTTGCTGAAATAGACAATAAGAAATTTAATTTTCATTGATATATAAAACAGAGTTTAAGAGAAAACCAACTCTTCATTTATAAAATATGTATGGGAATTTTCATGGACTGCAAATTCAATATTAGTTAGGTTTTTGGTTGCACACCACTTGCATATAATGCATTTATCTAGCCATTCCTTTGTTCATCTATTTATTTATCTGCTTGTGTATATATCCATTCTTTAACTTTTTCATTTGTTCCTTGTTATTGATAAGAGATCTATTGTTTTATTACTGTAACAGCAAGGTAGTTCAATGGCTAGACTTCTAGACCTGGAATAAAGAAAACCTGAGTCCAAATTCAGGCTCAAAAACTGACTAGCTTGGGGCGGCTAGGTGGTGCAGTGGATAGAGCACCAGCCCTGGAGTCAGGAGTACCTCAGTTCAAATCGGGCCTCAGAAACTTAATAATTACCTAGCTGTGTGGCCTTGGGCAAGAAAATATTTGTAAATTGCTTAGCACAGTGTCTAGCATATAGGAAAACTTTCAAAGGAAGGACTTTGACAAATGGAAGTTTTCCAAAGGAAGATAGGTAGAATGTTTGGGGAAAGGAGACCATGATAAACAAGTATTTTATGGAGGATCTAGGTATATATATGCTCAAAATGGAAGAATGAAGGGAGACATGCAATCTCCAAGTTTTTAAGGAAGATTTTTATGGGTGAGGGGCAATAATCACACTGGAATTATTTGACAACAAAGCAGAGAATTAGAACCACAGAGTGAGAATTGCAGAGTCTGTCTTAGGTTCTTTGAAAAAGAATAGAGGGAGGGGGTGGCTAGGTGGCACAGTCGATAGAACACCAGTCCTGGAGTCAGGAGTACCTGGGTTCAAATCCGGCCTCAGACACTTAATAATTAACACTTAATAATTACCTAGTTGTGTGGCCTTGGGCAAGCCACTTAACCCCATTTGCCTTGCAAAAAAAAAATTGGCGGGGGTGGGGGGGGGAGAAAGCAAAACTGACTTTCCTATATGAGTTGTTCAAAAGTAGTTTATATTGTTTCATGAGGTTGTGGGTTTTCCAAATCCATGGATTCATCAGACAGAGGCAGAATAAATATTGGGCAGAAGTGTGAAGGTAAAGCACAAAATCAATAGCTTTGGAATCTGAGTCCTTGAATTCAAATCTGTCTCTTACACTTTCATCATGTATGGTTTAGGGAAATAAATTCACTTAACTTCTCCAACACTCAGCCTTACATTCATTTCCAAAATGAGAGGACTGAACTCATGCCTTTTAAGGTAAGAAGGATTCTACCTCCTTAAATAAAGGAGATAAGTGTACTTAAGGACAAGGAAAGTATAGCATAGAATTTATTCAATCGTTTACTCAACATTATGAATTCGAGGCAGTAAATATCATAGAATCTTCAAGCTGGACATGATCTTAAAAAGTCATCTAGTTCATGAGCTTGCCTAATGCATGAATCTCTTCTACAATGCCCCCCAATAATTTGTCATCATTCTTCACTTCAATAGCACCAAGAATAGGGAACTCACTAGCACATAGGGCAAAACATTCTTTTTTTGACAAGCTCAAAAGGTCTGGAACAAACCTCTGGCACCCAGAATAAGAAGTCTGGAGGGAAGCTAGGTGGTGCAGTGGACAGAACACTGGCCTTGGAGTCAGGAGGACATGAGTTCAAATTTGACTTCAGACATTTAAAAAATACCTAGTTGTGTGACCCTGGGCAAATCACTTAACCCCATTGCCTTGCAAAAGAAAAAAAGTTTGGAACAGTGGCCTCTGTGGTCCAAGACCAGGGTACAACTTTAAAGCCATGAACAAGGCTAAAAAATGAGTAGGAAACAGAAAAAGATTCCTGACCATGGAAAGCTACTATGATGATACAGAAATAAGAAGGAAAATCACAACACCATCTCAAGAGAGTAGAAAAGAGCATTTATATGTGAAGCTCCAAAGGGGGGAATGTAATTGATTTCAAGACCAAAATTTCCCCTTGGAAAAGCCCCAAAAGGCTTATAAAAATCAAGAGGGAAAATTGGGAAGGGAAACGAGAGATATACAAGAAAAAGTCAACAGCTTGGAAAATGAAGCAGAAACACTGACTGAAGAAAACAACTCCTTCAAAAACACAATTACTCAAATTGAAAAAAGAAAACAACTTGAAAATAGAATTTGGAAAATGGAAAAAGAAAGTAACTCCTTTAAAAATATCACTGGTCAAATGGGAAAGGAGATGCAAAAATAAACTGAATAAAATAATTATTTAAAAATTAGAATTGGGCAAATGCAAACTAATGGATCAAGAATCAGTGAAGGAAAATCAAAAATATGAAAATAGAAGAAAATGTAAAATACCTCATTGGAAAAACAATTGACTTGGAAAATAGATCCAAGAAAGATAAGTTAAGAATTATTGAATTACCTGAAAGTCACAGTCATAAAAAAGGTCCTGAACAATACCTTTCAAGAAATTATCAATGAAAATTAATATCCTAGAACCAGATGGTAAAATATTAATTGAAAGAATACACTGATTGCCTCCTGAAAGGGATCCCAAAAAGGAAACACCAAGAAATGTTGTAGCCAAACTCAAGCTTTATCAGGTCATGTAAAAAAAAAATATCATAGGCAGTCAGAAAGAAACATAGGACAATACAATGCAAATACCAAGGATCCAGAGTCAGGATTACACAGAACTTGGCAGTTTCAATAGAGCCTGGAACATGATTTTACAGAGGGTAAAGAAACTTAGATTATAACAAAGATTGAACTACCCAGGAAAATTGTGCCTATGCTTTCAGGAGAAAGGATAAGCATTCAAAGAATTAGGGGGACTTTCAATGATGACAAGGCAAGAGCTGAAAAGAAAATTCAAGTTTCAAACACAAGATTTAAAAGAGACGAAAAAGTAATTAGGAAAGAAAGAATGTGACACAATAAAATTAAATTGTTTACATCCCTACATGGGAAAATAATACTTGTCATTGTTGAAAATTATCTCTCTATTAGATGGAGTATACTCAGACAGTAGGTATAAGTTGATTTTTATAAGATAATATAAAAAATTAAAACATGGGGGGGGAAGGATTATACTGGGAAAAGAGGACAGGGGAACAGAATGAAATAAATTACATCATGTGAAAAGGTGCAAAGGACATTTTACAGTAGAGAGAAAGAAAAAAGGGAGTGAGAATTGTTTTAATCTTAGTCTCATAGGATTTGGGTCAAGGAGGGAATACCACATATACAGTTTGGTTTAGAAATTTATTTTAAGCTGCAAGAAATTAGGAGGAGAAAGGAAAAAGAAAGGCAGGTTGATAGAAGGGAAAGTAGTAGGGAGGGTAGAAGTAGAAAAGGAAAGTGGAAAGAAAAATGGAGGGGGGGCTGATAGAAGGGAGCTCAGATTGAGGGAGGTTGTGGTCAGAAGCAAAATACTGATGAGGAAAGATATAGTAAAAGGAGAAAGAATAGTAAAAATGAGAAAAAAAAGGATGGAGGGAAATAAAGTTAGTTATCAAAACTGTGAATGTGAATGGAACTCTTCCATAAAAAAAGAAGCAGATAGTAAAGTGGATTAAAAACCTGAATCCTACATTATATTCTTTACAAGAAACATATTTAAAACAAAGAGATACATACAGAGAAAAGGTCAAAGAATATACCAGAAAATATAATACTTCAGTGGAATTAAAAAAATAAAAAAGGAAGGCATAGCAATCCTAATCTTAGACAATAGATATAGATAGCAAAGTTATAAAAGTAGGAGAACTCAACCTTCCCCTCTCAAGCTTAGATGAATCTAATAACAAAATAAACAAGAAGTTAAGGAGGTGAATAGAATTTTAGAAAAGTTATATATGATAGACCTCTGGAGAAAACTGAATGGGGATAGAAATGAATAGAATTTTCCTCAGTGGTACATAGCACTTACGCAAAAATTGACCATTTATTTAGGTTGAAAAAGCCTCACAATCAAATGTAGAAAGGCATGGGTAAATGTATTCGACATAATAGTTGATGCCATGAGTCATTTAGGAGAACAAGGAATAGTTTATCTCTCAGATATGGAGAGGAGAGAAGTTTATGTTTCAACTATTCTGAAGACAAAAATTTGGAACTATACCAAGGGGCGATAAAACTGTTCATACTTTTTGATTCAGCCATGCCAGTAGTAGGTTCATGTTCCAAAGAGATAATAAAAAGGGAAAAGACCCACATGTACAAAAGTCCTTATAGTAGCTCTTCTTGTAGTGGAAAAGAATTGTAAATTGAGTGGATGTCCTTCAATTGGGGAATAGCTGAACAAATTGTGGTATATGAATGCAATGAAATACCATTGGATTTCACAAATATCTGAAAACATAGAAACTGAGGCTGAGTGCAGTGAGAAGAACACAGTAATGTTGTGTGATGTTCAATTATGATAGATACAGCTCTTCTCAGCAATACAATTGCCAAAAGCAATCCTAAAACTTGTGATGGAAAATATTATTCCCATTAAGAGAAAGAACTATAAAGTCTGAAAGCAGACCAAAGCATTCTGTTTTCACTTTTAAAAATTTGTTTTATTTTTTCTTTCTCATATTTTTCCTTTTTTTTTGTTCTGATTCTTCTTTCACAACATGACTAACATGAAAATGTTTAATAAGATTGTACTGTATAACCCACCACATATATTTGATGACAAGGGGAGAGGGAGGAAGAAAAATAAGAAAGTCAAAATGTGTATGTGAATGCTGAAAATTATCTTTACATATAGTGGGATAAAATAAAATTAAAATAAAAACTCTTAATATGAAGTATATATTCTAATGGTGGAAGGAACACACACTTATAGATATATACATATATATAGTGCTGACTAAGGAAGAGTGTTTGAGCTGGGGAATCATGGAAATTGAGTGGTGTCAGAGGAAAGTTGATTGATGCTCCATTTTCAAACACAGTGGTAAAATTTATCTCATTACTGTTCCTAGAGCAACAAGTGAAGTTTTGAAAATAAAATATATACTATCATATTTGATATACACTATATTCCATATGAGATTTCTAGTCATTACTCCCATTTTACAGAAATTGAAAGTGAAGGCCAAAATTCAAATGATTTGCCCATGGACACAGCTCTAAAATGTATCTGAGGCAAGATTTGAATTCATCTTCTTGTTTCCAAATCAAGTATTCCAACAATTATACTACACAGCTGCTTATGTGTGAATTTGTATTGTCTCAACAACTCATTTTCTTGCATTTGTTAAGACTCAGTCATCAATAGTAGGTTGAGGAATCAGAACAGTGAGAGAATCACAAATATAAATCATCCATTGCTTGAATCATGGCAGGATTTATTTATTTATTTAAATAGAGTACTTGAATAGGAACAGAACTTTTATAACTGGTGAGGAAAATATCATTCATGACATTATTAAGGCTACTTGGGTAAATTCAGTGAATTGATTAAAATTAATGTCTAGATATCAAGATTATCTGACAGCTGCCATAATTGTCATTCAATTCTCCACCTCCATGTCTTTGAATAATAGTCCTCCATGTCTGAATGGCATTCTTTTTTCATCCCTGTCTCATAGGTTCCTTTGATTTCTGCATTGCACAACTCACATGAGGCTTATCCTGATCCCTAGCTATTAGTATTTCTTTCCTCTTAAAAATATACTTAGCATGTATAAATTTCCTTATCTCTGCCTGTTAAAAAATTTCTCTTCCCCTCTCACTATAACATTTTCTTCTTGAAGGCAGGAGCCTTTTTATTCTCTTTCTTAGAATCCACAGTGCCTTACATAGAGTAGACACTTTAAAATTGTTGAATGGAATTTTAAAATTATTATTCAGCAAAATAGACACATATCTCTTGAATCTTTTTGACAGGTGAATTGTACATCATATAATGTGTAGCTGCTATGACTCCCCATACTGGGTTCTATATCACTCTGCTTAGTTAATAAACACTTTGAGTTAATCAATAAATGTTTATTAATGACCTACTGTTTGCCAGACATTGGAGCAAACAACAGCAACAACAACAACCTCTTCTTGATGAAATGTTCTTTCAGATACATAGAAATTGGCGCTGCCCCCTCATTCTTCAAGTAGATCTCATGGCATTGCTTCTGAAATAAGGGATCCTTCCTTGTTCCATCTCATTGACTTTTCCACCTTTGTGATTCACGCAATTTGCAAATCCTCCCAGCACCCCTAGGGACTTGCCTTGCTGCCACCCCACTGTTTGACATATCTCTATGCTGCTGAGCTGACTGTTGGATGGGAACTTGGTATGCCGGGCAGGGATGCTTCCCAGCATGGGTATCACAGTGTAGATTGGAGGAGAAGGGGCAGGGGGAGGAGGGGAAGGCTGACAAGCCAGTGCAATGGCAGTCATACAGGAAGATGCAATTAATGTGTAAGGGAAGAGAGGGAGCTGTCTTAGAATATTTTGTCTTAGGTATGTGCCTGAACAGCATTCAGGAAACCGGCAAACTGGGGAGAATGAATGTGACTCTTGTCAGTAAAGAAAAGCATGAATAAAAAATGTGATTCCAAGGATTCCCTATCTAACCACAATCCTTCTATGAGAAAGATTTTCCAGGGACAACTGATGACAATGAAGACCCAGAGCAAGAATCTTCTGCTGACTGTCTTCTTCCCACAAGAATTAATACAACTGAAGGGAGTTAGGCACAACAATGGATGGTACAGGCAGGGAGAGCTTTAAGCAGAGGCTTAATCAGAGCCAGAATTGATTGTTGAATATGTAGGATGACCATATTTACACCTCAGAAACCAGCAAATGCTACAAATCAATGTTTGATTTATTGTTTTATTGATTGTCTAGATTTAAGAAAGTGAGAATGAAAATGGTAAGAATGGAAATTAAACTAAAACTAAAATTAAACAATGCATTCTGAATGAGTTGATTGTTAAAATATTTGCCTGAACATCCCTGGCATCATGCCTTCAAAGCTTCAAGGTCTATCAGTAATAATAATAATAATAATAATAATAATAATAATGATGATGATGATGATAATAATAATAATAGCTAAATTGTACATGACAATTACTATATGCCAGGCATTATACTAAATTCTTTACAATTATTACCTCATTTGATTTGCACAAAACCCTGAGAGGTTTGTTTTTACACCCTTTTACAAATAAGGAAATTGAGGCAAACAGATGTGAAATGACTTGTCCAGGGTAACATGGCTAGGAGGTGTCTGAGGATTGAATTTAAGTCTTTCTGAATGAATTTCTAACTCTCTATCTGCCACTTAGCTGTCCATTGTAGACTCTGCTCTACTCTTTAATGGTCCCTGACTTAATGAATAGGGTCCATTTTTCTGTGACAGAGATTCCAATGGGTACATTATAGTAGCACATGGTGGGTAATTACATATTTCAGTGATGATATTTTTCACTCCATTTTTCCCTTATAGTATTATTTTTATGGGTTACCGATCCATAATTTAGTGATAATGGAGTCACATTGCTTAGTGATAGAGACATGTTCCTAGGGAGATGGACTAAACCCCTTCATTGTATTCTCTTAATAGACCAAAATCAATCAATGCAGAAGTCATTGAGCATTTACTTCAAGTTGAAGTATATCAGTCCCCAACTAAAGCTCCAACTGAAGAGGTTTTGAATACCATTAGGCTCCTTTCATATGGCAAAGCACCAGGTGCTGATTCTTTTCCAGCTGAGATTTACAAAGTGTGGGGGTGGGGAATATTACTCATATAAAAGTTGGCTGAAATTTTCCAGATTATATGGCATGAATTCAAGGATGCCTCCATTATTCATCTCTATAAAGGTAGAGTGAATAGCTTGTCTTGTGATAATCATGGGAATATTTCTCTTTAATCATTGTTGGTAAGATTCTTGCTAGGATTGTTCTATTGAGAACAATTGAGAATCTCAATAGAACAATACTTCCCTGGAAGATGGTCACCTTATTGAGAGCCACTGTGGCTTCAGAAAGAGTTGGGGAACAGATGATGTGGTGCTTGCTGCCTGACAACTCCAGGAAAAATGCCAAGAACAGAACAGAGGTCTTTATACAAGGCCTTTAATAATGTCACTTGTGTGGGTTTATGGACAATTATGTCAAAATTTGATTGCCCAGAGAAATTAATCAGTATTGTACATCAATTTTATGATGGCATGTTTGCCAGAGTTCTGGATAGTGGACAATGCTCTTGAGATTTCCCGGTGACCAGTAGAGTGAAACAAGGATGTGTCCTTTCTCCCATACTTTTTAGCCATGTTATCAAACACCTTCAGTGAGGAGAACATGACACCAAGGTCAGTTACCATGAGGTTGCTAAATTCAATTTGAAGTTGAATTTGCAAGTCAAGACAAAAGTGAAGGCAGTCTTGGTGCAAGGTCCTGTCTGCAACTGATTGTGCCCTCAATGCAACCTCTACAGTTGAGACTCAACAAAGTATGGACCAGTTCTCTGTTGTTTGTGATAATTTTGGTCCAACAATTTGGTCCAACAATTAACACCAAGAAAATCCATGTGCTCCATCAGCCAGAACCATACTATCCATATGTGGGACCACTGATTATGGTAAATGAAGTTTCAATTCTTCAGAGATGCAAATTGATAATGAAGTTGACACATGTATTGCCAGAGCAAGCTCAGTATTTGGGAGAGAAGAGGTATTACACTGACTACCAACCTAAAGGTCTACAGAACCATAGAGTTGACTTCATTTTTATATGCCTGTGAAATCTGGACTGTCTGATGGAGCTATGCCAGGAAACACCACTTCTATTTAAATTGTCTTAGAAAGATTCTGAAGATCACCTGGAAGAAAGATACCAGACACTGAGGTTGTTCTCAAATGAACTTCCAAGAATTGAAATGTTCCTATAGAAAGGGCAACTAAGATGGACTGGTTGTTCAAATGCCAGATGAACGCTTGCCAAAAAAGACTACTTAATGGAGAACTCACATGAGGCAAATGCTCACAGCAGAGGGCATGAAGGAATGGTCAGAAAAATCAATACAAGGACACACTTAAGAACTTTGAAATTGGAAGTACCGGCACAGGACTGCCCAGCAAGAAATACCCTCATCAGAAAGGATGCTTTTTTTTATGGGAAAATCAGAATTGAAGTAAGAAAAAGTGAGATATTGTGTTTATAGTACCCACCTAGATGTTCACCTTGATTATCTGGGCTCAGCCCAAATAGTGGTAGAGCATTTCAAGTTCATATGGGTCTGTGCAACTACAATCAGAAACACCATAACTTGTCTCTAATGTAGTGATATCATTTTTGTCTTCAATAATGAAGAAACAGAACCCATAATTCCTCAATATAATACTCAATTTCAATTCTTCAGACAGTTTTATTTTCCTTCACTCACACCAACAAGACAAATAGAATGTTGTATTGTTATTATTTTATGTGCAGATTAACATTATTGCTATTATGTTGAGATTTCATTTCAAAAATTAGTTTGGGTAATGAATGGGGCTCCAAAATTTTCTGAGTTACCTAGTTTTATATTAATAATGACAGTTTCCTTCTGGGAAGGGGGAAAAGCACAGCTAGAGAAATCTATATCCTCTAATAAAGGATATTCAAATTCATTTTAATATATTAATTTGCAATAAAATATTCAAATGCTATAAGATGACAAATATAAAGAAAAATAGCATGTTGCCTATATTGATGTCCAGTCTTAGAGTAAGACATGGATTCAAGTTATGCCTTTGACACATAAGTACTAATCAAATGATTGATATCTAGTAGGAACTTAATAAGCTTCTTTATACACTGACTTATTAACTGTAGGCAGAGTTATTTAAGCTTTTGCTGTCTCAAAGAAGTTTTCAATTCTCTAAATTATAGGAAAGTTGTCTAACCTGTATCAGTGAAGTTCATTTCTGGACTTGATACCCAGATATATACCCAGTCAATAGATATCTAGAGTTTACTGACAAATGTTGATTTTTTAAAAGATATACTCAGATAATAAAAACAAAGATGAATAGCTGAGCATGAATATAAAAGATCTAAAATGATTCTATCAGGAATATAAAATAATTCTGAATAGTTAGACTTGCAAGTGAATGCTTGGGAACCAAAAAAGAAGGGTTTAAGACGACTTAAAATACTTTGAGAATGGGAATATCAAAGAGTAGATGGAAATGCTGTTCAGGGAGAATGACTATGCATACAGGTGATACATTTGTAAGTGCTAAGAGAGAGAGAAGGAAGCAGTTAGTAATATCAGGTTCTTATTTGCTCTTATTTTTTCCTCTCTCAGGTAGAATAAACTTTGCATTCAGGAAACAACTAAAATGGTTAAGGAGGAATTGAAATTCATGGTAGGAGAAGATAGGCTAGAAGCAGAGAAGCTTTGAGTTGCTCTCAAGAAATCGCACTATCAAAAGAACTGCAGTCCAGGTTACCCTAAGAAATAGCTAGGTGATTGTTGAGCCAATGTAAATTACCTCAGCTTTATTTTAGAGAATAAGAAGGTGAGGGGGAACTGAAGACAGATAAAAGCCTTGATTTTCAAAAAAAGAGAAATGATGTTGTTAAATAAGAATCACCTTAAATTCAAATTATATCTCTGTGTTAAATTTAGAATAAGTAACTGTTTGTTGAACTATATTATCTACATCTACATTTCCCTTATGAAGTATGTCAGAAGAAACGGACAAAGGTCTGTTTTGGTTCTATTATATACTATTACTCTCAAAGATGTAATGCACATAAAGTCATGTAGAAACTTTAAAATTTTATACAAAAGTAAACTATTTTGTTGCTTTTGTTGTTTACTTACATAGTACTTGCTCTAGAACTACTCTCCCAACTCCCAATCCCACTGACAATTCATGTCTGTGGATGGAAAGCAGACATCACATTTTCCCATATGTAGAGTCTTAAATCTCTTTCCTCATTGTACTTAGTTTGTCCTTTCCTCCTGAATTAGACACTGTCAATTGGAGGACATTGAAAAAGTATAAATTATGGTCCTCAGTTTCATAAGATCGTCCTCTGACCAAAGAGAAGATCTTTTTTTTTCCCTCATCAAAAGGTGTGACTCAAAACTTCCTCTATTTTGTCAAATGTTCAAATCATCAATTCTAAATTAGTTTCTTAGTGGCATTCAAATACCATAGACAATGACCTAGTTTTTTTAAACAATGTGAACACATTCCCTGCCCAAAATCACTCCAATTCACCCAGTGATGCTCAAGAGCATCTAAACTGTCAATAACTCTTTTTTCCTGATCTAAAGCCCATGATTAATTGAATATGTTCTCACCTGAAAAAGATACAAGGGTATAGAATCTTGTTAGTTACATTAAATGAGGATGAGGATGGGATTATTTAGTTTTACTGATTAACTCTAGGATCAGTTATAAAATCTTCTTTCTGACTTTTAATGTCCTTTCTAACTTATTGGGCTCCTATCTTTCCAGTCTTCTTATACTTCCTACACTTCTTACATTTATACTTAACTTATACTTATGCCTTCCACATATTGTGCAAGCTAGTAATGGTACTGAAATCCATTTTGTTCCTTGAACAATATATCCATCTCATGATTACAGAAATTTTCACTGACTTTATTCTATGTCTTGAATGATCTTCCTCACCTGTGCTCTTGACTTTCCTGGATTTCCTTCAAACATTGACTAAAAATCTCACCTTCTACAAAAGTCTTTTCATTCATTGATACATACATGCTACATACATATATATGTACATATGTACATATGTATACACAAATAATTGATGCTAGTTTCTTTTCCCTCTGAGGTTACTGTTTATTAAACATTCATTTATTTTGTTTACACATAGTAGTTTGCATGTTATTTTTCCCTCAAAGATTGTAAGCCTTGCAAGGAGAGGCTCTATTTTGACCTTTATTTGAATCCCTGAAGCTTAGCATTCTCTGGAACAAAGTAAGCATTTCATAAATGCTTGTTGACTTGCTGGTTAACTCTACCATGTTTCCATCAATTCCAGAGTTTGATAGTGAATTCATAAAAGACTAAAGGAATCCTAGAATTATAGATTTAGAACTAAAAATAGGCCATTGATGACACTGAATCAAATCTCATATTATACTTGATAAAACTGAAGCACATAGAGGTCATATCACTTACTTGGGTTCACACAACTTGTAAATAATTGAAGGAGGATTTGAACTCAGGTTGTTCTGACTCCAACTTCAAAATTCCATATACTATTCTATACTGCTTCAAGAGAATTCCCTCAGAAATGAGTGTGAAAAATTTATAGAACCAAAATGAGTACAAAAGCCAAAGAAAAATTAGATTCTAAAACAGAATAAATGTAGATATTAAATGAGTAGATAAAGGAGGGAATGGCACTGAAAATACCTTATGCTTGAAGTGTGAGGCAGCTAAGTGTTATAGTAATTAGAGAACCAGTTCTGGAGTCTGGAGAATCTGAATTCAAATGTGATCTCCAATGCGTGGGAACCTGGGCAAGACACTTTACCCTGATTGCCTTCCAAAACTTTTTTTATAAAAGGTAGAATTGTATAGCAAATCTTATCTTCCTTTGAAATGCAAAGAATTCAAATCTAGGCATCTAGCCATAGCAATAACAACACCTGGTTCTTGTCCTTCATTATCAAAGAAGACCAAATTGACATCACTATGTCAAAGACAAATCACAGTTGTGTCCAATTGTGGCCGATCAGACCAATATGAGCTTAGAATGCTCTCCCTTAGGCCAGGCACTAATAGTACAGGTGAACACTTGAATGCTTACATATCTCATAAATATCATATATCTTTGAGCAGCTTCCATTCTGCCTTACTCATAGAGTACAGCACCCTCTCTGATGAGGGCACTCCAAATAATTTATTAAGCATAGACTTTGAACCAGTACAATGATAAGTAATTTACAAATATTAAATCATTTAATCCTCTCAATAACCCTGGGAGAGAAATGCTATTATCCCTATTTTACATTAAAGAAACTGAGGCAGACCAAGATTAAGTGACTTGACCAATGCGGTTATAGCATCAATCTACTTCAAACTAGGGAAAAACAAAAATAAACATAATTTTGACAGTTAAGAGTAAATTTATTAAATTATTTCAATACACAGTCAGGGTATGCTCGTTTAAAAAGTATTCCTTGCCCTCTTCCTACTCAGGTCACTGCGGATTATCTGGGGCAGAACAAATTTAGATGCCAGATCACTGGTGAGGGAACAAGCTGACCTATTTAATTCTCCATGGCAAGAGTTAGGTCTTGCAGAGGAGAGAAACAATTTAGCTTCTATTCTGTACTTACCTATCACTTATTTCTTAATCACAATGAGAAGCATGATTAATCTGTCACAGAGAAGATTCTAAATAACCATAATTATGCCAATGTATTTCACTGTCACATCCACCAGGAGAGACTTTATTTCTCTTAGAAGTAGAGAATTTAAGATTTAGAAATTAGATATTTCTTCAAGCAGCCCCCTCATCTAGACCCAGGACAGTGTAATTGGAAAGAACACTGAACTTGGAGATAATGGTCTTGGGTTTGTCTCTATTTGCATGCTTAACCTTCTGTATGCACTTGAGAAAGACATTTGCTTTCCCTGTGTATTAATTTCTCATCTGTAAAATGGGAATAATACCTTTATTTTCTTCCTCACAGGCTTATCATAGAGACAGTGATTAAGATCATCAGATTAAAATCCTGGTCCTATGGTTCACTATCTCTGGGTTCTGACATAATATCTCCCTAAACAGTTGATCTCTCTAAACCTCAGTCTCTTTATCTGTAAAATGTGAAATTCTTATTAGAAGACCTCTGAGGTCCCATAAAGTTCTAAATTCTATGAAAGAATTCTATAAAACCATAAAATTTTGAATAAATATTTATTATTATTATTATTATTATTATTATTATTTTGTTGTTCAGTTGTTTTCAAGCATGACCAATTCTTTGTGACCCTATTTGCAGGTTTCCTTAGCAGAGATACTGGAGTGGTTTGTCATTTCTTTCTGCATTTTACAGATGAAGAATCTGAGGCAAACAATTAAGTGATTTCTCAAGGTCAGATAGCTAGTAAGTATCTGAGACCAAAAGAACTCAGAAGGATGAGTCTTTGTGACTCAGCACTCTCTCTGTTGTACCATCTAGCTGCAAATTATTTTACAGAGAAGGTAATTTAGTGCCAGAGAAATAATGTTATTGCTCAGAGTACACAGCTTAGTCAAAGGTTTAGCCGTAGCCGGATTTCAAATGCATGCATGAATATTGTTTTACATGCATGTTTACCTGTATCTGCTAAGTATATCATCTTTCATCTTTGTCAATTATTTATTATTTATGAACTATTTTGATTGTCATCTGTCTAGCTGTTGTAGAGATAGCTATGCCAACATAATGAAAAAAAGAGATGGGCATGGACCCAGAAAGACATGATTTTAAGTCTCACCATTGACACATGTTGACATTGTTATACTAGGTAAGTCATGACATTCTCAGTGCTCTCATGATTGTCTAACATTGCTAATTGAAGATAAGGTTCTAACCTGCAGAAGATAGAGCATCTTTATCCAAGGATTTCCTATAAGCATGAAATCAAAAAATTAAGTCTAGATTATTATTAGGTATCTAATTTTTATTATTTATAAATCAACATATATTTATTAAGGCCTGAGAATGAGTCAGGATTTGTACTACAAAAATAAAATAATAAACCAGCCTCAATCTTTAAGGTCTTTTCATTCTGTAAGGGGAATCAATATTACATGAATAAATTTAAATACTTACGTATTATATGAATTTGAGGTGCTTTTCTTTCTGGTGCTGAAAGGCATGAAGCATAACAGCAATAAGTTTTTAGTTTGAAATCATATGATTTTTTTTGCCCAAGGCAATCGTTAGTGTTTTGAGAAAAAAGCTGCCATGTTAGAGATCCATCATCATTCCCTTAGTTTGTCTACTTTGGCATCAACAAGGGCAAGTATATCAGGCATATCCTTCATTAGAATAATGATGGCACATGTATACCAACTTTATTGTACATATATATATATATATAATATCATATGTATATTATATATAATATATTATATAATAATAACATATATAAAACCCCAATAACAGTGATCTTATTATGGGTAATTTAGCATATTCACAATCAACTGACCCTTGATAGTTCCCATCTTGGAAATGAAGGAAACTCAACCTAATACATTAGTGATACGTTGGAAAGTATACAGAACAAAGTAGATAGATGTTGAAGGGTCACATATTTATGGCTTAGAGGCAATGCCTATGCTTAGCTTAGAGAAGAAAGAATATATGATAGCTATCTTTGAAGATTTTTCAGTAATGTCATGTGAATGAGGGATTAAATTTGCTCTGCTTGGCTTCAGGGGACTGAATATAATGGATGACTGTGACACAGAGATAGATGTGGGATCAACAGAGGAATTTTTTAAATGGGAAAAATCAACAAGTGAAATATTCTACTTTCAAAAGCTGGTGGGTTTCTCATTCCTGGAGTTTTCTACATAGGTTGAAAAACCTTGTGGATGCAATTGAATGGAAACTTGCTAAGAAAGAAATACAAGGATACATGATTCTGAAGCTCATTCTAACTCTATGATTATATAATAATAAAAATAATAGCTAGCATTTATATAACATTTTAAGGTTTGCAAAGCAATTTATAGATATTACCTTCTCTTGTCCTCTTCTGGGGAAGTAGGCATTGTTCCCATTTTACAGTTAAAGAAACTGAGACAGACTAGTGAAATGAATTATCTGAGGCTGAGTAAGTATAATACTTTAGATCTTCCTTTAGTGTCTAGTTCAGTCATTTCCATGTGGAATATAAGTTTGTTAAATTTAATTGAATCATAATATTGAAGTGGCTAGGAGCAGAATTTTCATTTATGCCAAGGGAAGGGTATTATTTTGTAGACCTTCCAGCCAATCCTGAAAATGTTCAGAAGTCAGTTTTCAATACATATGATCTACCTTCATATTTCAAGTTTGATTGTGATCAGTACGTAGTGTCTCTTGTTTAATGATGTAATTTTGAAGTTATAACTCACTAATTATGCCTGTCATGCCTCAAAAATATGTTAACTCCAACTTTGCCATATGTATCAAGATGTATCAAATTAACCTCCTGATTAACTATAGTGCTCCAAGGGGATCTACCTGAGTAGGGAATGAAGGCTGTTAATTGTTTTTCACTAAATTAGCTGTGTCCCTTCTTCATTTTGTATATTGCTATGCTTATACAACCATATAGTGTCTAATTTAAACATTGTGTTTTGATTGTACTGGAATTGGCAGTGTTGCAGTGCTTAATACTTATTACTTAATGCTTGTTCAGCAAAGAAATGCAATGATGAGTCTAGAATTTTCATTAATTCAGTATATTCACTATAAGAATAAAGCTGTCAACAACAATTTATCAAGAGATCACTATTTGCCAAATACTAAGTCAGGTGCTGAAGATAAAAATGCAAACAATAGAATATTTCCTATTCATAAGAAACACATTCTAATGGAGGAGTTCTAATAAAGATATATAGAAGTGTATATAAAAAAGAAAAACAAATATTCACAGCAGTTAAATTACAAGGAAGTCTGTGTGGAAAGGAATTAGTTGTTGATGAGTCTAGAATATTTCATCTATTTTTTGCATTCAACCCTTAGGTCATCTCTGCTAGGGTTGTTTGTCTAAAAAAAAAGTGTTTAGTCCCATTGGAAATTGGTTATAATTCCAGTACCACTTGTGATTCTTTGTATCTAAGAGTTTGAGTTTGGATATTCCTGTACTTAATGAAAAATTAAGCCCGTATTTCTTACCTTTATGTCCTTTACCCCCCAAACAGTATTATTTGGGGAACTAATGCAAGGTAAGGAAATATCCTGATGAACCATATTTCAATTCCACTCAATACATCACACTTAAAAATCACTGCCACATTTGAGGAAATATCTTTGCCTGGGATAATTTTCAATTGTAGTTCTCAACATCAACCATAGTTTAGTTTTAACTAGTCTACATTTCAGTTAGATAAAGAACATGAATGAATAAAAGTCTAAGGAAAATGAAATTGAATCCAGAGAAATCTAGAAGATAATGGCAGGGTCATAGCGAATAAAAGCCTCAGGGGATAAAAAAGGTTTTAGTTAAAAAAAACTAAAGTGATATTTGGGAGGCTAGACTACATGGAATAATGTGTTGGTTTCCATTTACGAGGTTGTGCTTTGGAAAGAGGAGAGGGTTTTTTTTAATTATGGGTGATAATTTATAGAAATATTCAAAAAACTGATCATAAGAGCATTGGATAAAAGAGTTAGAACTAGAAGGAAGATCATTGAATCCATTACCTTTGCCTTTTTGATATGTGGACACTGAGGCATTAAGTGATGTGTCCAGGAATACATTAGCACTGCTAATAATTTAGTAACTTTATAATTCTTTTGGTTTCTTAATTACCACTCAAAATTCTACATTATATAGCTTAATACATCAGACTTGTGAGTTCCCAATGACTGGGGGCGGGGGTCTCTAACAGAGGAAATTTCATCCTGTCTACAGCATCTAGTTCTACAGAATACTTGAGGGTCAAAAAGGTTTAAGTGAGTCATCCATAGTAATACAATTAGTATATGTCCCAGGTATGATCTAAAACAGGTTTTCTGATTATAAGTAGCACAGCACAGTGCTAGAAATGGCTCTAAAGGTAAGACCTTGTGCATGTTCAACCTCTAACACATACTTTCTATGTGATCTTGGTCAAATCACTTCGTCTCTCTCTTAATCTCCAGTCAACTCGAAGAATAAAAATGAAAAAAAAAAGTGTAAAATTCTATTGGTAGGGCATTTTTTACCATGGAAAGTCCTTATATGATGAAATCATTGATTTAGTCTCTATACCTACTCCTTACTCCAAATTCAACATTATATTAACTATGTCATATTATCACATTAGAATATTGAAAAAAAATTGAAGCATCTCCTTATGAGAAACAGTGAACTAACCTGTCCACAAAGGCATGGTGAAGAATAAAGATGGGATCATTAGCAGATCCTTGTACCTGAGACATTGTGCCATTCATGTAGATATGTAAAGCATTATGCATGCTACTCTGAGATGCATCTGCTATTCCAGTAAGTGGGTTGGCAAAACCTGTGAATAAAATGAAAATTAAAACTCTTAGTTTTATTTAAAGTCAGAAAACTCAAATTTAATTTTTTAATCTCTAGCACTTTTTCAAAATTTAAATTTATACATTTAATTTTAATTTTTGGAATAAAACAAGAATTTCCATAGCATAGTACAACAAAAAAAGATAATAGCACATGAAAACACAAACAACTTGGTATTCCTTTTAAATATAGAATAATGTTATCTTGCACATTTCCTTCCCTCCATTTTTTTCTTCCTTCTTCCCACCTCAGAGATGGCTACCATTAGATAGGTGTATATATGTATACATATATGTATGTATATACATATATATGTATATATATAATATTATATTTGTGTGTATATAGTTTTATATAGATCATAAATGTATAGTTATACAAAAGGTTTCCATAATAGTCCATGTTGCAAAAGAAAACATAGATCCCCTGAAAAAAGAAACTTCAAGAAAAATAAAGCAGGGGCAGCTAGGTGGCATAGTGGATAAAGCACCGGCCCTGGAGTCAGGAGTACCTGGGTTCAAATCTGGCCTCAGACACTTAATAATTACCTAGCTGTGTGGCCTTGGGCAAGCCACTTAACCTTTGCCTTGCAAAAACCTAAAAAAAATAAAGTAAAAAAGTATACTTCAATCTGAAATCTGAAAACTATCAGCTCTTTCTCTAGGATGGATAGCATCCCTTTAATTTCCAATGTTTTTTGCACCAAAAAAGGTATTTTCTTTTCTTTTTAAATCTTTTTTGGGGATACAGACCTAGTAGTAGAATGCTAAGTTAAAGGGAATGCATGGGGTTTTTAACCCTTTGAACATGATTTCAAAATTTTCTAAAGAATGATTGAATTACTTAACACTTCCACCTATGCTCACATAGAGCTAAGTCTCTCCCTACATTCCCTTCAATATTTGTCATTTTCCTTTTCTGTCCTATTAGTATTTCTAACAAGTATCAAATAATACTCAGAATTGTTTTAACTTTCATTTCTCCAATCAGCAGTTAGTGAATTATAGCACTGATAATCTCATCTGAAAATTGTTCATTTTTTTGATTATTTGTCAATTAGAGAATAGCTCTTTTTTATAATTTTTTATAAAATATGTTTGAGAAATAAGATAATCTTGTTTGAATATTTTTCCACATTTACAACTGATAATTGAATTTGCCTCCATCCTATTCCCTCCTGCCATCATTTATTCTTTTCTTTCTCTTTTTTTCACCCTCTCCCTCTTCCAAAGTGTTTTACTTCTGACTACCCTTTTCTACAATCTGCCCTCCTTTCCATCATCCCTCCTTCTCTTATCCTCTTCCCCTCATGCTTTCAAGTAAGATATATTTCAATACCCAGATGAGTGTGGATGTTATTCCAGAATACTCTTTGAGCCAATTCTGAAGAGAGTAAAGTTAACTCCTTTTCCCCCTCATCTCTCCCCTCATCCCCTCCAGTGTAAAAACTTTTTCTTGCCTTTTATGTGATAAAATGTATTTGGGGCAGCTAGTTGGCACAGTGGATAGAACATCAGCCCTGGAGTCAGGAGTACCTGAGTTCAAATCTGGCCTGAGATACTTAATAATTATCTAGATGTGTGGACTTGGGCAAGGCACTTAACCCCATTGCCTTGCAAAATACCCCCCCAAAAAACCAAAAAAACCAAAACAAAAACAAAAAAGATTTAAAAAAATTTACTCTTCTTTCTCTCCCTTCTCTCATTTTCCCTTTCCCCAGTACACTCCTCTCTCACCTCTTAATTTTATCAATATCATCTTTCCATGAAGGAATATCAATAGTTCAACAGCAATAAATTCTTTATGATTTCCTTTTCCTATTTACCTTTTTATGCTTCTCTTGAGTCTTATATTTGAATGTCAAATTTTCTGTTCAATTCTGGTCTTTTCATCAGGAAAATTTGAAAAGTTCCCTTTTTCATTGAATATTCATCTTTTGCCCTGAAAATAGTATGCTTCATATTGTTGGATTCATTCTTTCTTATAATCCAAGCTCATTCCTTCCAGAGTATCATATCCCAATTCCTACAATCCTTTATTGTAGAAGCTTCTAAATCTTGTGTTGTCCTTACTGTGACTCTACTGGTATTTTCATTGATTATTTCTTCCTTCTTGTAATATTTTCTCCTTGACTTGGTAGCCCTGAAAATTGTCTATAATATTCCTATAAGTTTTCATTTTGAAATCATTTTCAGAAGGAGATAAATGGATTCTTTCAATTTCTATTTTACCTTCTTGATCTAGAATATGAGGGCATGCTGCCTTGATAATTTCTTTTTTTTGTTTGTTTGTTTTTAGTTTTTGCAAGGCAATGAATGGGGTTATGTGACTTGCTGAAGGCCACATAGCTAAATAATTACTGTGTCTGAGGCTGGATTTGAACTCATGTCCTCCTGACTCTAAAGCTAGTGCTCTATCCACTGTGCAACCTAGCTGCCCTGATAATATCTTGAAATATGATGTTAAGATTGTTTTTTTGATCAGGTAGTTCAATAATTTTTAAAATTATCTTTTCTGGATCTATTTTCCAGTTAGTTGTTTTTCTAGTGAGATTTTCAGATAATCTTTCTTCATTTTTGATTATGTTTTATTGTATATTTTTCATAATGTCATTAGTTTCTGTTCTCTCGATTCTAATTTTTAAGGAAATATTTTCTAAAAACTTTTGTACATTTTCCCCATTTGGACAATTCTATTTTTTATGTACTTTTTTTCTTCAGTAAATTTTTGTGCCTCTTTTACCACTTGTTCAATTCTGTTTGTTATTACATCCCTCTCTTCATTGACTTTTTGTATTTCTTTTATAAGTTGGGCTAGACTTTTTTTTAGGTTCTTTTGCAGGGCAAATGGGGTTAAGTGGCTTGCCCAAGGCCACACAGCTAGGTAATTATTAAGTGTCTGAGACCAGATTTGAACCCAGGTACTCTTGACTCCAGGGCCAGTGATTTATCCACTATACCACCTAGCCACCCCATGGGCTAGACTTTTTAAGGTTTATTTTCTTCATCATAATGGATCAGAATTTCATCAACACTGAATTAAGGTTCCAATTTTCCCACATCCCCTCTAACATCTGTCACTTTTTCATTCAAATATTTTAGCCAATTTTATGAACAAACAAGAGGTTGAGAGCAAAGTTAGGTGTAAAATGGATCATTTCAATAGCATTTAATTTTTAAAAAAATTATAAAAGAAACTATTATTATAGCAGAAGGAAAGCAGAAAATTGGGGGAAATTTTTATAAACAATTTCTCGGATAAAGAATATATTTTTTTTGCATTTTTTAATTTAATTTTTTTATTTTTCTTTAATTTGTTTACATTACTAAAATGTTATTGTTTAAGAGTAAAAATAATGCCCTCTCCCCCACAAAAATATAAAACCTCATGAGAAATAAGATAAAAGAAAGAGAAAAAAAATTGTGTTTCAGTCAGTGTCCTGATACCATCAGCTCTGTCTTGGGTGAATCACTTTCTTTATCATAAGTTTTTCATAGTAGTTTCTTCCATATTTTTCCTCAGTTGCTGTTACTGATTATAATTCCCTCCATCCATTCTTCCCCACTACCATCTATTATATTTTCTCTCTCCTTTCACTCTGTCCCTCTTCAAAAATGTGCTGTGGGGCAGCCAAGTGGTACAATGGACAGAGCACCAGCCCTGGGGCCAGGAGGTCCCAAGCCTACATCCCACACCAAAGACCCAGCAACTACCTGGCCCCATGGCCTGGGCAGACCACCCAATCCCAGCATATTGCAAAAAAAGTAAAAAAAGAAAATGTGTTATATCTGATTATCTTATATGATCTATCCTCTCCTCTATCACCCACATACCCCGCTCCCCTCACCCTGTCCCCCTTTTCTCCTTTTTTTTCTTCTAGATGTCTATAACCTGTTGAGTGTATGCTGTTTCCTCTCTGAGCCATTTCAGGTGAGAATAAAGATTCCCTCATTTCCCCTAACCTTCCCCCACTCCACACTATTGCAAAAGCAACATGAAATATCTTTTTATGAGATATCCTAGTCTATTCTACCTCCCTTTTCTCTTTCTCCCAGTACATTTCCCTTTCACCCACTGACCCCATTTTTACAATATATGACATCTTCAAATTCAGCTTTCTCCTGTGCCTCATCTATAAACGCTACTTCTACCTGCTCTGTTAAATGAGAAGGTTCATAAGAGTATTATCAGTATCATCTTTCCATGCAGGAATACACACAAGTTCATCATCATTAAGACCCTCATAATTTACCCTTCTAATCCACTCTTTCTATGCTTCAACTAAGTCCTGTAATTGGAGAACACACTTTCTGTTCAGTTCTGATCATTTCCACAGGAACATTTGAAATTCCCCTGTTTCATTGAAAGTCCATCTTTTTCCCTGGAAGTGAATGTTCAGTTTTGTTGGGTAATTGATTCTTGGTTGCATTCCAAGCTCTTTTGCCTTCTGGAATATTATATTCTAAGCCCTGCTAGTCCTTAATGTACTTGCTTTTAAGTCCTATGTGATCCTAACTGCAGTTCCATGAAGTTTGAATTGTTTCCTTCTGGCTGCTTGTAATATTTTCTCTTTGACTTGAGAGTTCTGGAACTTGGCTATATATTCCTGGGGGTTGTTTTTTGCTGGATCTCTTTCAGGGGAGATCAGTGGATTCTCTCAATTTCTATTTTACCCTCTACTTCTAGGACATCAGGGAAATTTTCCTATAGAAATTCTTTTAAAATGAGATTAAGGGGGCATCTAGGGGCATAGTGGATAAAGCACCGGCCTTGGAATCAGGAGTACCTGGGTTCAAATCCAGTCTGATACACTTAATAATTACCTAGCTGTGTGGCCTTGGGCAAGCCACTTAACCCCATTTGCCTTGCAAAAAAACCTTAAAAAAAATGAGATTAAGGCTCTTTCCTTGATCATGACTTTCAGGGAACCCAATAATTTTCAAATTCTTTCCTGGATCTGTTTTCCAGATCAGTTGCTTTTCCTTTTCTTTTCTTTCTTCTTTTTTTTTGCAAGGCAAATGGGGTTAAGTGGCTTGCCCAAGGCCACACAGCTGGGTAATTATTAAGTGTCTGAGGCCAGATTTGAACTCTATCCACTGCGCCACCTAGCAGCCCCATAAGTTAATTTTTTCAATGGGATATTTCACATTTATTCCTAATTTTTTATTCTTTTGGTGTTGAACCATTGTGTCTTGATTTCTTGCAAAGTCATCAGCTTCCTTTAGCTCCATTCTACATCTGAGGGATTTGTTTTCCTCAGAGAGCTTGCTTATCTCCTTTTCCATCTGGCCAATTCTGCTTTTTTAAAGTATTCCCCTCCTCAATAACTTTTTGAACTGTTTTATCCATTTTACGTAAGCTGGTTTTTAACATATTATTTTCTTCAGTATTTTGGGGTGGATCTCCTTGACTAAACTGCTGACTTCATTTTCATGTTTTTCCTGCATTTCTCTGCAGAGGAATATATTTCCTTTTTTTTTTAAGTTTTTTTTTTTTGCAAGGTAGTGGGGTTAAGTGGCTTGCTCAAGTTTACACAGCTACGTAATTATTAAGTGTCTGAGGCCCAATTTGAATTCAGGTACTCCTGACTCCAGGGCCAGTGCTCTATACACCATACCACCTAGCTGCCTGAAGGAATGTATTTCTTAAAATATATAAGAAAACTTTGCCAAATCTATAAGAATATAGATCATCCATCAATTGATAAATTGATCAAAGAATATCTATAGTTTTCCAATGAAGAAATTGAAACAACTTACAGTCATATAAAAATGCTCTAAATCATTGTTGATAGGGTGGAGTCAAGATGGCGACAAGAGAGGATCTTGTCTTAGGAGCTCTCTCATAAAACTTATAAACTAAAGACTCTAACTAAATTTTTGAGAGACAGAACCCACAGAGGGACCCAGTGAGGCAGTTCTCCTACTCAAGGTAACCTGGAAAAGAGCAGAAAGGCTCTGCTCCCTGGGATTGGAGGGGCAGCCTGCCAGGGGGAGTGGCCCACCAGAGTGAAAGAACTTCAGCCTCCCAGAGGCAGCTCCAGGTTGCTAGGAGCTGTGGTTCCCAGCAGCGGGGAGAGGGGGGTTTATTGACCTATGCCCAGGGAGCACCAAGCACAACTTGGAGGAACAGTGAGGGAACTCTGCCAGAGCGAGCACGTGAAGCCCAGATCCAAGAACCAGAAGCAGAAGCTGGTAAGCAGGCACGCCCAGGGCATGAGCATGCTGAGTCTAGGGAGAAAGCAGAGAGAGAGATTGCCCAGCTCTGTTCTCTGTCCCTGGAACAGGACTCTGGGGTTCTGACCACATTCAGATCCTGATCGCAGTCTAGGCCTCCCCTATAGAACAGCATGGGCCCCCGCCACCTCAGCCCCGTAGCAGAGGGGGTCGCATATGGTCATTCAGAGACCAGGAGGGAGGACGGAGCCTCAAACACTGAGATCCTTGTGGGAGTGTCCCAAAAGCTCAGGAAGCACCCCAAAACTAAACTCAGGCTGGGAAAATGAGCAAGTACAGAAAAAAGAGGAACACCATTGAGAAATATTTTGCCTGTGATCCCAAGAAGGATCAACACACTCAGTCTGAAGATGAGGAAGCACAAACTCCAGCATCTAAAGACTCCAAGAAAAACAGAAATTGGGCTCAGGTTATGACAGAGCTCAAAAAAGACTGAAAATCAAATGAGGGAAATAGAAGAAAAACTGGGCAAAGAAATGAGAGAGATGCAGGAAAAACATGAAAATGAAGTCAGCAGCTTAGTGAAGGAAATCCAAAAAAATGCTGAAGAACATAGCATGCTAAAAATGAGCTTAGGTCAAATGGATAAAACAGTTCAAAAAATTATTGAGGAGAAGAATGCTTTAAAAAGCAGAATTGGCCAGATGGAAAAAGAGATAAGAAAGCTCTCTGAGGGACAACAAATCCTTCAGACAAAGAATAGAACTCATGGAGATTGCTGAATTTACGAGAAATCAGGACTCAATACTTCAAAACCAAAGAATGAAAAATTAGAAGAAAATGTGAAACATCTGATTGAAAAAACAACTGATATGAAAAACAGATTTAGGAAACATAATTTAAAAATTATTGGGATACCTGAAAGTCAGGATCAGGAAAAGAGCCTTGACATCATTTTCAAAGAATTACTACAGGAAAATTGCCCTGATATCCTAGAAGAAGAGGGCAAAATAGAAATGGAGAGAATCTACCAATCTCCCCGAGAAAGGGATCCAGAGAAACCAACCCCCAGGAATATTATAGCCAAGTTCTAGAACTCCCAAGTCAAAGAGAAAATATTACAAGCAACCAGAAGGACACAATTCAAATACCGTGGAGCTGCAATCAGGATCCCACAGAACGTAGCAGCAGCTACATTAAAATCTCATAGGACTTGGAATATAATATTCCAAAAGGCAAAAGAGCTTGGAATGAAACCAAGAATCAACTACCCAGAAAACCTGAATTTCTTCTTCCAGGGAAAAAAGATGGACTTTCAATGAACCAGGAGAATTTCAAATGTTCCTGTTGGAATGGCAAGAGCTGAACAGAAGGTTTGATCTTCAAATACAGGACTCAGATGAAACAGAGATTGGAGGAAAAGGGGAAAATATGAGGGACTTAATGATGATGAACTGCATGTATTCTTGTATAGAAAAATGACACTGTTAATACTCTTATGAACCTTCTCAATTAACAGAGCAGGTAGAAGTAGCTTTTATAGATGAAGCACAGGAGAAAGCTGAATTTGAAGATAAAATATGGTGTAAAAATGGAGTCAATAGAAAAGAAAAAGGAAATGTAATGGGAGAAAGAAAAAGGAGAGGGGGAATAGGCCAAGATATTTCATATAATAAAATTTTTCTTTATTATAATGAATTATTGCAATAATATGGAAGGGGGGAAGGCAAGGGGGAATGAGGGAATCTTTGCTCTCATCAGAGGTGGCTAGGAGAGGAAACAGCATATATATTCAATGGGGAATAGACATCTGGAGTAAGAAGGGAGACAGGGAAGGGAGGGAAATGTGAGTGATGGAATTGAAGATGGACCATGGGGGGAGAGTGGTCAGATATAGCACATTTTCTTTTTTACTTCTTGCAAGGGGCTGGGATTGGATGGCCTGTCCAGGACCATAGGGTCAGGTGGATGCTGGGCTTAAGGGGTGGTATGGGGGCTCTGGGCCTCTTGGCCCCAGGGTCAGGGATCTGTCTGCTGCACCACTCAGCTACCCTACAGCAGAGTCAGAGTGAAAAGAGAGAGAAAATATAGTACATGGTAGTGAAGACATACGAAAGGAGAGAGTTGTGATCAGCAATGGCAACGGTAGAAAAATATGGAAGCAACTTTTGTTATGGACTTATCATAAAGGATGTGTTCCACCCACAACAGAGATGGTGGTATTGGAACACAGATTGAAACACATTTTATTATTATTATTATTATTATTATTATTATTATTATTATTATTATTATTATTATTATATTTGGGGGGAGCAGGGCAAATGGGGCTGGGTGGCCTGCCTGGGACCACATAGCAAGGTGATCTTTGGGTGTCTGAGGCTGGATTTGGACCCAGGTGCTCCTGGCTCAAGGGTCAGTACACTGTCTGCCACCCAGCTGCCCCTACTATTATTACGGTTTTATTTTATTTGGGGTCTTTTTTTTCCCTTTTTTTTTTTTGTTTTTTTGTAGGGTAGTGTGGTTGGGGTGGCTTGCATGTCACACAGTTCAGTGATTGTTGGGTGTATGGGGCCAGATTTGGTGTCAGGTGCTCCTGGCTCCAGGGCTGGTGCTCCGTCCACTCCACCACCTGGCCATAACTACAATTATTACTATTATTTTTTTAATTTTAATTTTTTCTCTCCCCTTTACTTTATCGCTCATACAAGTCTGTATTGTTTTGGGGGAGGGGGTATTTTGCTTACTCTTAAACAATAATCTTTTATTAATGTTTAAAAAAAAGCATTATTTGGGGGCGGCTAGGTGGTGCAGTGGGTAGAGCACCGGCCTTGAAGTCAGTAGTACCTGGGTTCAAATCCGACCTCAGACACTTAATAATTACCTAGCTGTGTGGCCTGGGACAAGCCACTTAATCGCATTGCCTTGAAAATTCTTTAAAAAAAAAAAAGCATTATTTGTACAAAATGAGAATAAATAAATATTAAATTAAAAAATAAATCATTATTTGATTAGAGAAATGTAAATTAAAACAACTTTGAAATATCATTTTATACCAATTTTTATCATTTTTATAATGCTATTTATAACTGAAATCCCTCCTACCTTTCTTATGTCTTATTCAACCCTATGTACTATAGCAACACTGTTATTCCTTATACATAGCACTTTTTTGATGCATTTACATTGACTATTCTTTTGCTTAGAATTTTCTCTTTTTTTGCTTTCAGACTTCCCGGGTTTCTTTCAAATGTCAGTGAAAATTCTACTTTCTACAAGAAGTCTTTCATGACACCTCCAACAGTTTTTAATTGCCTCCCATCTATTTATTATCTCCATATATGTCATATCTATCTTATTTGTATACAGTTTTTGCATACTGTCTTCTCCATTAGAAGATTGGTTTGCTTCTTGGAACAAGGACTGTCTTTTGCATTTCCTCGTATCCCCCATTACTTATTAAAGTGCTTGACATACAAAAATAACTTGCTAACTAATTGACTATTAGGCCAAAGAGTCAATGGGTACTCAATACAGAGAAGAAATTTTGAGTTGACAACAATGATAAACTTCTTAATAATTAGAGATATGTAATAGGATACCATGAAGCTCATGGTAGTATTGGTGTTTGGGACTTTGAGATCGATTGGGATTTCTGTAAAAAAAGTTTGAATAATAACTTTTTGGGGTGTTAGTAATGAGTTTGGCAGTTTAATAGTACAGTGGCTAGAATGCTCAACTTAGGGTCATAACACCTGCTTCAAACGTTTGCTGGTTATGTGATAAGTAACAACCTAGAAAGTACTTTAACCTCTCTCAGGATTATTTTCCTTATCTGTTAAGTATAGGGAATTGAACCTTATGTCTTAATCTGTGATTCTATGACATCTATAATGGGATGGAAAACTAGCATGAAATAAAAATACATCAAAATGTAATTAATCGATCAATCAACAGTTATCAATGCCTACTGTGTTCCAGAAATGGCACTATGTTTTGAGAATATAAATAGACTGAAATCTCCATTACATTAGGATTGAGATTCTGTCAGGCAAGTGAGAGGTATTCAATACATCTTGTTGAATTAAATTGAACTTTTCTTATTGCAAATTTCAATCCAAATAATCCAGAAAAGTGTTTTGGTTGAATTTAGAAACTCTTCATTTGTGCCTTATACCCCAAACTATATTTTCCAAATATCAAAAATTTCATTCTAGAAGGTTTCTTCCCTCCCCAAAATTGAAGAATAGTTTCTTTCCTCTAGTCATCCATGTCATTTTTTTCAGCTCCGGGGGTCACTTTGGATTTTCCTCAGAGAACAATATGTATGTTATGAATTCTAGTTCCACAAAGCTCTCTTTAAACACCATCATCTCCCACTCTGGTGGGAGTCTGTCCCTCTATGACTGAATACAAGGTATGCCCCTCCAAGTTTCCCTAATTCTTCAATCTACTCACATGGATTTATTCATTTCTCCCAGATGATATTGCTAGAACTGAGCCTGAAACAGATTCTTCCTTTCTCTGAACTAAAAAGGCATTTATATTCTGAATCATTCATTAGGCATTATTCATGCAGCAACTCTTCTACTGTTGTCTTTAGCAGTTATTTAAACCCTTTATTATTATTTGACTTTTCACAGGTAAATGCCTGGTTTCTCCTCTTAGATATAAAGTTCCTTGAAGAGTGAGTCATATTTTAAGCTCTTTGGAGCAATGAATAATTGAAAGTTGGACCTGTATGTTACAATCGGGACTTTTGAGAAGTCCTAGGGAGATAGAATGTAGTCCCATATCAGTTCAATAGTAGAAGTGCATACTGGACTCTATTTGATCTGCCTAAATGTCATATACTCATTCTTTTAGAAAGTAACACCCATTCTTGTCCATGTTAGCAAATATTTTTTAAGTGTCTATACCTTGCAGGGCAGCCAGGGTTGTTGATAAAAGGATCTATCTCCAAGCAAATAAATTACTAGTTTAAGCTTTATTATGAGCACTATATTGAACCTCTCAGGAACTTAGATGGTTCTTAAAGAATTTGCTGGTTTAGATACTGAAGTGGAAAAAATTTCTAAAGAGAGAAATGTCTGTACAAATGAAAACAGAGATCAGTAGTGGGAAAAATATGTAAGACATTTTCCTAAATGAAAGAGAAAAGCAAGATGAAACTGCTTATTTTCAAACAGCTAACACAATTCTGAAGACAGAATAGTAAAAACCAAAGCTTTAGCCCATAATATTATAGAGTAAGTAAGAGATAGAGAACATTCCTACAGAATTCCTATGGGTTAGCTCACCTCTGAGGAACACAGAAAAGCATCTACATAGGGAAACTACCTATTAGATTCTAGGCAATGGGCTATAGCTTTCCTGAACACTAGAGATTTACTTTCATCTGATGTTCACTCTATTTTTGATAGCCAAATTGCCCCCAAAGTGAACAGGGTTTTGCCCAGGGTAAGCATCCTCTGATAATTGCAATTGTCTTCTTTCTCATTGAATATTCTAGCAAAAAATCATGCCCACACTTATAAAAGAAGAGCATTATTACTTGCTACATAATTTACCTATTCTTGGTTATACTGCTTTCTTTAGCTATTTTGCCAACAGAGTATACAACAGAGATTTTTTTATCCCACAAAATTAATTGATTTTAAAGCTACCAGAGATCAGAAGCTATGTCTTACACTCTTTCACACAAGACTCATCACAATTATTTTGTTACGCACATTCAAAAAATTTTTTTTATTAATGGATGAATCAGATTGAAAAGGAAGAGGCAAATTTCTTAGGTCTGCATTCCGAATTCTATATATATCCCATACATGCATGTATATAAATGTATATATGTTTATATATTTCTATGTATATGTGTATACATACACATACATATATATGCTGAAATTGAAGGCAACATGTATTCATATCTTAAGTATTTCAGTGCTGAGTAACTTTTTTATAATTTCAAGCTTTACTTTTTGGTCATAGAAATTATCCTTATGATCTATTTCAGTAACTTTTAAAATTGAGCCTACTCACCTTTGGGAAGTAACATAAAGAGATACATTTCTGAAAGTTAAAAAAAAAAGAATCTCAGCCTTCAAAAGAATGATTATCAAGCCCACACCCATTCTTCCCCACCCTCCAGTACTTGAGCTATATTCAAAATTCTGCTTGCTAGTCCAATGAGAAAGTTGAGATATATTGAATGTTTACTTGAAGTCACAAAGTGGCCTAAGTTTCATTAGAAATATTCTTACCAAACAATGTTTAAGTTCAAAGGCAGAATTAGTAGTTCAAGGGGTAGGATATATTGAACTCAAATTAAAAATGAATTTTACTCATGTTGATTGTTAAAAAAAATTAGAAAGAAGAAATCTTAGCCCTACCTACACCTGGTTATAATACATTTAAATCTGCAATCAGTGTTTTTAAAAAAAAAAGAATAACTGGAAGCTATAAATTTCCACAAAAGAGGATAAAAGTCAAAATGTAAACATAAGTAGAATAAGTAAATCACTGAAACCCTGTTGTCTGTAGCTGTAGAATTAGCTAATTGTTGATCATTCTGGTTAATAGAGTATAATCACATATTCCATATCACATTTTGCCAAGGTTCACAGATAGAACAAAATGATTTATTAAATATCTATTATTAACAATCACTAATGATATAAAGACAGAATAATCTCTGCCCTCAAGGAACTTATATTCTACTGGAATATAAAATATGAAACAGATTAATTAAATGTCACATTCAACTTGTCTTTGCAGTGGAAGGTTGGTACCAAAGAAATGGTTTACTAGCTCCAATTGGGTCATTTCTTACTGATTATCATCTGGGAGCTTCAGTTAGCTTTCAGGGAAAAAAAGGGTATTAACAGAGAGGGAAAGAGACTGAAATATAGAGACAGAAAAAATAGAGGCAGTCAGAAAGAAAAAGAAACACACACACACACACACACACACACACACACACACACACACACACACATACAATCTCTCCAAGAATATTGACTGGAGCTCCTCTATCACTAAACCAGTCTACCACCAGACTTTATGATTCTAAACTGTCTTGTTTTATACATAGACCCAAGCATAGGTCATTCATATTATATCTCCTCTGTGAGTTATCTATCTTTATTCAATTATCAAAGCATTTTGTTCTTATCAAATTGAGTAAAGACTTATTTCAGGAATGAGCACATAGTGTTTCACTTGATAGATGGATTGTTTCAGTCAAAATTATTTGAGTATTTTGTGATTAAATTTACTGGAACAGAAGTGGACATCCTCAACTTTATTTGAAAAATGATTTGAAGACTATAAGAACCCTAATTACTAAAGTTTTGACAATACTTGAGGTGAACTTTGAGTGCAAACTCAGAATTCTAATAGTTGGAGGTGAGGAGGTGCTTCATTCCACACATGGGAGACAAGTTAGGCAAAGACAGTGGGGAGAGAGAATGCAAGCTTGGGAGATGGCAAGTAGGCCAATTTAACTGGAAAACAAAAATAATTGTGTATTAAGTCTGAAGAAATAAGATGAAGACAGATTATGAATAGTTCATGATCATCTTCCTGTCATAGTCTTGCTCATCAAACACTATATTGGACCCAATACTCTATAGAACTATCTTGGGTTTGCAGCATTCACCATTTCTATCTCAGTCCAGACTCCCAAACTGTGATTATTTTAACCATATTCTTGCTATTTTCTTTTTCCTTCTACCTTCCATCTCTAGCTCTGAGAACAATAAATTAAAACTACCATTCCTAGAAAGAAGAGAGCAATCAATTACTTGAGGTCTCATTGTGTCTTCATCCCCAGTGAATTCTCTGACCAAAACTCCCTTTCCTAGCCACGTTCCTGATTATATGTTTCCCTATTAGAATACAAATTCCTCAAGGGTATTTGATTTTCCAGTGCTTAGCATAATAAAGTCCCATGGCACTTGATCATGGTAATTGTTATCTATAGTCTCTAGGTCATTCTCTCTCCTTTCTCAAATTTGGTCCCTGATTTACATTATTACTGTACCCCCAAATCCATACTTTTCCTACAGTTGAGAACTTTAATAGACATGCTGATGTCCCCTCAAATATCAACCTCACATCCAAATTGGTAAATTTCATATAAAGACTGAGCTACTGATCCCTAGTCTCTAACCACACAGGAGTTACACTCTCCCAGCAGAAAGGTTTGAATGAAATGCTTTGGCTTCTCTTCAAAAGTTAAATCCCTAGTCCCTTGTTTTCAGGAACCTAAGTGCTACCATCTAATCAACTCTCCATCCTCCTTTGACCTTTCTCACCACTGATTCTGCTCTTTCAACTTCCCTTTGTGACCACCTTCCTTTACTACATCCATAGGGGATATCACTGGAATAGTAGCAGAAATAGATGTGGTACAACCTTTACCTTTTTTCCTAACACCAATAAAACCTATTCCTTTCCTCTTTCCTATGCCCTGAGCTACCAAAACTACATTCTCTAGACTGTATCTGGAACAAAAAGGTTTATTCCAACTTCCCATGAAAAAAATGTTGGCATCTAGTACAGAGTTCCAGAAGGTCCCACCCTATTTATTAAGTTGCTTAAATGCCAAATTTTATCCTAAAATGTGAGAGGTCATAAAGAAGACATCGAATAGGCAAAGAAAAAAGGCTCATCTAATTCTAAACAAATCAACAACCAAAAATAATGATGAAAATTGCATCAAATAGACACTAAGGAGAGAAAACAAAGAGAAAGACAGAAAAACTCTGATAGTCTAAAATGAGCACTCTCTCTTAAATTTACTTATGTAATATGTGGCTTAATTCCGGAAGCAGAAAACACATCACAAGGTCCCAAATGAGGATTTCAGGAGGCTTACCACCAGTAAGCTCTTAAAAGACTGAATTCAAGCTACTTAAAGTCAAGATTCAAAAACTACATATCAGAACTATCTGGGAACTAGCCAAATCCCCAAAGACAATGAAAGCTGCAACTTTCAACTTGATTTTTACTTTTTTTTCAAATACAAAATTTACCCTAAAGCCATGAATATGATTCATTAGCATTGATATTTATTTCAAAGTTTCTTTCATTTGGTTCCAGACATTCCCCAGTTCAAGGGAACAAAACATTGAAGCAAATCCGGTGCTGGGTGGATGTTTCTTGGCCTGTGTAATTATTGGAAGACTACTTATGTCATGAATATTGTAATTGATTTCCTTGTTTGTTTGACAGTCTCCATGAGTCAGTCCTATTCATCACTGGAATAGACTCCACAAAAGAATTCAACACAATTTTTTTCCTTGTATTTTATAATTTGATGTGTCAAAAGATTAAGACATTTCTGCCACCACCTGGTTACATGAGGAAATAATCTTACTTGTCCCCCTAAGCCCAGGAGAGGCCAAAGAACGAGGTCATAGTAAATCAACTGGGGCAAATGTACCACACAGTCAGATTAAATTTACTCCAGGATACTCAGGAAATCTTGTGACATTCATCTTTGTGAGACTTCACACCCAATGGGATCAAACAATAGAATCCCACAAGGATCTATATTTTCCCAACATCCATTGGTTTCCAAAACTACTTGACTTTTCTCTTTAATTCATAGGTCAAGTCTTAAAGTTCTCTCATGAATCAAAAAGTCTTCCATTTCTCATTGTTTTCTAGTTTTCATGAAAAATATTAAGGAAAAAGCTTTATGGAATGTGTAAGCTTGATGAAAACCACATACATTCAGATTCGATTTATAGCTTTTGGAAGACAGTGTAACTTTGAACCATCAACTGTCGCGAACTAGGGAATCACCCCAAAAGTTTAATAACCTGAAAACAGAAAGTCAAGAACGAAGTTTTTAAAGTTAAAAGGCTCTTTAGGTAGTATTTTGCCCTTTTCTTTTTATTTATGCCTGAATTGACAGCACTTAGTACATTTAGTATCTTTCATCTGATATGCTAAGCCTTTGTTAGTACATTAACACTAATTATCAACACTGAAGCTAGCACTCTATAAATCATGCCACATTTGGAGTGTTTTTCTGCATTATTTAATTTTAGTGATATTTAAGATCATTAAATCATTTGAATGAATTCCAATTTCTTATATAAAACTGCTTTTTGACTTTTTTCATTACATAAAATTCATTTAGTTGTAGTTTCAAAATTAATACAAAACAACCATTTCTTTCTCTCTATATATATGTATATGTGGAAAAGTGCATATAAATATGGACATAAATATACATACATCTATATCTATCTATCTATATACTTATATATGTATGTATTACATGAAATATGTAATAAAAAATGAAAATAATAGCACCTACTTCATGGGGTTGTTGGACAATCATATTCAAAGTGCCTTATAAACCTTAGAGTTAAAGAAATAGTAAGGTATGTTGTTCTTTGATCTTGAAGAGGACCATGACAATTGGGAGGTGATGCCATGACAAGAAAGTGAATTGGATTTAAGTGAGGGAGATCTGTGCAAAGTCACCAGTCTCACTTTTTCTTCTGGAGCCATCTGTGTCCAATGGCCAAATATGAATCAGGACAATTGGAGATGACTCCCCAGTGCAGTGGAGACCTCCAACTTCTTTGGGTCTTCCATTTTCTAGGAGACCCAGATCTTGCAATTTGTCTGTTGTTAATTAGAGATTGCATCATCTTTTGTTGCCTGACTGAAAAGAAGATGAGACTAATTGAATGTAAGAAAGAGCAGCTTCTTAAATCTCCCAGCATTTCAAAGAGAGAATTGACTCTACAAGAGGCAAAAGAGGCATTTTTTTGGCATTCTAGAGAGAAGGGAAGAAGTCATGAACAAATGCCCATAAAAAGGTCAGTCTCACACAAATTACAGTTTTTTTCACAAAAAGCAGAGTAGTTCATTTGTAAGATAGATATGGTTCAGCTTGTTTAAATGGGTCATACAAAAGTTGGTTTTCTCTTGTCACATTCTGAACTCCCTCCCTGCTACCCTTTTTTCCTCATTTACAGAGGGTCAAAGATAAAGGAATTAGGTTCTTGTAGAAATGTACTGTTTTGCTTTCCAATTTGTCATTGAACACTTTTGCTTATAATATTCCTTGTGACTGCAATACCCTGTTTTGCCTCAGTCTGTTGAGATCTCACCCACTATAACAAATATCAGGATACCTAAGTGGTTCCACAATCTTCTTTGTGTGAATAATTATATAACCTTCTCAATGTCTGTTTATCCCAAGCTATTCTTGTTCATATAGTTCTATATATCTTCACCAGGGAGCGGGGGTGGGGTGGTGGTGGGCTCTCCCTACAGCACTCTTCCCCTGGTTCTTTTTATGTCTTTTTAAATGTATCAGGGTTGCCATGGTAGTACTTAGGGGGATCTATGTACTACCTCATTCTGAATACATGAATATGGCACCTCTTTTTAAAATCAAAAATATATTCAATGAGGTTTCAGTTAATTCCATGGACTTTCTCTTACCTCTAGGACAGAATGCAAGCTTTTCTGTTTCACTTTTAAAGTACAGTGCATCCTTTTCCTAACCTATATTTCCAGGCTCACTATCCGAAGCCAGTGATTCAATCAAACTGACCTTCTCTCTGTTCCTCACTTGACAGTACTTTTATCTCTGTACTTTTGCACAGACTATAACACATGCCTAGAGTGGAAACCCTCCTCACTTTGGGCTCAGAGTCCATCTCTTATTTCAAGACAGAGTTAAAGTATCATCTTCTGCAAGATGTACTTTCTGATTTCTTCAAATGCTATTGATCTTCCTCCCAAGCTACTTTTATATTATATAACTTCCTTTTATATTTACTTATATATGTGCTTTTCTTCCCCATTACAATATAAGTTTTCTATAAGTAAGAATACTCTCATTTTTATATATGTGTTCCCAGAACCTAGCACATAATGCCTGAAACTGAGTAGGTACTTTTTAAACACTTGCCAATTGACTCATGTCTTTTATATCACTTTTAGTGCATAAGGCATCTTTGGTAATGTTTCATACCCTATGTGTTCCCAATATGAATTTCCTAATTATCATTTGCATGATTGGTGATTTTTATTTTTCTGAGATTGTGGTATTACATGAGTCATAATCATCAAATTTCTTTTTTTTGCAGGGAAAATGGGGTTAAGTGGCTTGCCCAAGGCCACACAGCTAGGTAATTATTAAATATCTGAGGCCAGATTTGAACTCAGGTACTCCTGACTCCAGGGTTGGTGCTCTATCCACTGTGCCACCTATCCACCCCAAATTTCTTTTTTTTAAGAAAATTTTATTTGAGTTTTACAATCCCCCCCCCATAATCATCAAATTTCAATGTGATGCCAATGTGGAATTTTATTTGCAATGTTGTCCTTCTTATCAGACAGGAAGCCATGAGTTCAAAGGCTACCTCTGATTCATACCAAAATGACCATAGGAAAGCAATTTAAACTTTTTTGATTTGTAGATTTCTTGCCTGTAAAAACAGCAATACCAAGGGAATCAACCTCACAGTGTTTTGATGGTCAACAGTGATAATTTGTGTAGGGCACTTTAAGATAACACACTCTGGGGGCAGCTAGGTGGTGCAGTGGATAGAGCACCAACCCTGGAGTCAGGAGTACCTGAGTCCAAATCCAGTCTCAAACACTTATTAATTACCTAGCTGTGTGGCCTTGGGCAAGTTACTTAACCCCACTGCCTTGCCAAAAAAACCCCCAAAAGACAACATACTCTGGAAATGAAAATTAATTAAAGATAGCTAAATTCAATTTTAAAACCTAACTCATATATCCTCCATGAAACCCTGTTGGTAATTGTCTTCTTTCACATAGTGCTTTGTGTCTACCTATCTCATGAAATTCACCACTCCCTTCCCATAAAATCCTGATGCATTTTGGGTCAAAATGAATTCAGGATTGGCTCAGGATTTTTCCCTCTTATCCAACTCCTGTCCCTCATATGAAAAAACTTTAACATACAAATTGACTCCCATTCAAAGACTTTAACCATTCAGTTCCTCAGTCTACACTTCCCATGTCTTACTCTTCCACCTCAATTCACACGCAAAAATGATCATATTCTTTAAAAAAAAAAAGGCAATGGGGTTAGGTGACTTGCCCAAGGCCACAAAGCTAGGTAATTATTAAGTGTCTGAGGTTGGATTTGAACTCAGGTCCTCCTGACTCCAGAGCTGGTGCTCTATTCACTCCACCACCTAGCCACCCTGAAAATGATCATACTCTTGATCTTGCATTTATCCACAGTGCACTACCTCTATGTTCTAGAATTCTGAAATTCCCTCATCTGACAAGAATCAATTAAATTTCTACTTCTCCATTTGCTTACCCCTCCAATTCTTTGACATATTACTACCTCCAATTCTTTGACTCTTAAGCCAGGACCCCTGCACTAGCCATTCTCTCTTCATTTCTCCATCTTAATCCTTTGGTCAAACATTTCAGTTCTACACCACCCTTTTGTGGATGTGTGTCCCTTGTCCTATTATTACATCACCAATTGCACTCTGTCAAGTCTCAGTCTTACATCACTTTCATCTAGAAATTCTTCTATACATCCCTTATCAACTCACTATCCCACTTTCCAAAGTGATTCTTCCAACTTTTTGATCTTTCCTAAAATATCCCATGACTCTTTCCTACAAACAGGGAGCTCTTCCCTTGTCCTACAAGCAGGGAGCTTTGCTTGACTCATTTTACAGAAATAACTGAGTATATTTGTGGTGAATTTTCTCTTCTCCCATATTTCTGATGACATATTACTCAGATGCCTGCTGCCTCTATCTCTTCCTTCATACCTATCTCAAATGAAAAAGTGACTATTTTCCTTGTCAAGGCTAAACTGTCTACATACCTAAGCAATCCTGCTGTATTCCCTCTCCTCGAACAGACTGCCCATTCTGTCATCCCATTTTAGAACTTATTTTCAATAGCTTCTTGTTCCTTTCTTAATATTTATGAATATACCCATGTTTCTTCCATTCTGACAAAGGAAAAAAATCTATTATATCTCTTCTGTCTCTTATGGGGTAAAAAAAGAAAAAGAAATCATTAATTTACACTATTATCTTCCCCTCCTTATAAAGTACTCTTAATTAAGAAAAAAATGTTAAACAATACCAAGTAATTAAATAAAAGAAGTAGATTTCATGAGTCCTGTAGAAAAAAAGAAAGGATAACCTGTCTCCCAATATCATTATGAAAAATTTTCCCCTAAATATTTCAATATTAACACTACTCTTTTAGTGGTTTTAGAACCATAAATCAAATCCGAAAATTATAACAATCCAATTACATACTCCTTGGAGAAATATAATCAAACAAACACAACAAAAGCATTTCAGCAATATTGCTCTGATAAAAAAAATGTCACTGTCCAAATTAAAATGGCCTATATATTGTTAAAACTTGTCCCTTTCATAAAGAGGTTATTATCAGATCTTAACTGGAAAGCTCTCAGTAGTCATGTGATATGTAAAAGTGGTCAGCTTCTGACACTTAGTGTAAGGAAATAACATATTAACCAGAAATTCAACTGGCTTACAAAGTCATTTATATTATATATTCATTACTTTTTTTTAAGGTTTGCAAGGCAAATGGGGGTTAAGTGGCTTGCCTAAGGCCACACAGCTAGGCGATTATTAAATGTCTGAGACTGGATTTGAACCCAGGTACTCCTGACTTCAAGGCTGGTGCTTTATCTACTTCGCCACCTAGCCGCCCCTGCTCATTACTTTTAGTACCTTCTTGAGTACAGTTTCTATTTAAGATTTTTACAAGGTTATCTGTAAATATGTTCTCTCTTTGAATCATAAAATCATGTTTTTGATTTTTGTAGAAGGTTGAATTTAATTAAAACCTATATCTTTATCCACCCATCCAACAATCCATCAATCTATCTTTCTTTCTTTCTTTCTTTCTTTCTTTCTTTCTTTCTTTCTTTCTTTCTTTCTTTCTTTCTTTCCTTTCTTTCTCGTTCTTTTATACTTTCTCTCTCTCTCTCTTTCTTATTTTCATCTCTCTCTCTCTCTCTCTCTCTCTCTCTCTCTCTCTCTCTGTCTATCTATCTATCTATCTATCTATCTATCTCACCTCTTGGTTGTATATGAACTTTTGAATCACATTCCATTTCGAAAATTCTATTGAAACATTAATACTTTGTCTTCATCAGTGGGCTTCAAAGAGCCAACTTGTTGTCTGAGTAGTGGTCAGCCTATTCTCCAAGGGATGCATATGCTCTGCCTGAAAATCATGCACTGTGAGAATTGATTGAAGGAACTGAGAATGATTTAGCACACACAAAAAAAGACTTAGAATTGACAGCATAACTGCCTTCAAATATTTCAGCCACTGTCACAGGGAAGACAAATATACATATTTATTTCTTGATTTTCAACAGAAAAACATAAGTTTCAAGGTTAGGAACAAATTTATAGAATAAACAGTTTTGAATAGTTATTAAAGAAATGGAATGGAGTGTCTTATGCAGTAGTAAATTCACCTTCAAGGGAAGGTTTTAAAATAAGGCTACATAATCATCTGTCTAAGGATACCACAGACTGGGTAGGGTTCTAAATTCTGTGTGTGTGTGTGTGTCTATCTAGCTATATATATACATATATATATATATATATATATATATATATATATATATAGAGAGAGAGAGAGAGAGAGAGAGAGAGAAGATCTTTCACACTGCATTCCATCCTATGTACCTTTTTGGGGCATTTTTGCAAGGCAAACAGGGTTAAATGGCCACACAACTAGGTAATTACTAAATGTCTTAGGCCAGATTTGAACTCAGGTACTCCTGACTCCAGGGCCGGTGCTCTATCCACTGCGCCAACTAGCTGACCCTCATCCTATGTACTTCTTCCAAAGTGATATTCATGAATTGCTAATGTATGTCACTTTCCTACTCAGTAACTTCAATTTCCCCCTATTGTCTGTAGGCTAAAATATAAATGTCTCTGCTTTTAAAGCTCTTCATGAATTTCCCCCAACTTATATTTCTTTTTTGATTATACATTACTCCCTCTTCCAAATTCTAAAATGTAGGCCTACTCCCTGTTTCTCACTTAAAATACAATATCTTGTATCTTTAAGCCTTCACAGTGGTTCTTCCATATTTGAAATTCATTCCTTTCTTATCTCTGTCTCACTGAATTCCTCTCTTTTGCAAAATACAACTCAAGTATACTTTATATATAAAACCCCTGCTAATATTTCCCAACTGACAATGATACCCTCTTGATATACCTTATATTTAAGTATTTAAAATTTATTTTCTTGAAAATAATTCTATGTACACATATATAAGCATTATGTATTGTTATTTCTCCCACTGTAATGCAAACTCCTTAGCTATAAAATATTATTTGATTCTTTTTTATTTTTATTACAGCACTTTGCAGTGTCTAGCACATAGTAAGTGCAAATTAAATCTTTGTTGACTGATTGATAACAGAGTCAATCCAAATTGATCTGGATTGTATTGAATTGAACATGAAATTTATAATGTGAATCAATGTAAGATATTACATTTGGATATGAGGCCATTTTAAAAGTATAAAGAGGGTTGAGACATGATTAGGAAACAATATGTCTATAAAGGACATTAAAAAAAGAAAAATATGAAGTAGATTTTAGTCTAAGGAATCTTCAACTTCTCTAAAGTAAGTGTCTGGATGATTAAAAAAGGAAGAGAAGACTTGTGGCCAAGATGGCGGAGAGAAGACAGGCACAATTCTAAAATCTCCTGATCTCTTCCCCATCTATCACATGAAACAAACCTCTTAAAAGAAATCCGACCCACAAAACCCAGAAAGAAAAGCCAGGAGAAAGAACATCTACCTCAGGATTTGTCTCCTGCAGCAGCTTTGGCTGAATTCCAGCGGGTGAGTCTGGGCTCAGAGGGAGGATCAGCCCTGGATCAGCCAGATTAACAGCTGAATTGAAACAAGGAGTCGGCGCCCGGGAGCTGGACCTGCTGGATCAGAGATGGGGCTGGACGACAGGGGCTTGGGTCAGAGGGGCAGCAGAGGCGCTAGTGTTGGTGCTGTCCCCTTGGAGCTTGGGGACAGGGCTGGGGGGAGAGGTCTGGTGCAGGAGAGCTGCAGACACCATCCCTGGGCTCCTCTGGTCTGAGGAGCTCTGAGTACCATTACAATTCAGACCTCTTCCTAGGTGTGTGAGCAGAAGAACCAGCCCAGCGGAGGAATGACCTCAGGCCAGGGTAAAGCCCACCATTAATTGAAGGCAAAAGAATTCAATAGCTCCAATTCCTCCCTTCAAGCAAAGGGAGAAGGCCTCAGCCAAGGTCACAGCCATTCCAGAGAAAGCAACCAGCACCTCCTACTGGACAGCCAGAGAAACTGCACTCAGTGAGTAAAGCCTTTAGCGCTCCCAAGCCCCAGTGAACCAGGCCCTCCCCAACTCAGGTCTTAGCAAAATGAAGATGGGTCAGCGGAAAGGTGGATCCATAGAAAAATTCCTGGAAGGGAAAGACCCTAACTCAGAGAGACCTGGAACCTCTGAGGAGAATACAATCTGGTCTCCAGCACAGAAAGACTTCCTTAAAGAAATAAGGAAGGAGCTTAAAAATTTGGGAGATACAATTAATACCTTGCAACAAGAAAACAAAATCTTAGAAAGTACAATTGGACAAATACAAAAGGAGAATAAATCTCTCAGATCATCAATTGGACAATTACAAAATGAGAATAAATCTCTCACAGCATCAATTGGACCAATACAAAATGAGAATAAATCTCTCAGATCCTCAAATGGGCAAATGCAAAAAGAAATTAATTCTCTCAAAACCTCAATTGGTCAAATGGAAAGCTCTTTCAAAAGTAGAATTGACCAATTGGAAAAAGAGTTGCAAAAGGTTAAAGATGAAAAAACTCCTCCACCCAAAAAAGAAGTCTACAGAAACTAATGACTCCATGAGACAGTGAAAGTCAGTTAAACAAAATCAAAAAATAGAAAAAATAGAAGCAAATGTAAAATACCTCATCAACAAAACCACTGACCTTGAGAATAGATCGAAGAGGGGCAACCTAAAAATTATAGGACTTCCTGAAAACATTGAAGAGAAAAAAAAGCCTGGACTCAATATTACAGGATCTAGTGATGGAAAACTGCCCTGATATCATAGAATCAGAGGGCAAAGTACTTATTGAAAGCGTACATCAACCCCATCCCCCCAGACAAAGATCCTAAAATGAAAACACCAAGGAATGTTGTGGCCAAACTCCAGAACTATCAGGTAAAAGAGAAAATCCTGCAAGCAGCCAGAAAGAAACAATTTAAATATCAAGGAGCCACAGTAAGGATCATTCAGGACCTGGCTGCATCAACTTTAAGGGATTGAAGGGCCTGGAATGAGATATTTCGAAGAGCATGGGAGCTTGGAATGCAGCCAAGAATCTACTTTTCTGCAAATTAGAGCCTTCTCTTCCAGGGGAAAAATATGGACATTTAACAAACTGGAAGAATTCCAAAAATTTCTGATGAAAAGACCAAAGCTAAACAGAAAATCTGGACATCAAACAGGAGGTTCAAGATACACATGAAAAGGTAAAAAAAAAAGGGGGGGTGGGTAAAAGGAAAGAACAATGCAATCCAGCAAGTTGAAACTGGCTATATCCCAGCATGGGGGCGGGGGGGGGGCGAAGATTCTCATAAATCTTGAGAATTGTAACGCTAACAGAGAGAATACACCTAGCCAGAAATGATGGACATTCATAACCTATCCATGAGACTGCTTTCTAATGGGATGTAACTGGCTTTAACCCCACTTGGGAGAAAGACTCTAATAACTCTCAGGAAGTATGACTCTATTCGATAGAATACACTGAACTAGAAGGGACAGACACTGAGAATTTTCTATGACTTAGAATGATCTAAAAACAACAATACCTCCTTAAAAAGGGGGACATGAAAGAGACTGGAGGAGTGAGGGGATTGAATGGGGTATATCTCATTACATTAAGAGGTACAAAAAACCTATGGTAATAGAGGAGAAGAAGGGAACAGAGGAGAAACACCTGAATCTTTTCATCAGACTTGGCTTAAAGTCAAACTACACATACTCAGTTAACTTATAAAACATCTAACCTTTCAAGTATTAAAAGGGGAAAAGGGGAGGGGGGTGGAGAAAGGGAAGGGGAGTGGGGGGGAAGGGGAAATAACAAAAGGAAGGGAAGGGAAAAAGGGAAAGGGGAAAGAAAGGGGAGGGTGTGATATAGGAGGGCAAACACACTTAAGGGGGAGGTATTCAGAAACAAAATACTGGGAAATATGTATAAAGTGGGGGGGAAGGGGGGGAAATAGAAACTGAGGGAAGATAGCATGGAGGGCAATAAAGAATTAGTAATCATAGCCTTGAATGTGAATGGGATGAACTCTCCCTTAAAACATAAGCAAATAGCAGGTTGGATTAAAAATCAGAATCCTACAATATGCTGCTTACAAGAAACTCATTTGAAGCAGACAGATACATATAGAGTAAAGGTAAAAGGTTGGAGCAAAATATATTTTGCTTTAGCTGAAGTAAAAAAAGCAGGGGTAGCAATCCTTATCTCAGACAAAGCGGCAGCAAAAATAGATAGCATTAAAAGAGATAAGGAAGGAAACTTTATCTTCCTAAAAGGTACCATAGACAATAAAGTCATTTCAATATTGAATATATATGCACCCAGTGGGACAGCACCCAAATTCTTAGAGGAGAAGCTGAAAGAACTACAGAAAGACATAGACAGCAAAACTCTACTAGTGGGAGACCTCAACCTCCCACTATCAGATCTAGATAAATCGAATCATAAAATAAGCAAGAAAGAAGTTAAGGAGGTAAATAGATTGTTATAAAAATTAGATATGGTAGACGTATGAAGGAGACTGAATGGGGATAGAAAGGAATATACCTTTTTCTCTGCAGTACATGGAACTTATACAAAAAAATGACCATGTACTAGGACATAAAAACCTAATGATAAACTGCAGAAAGGCAGAAATAGTGAATACATCTTTCTCAGATAAAAATGCAATAAAAGTCATATGCAATAGTGGGCCAAGGAGATATAGACCTAGAACAAATTGGAAACTGAATAACCTCATTTTAAAAAATGAGCGGACCAAAAAACAAATTAAAGAAAGAATTAACCATTTTATCCTAGATAATGATAATAATGAAACAACATACCAAAACCTATGGGATTCATTCAAAGCGACTCTCAGGGGATATATTATAGCTCTAAATGCTTACATGAATAAATTGGAGAAAGAGGAAATCAATGAACTAAACATGCAACTAAAAAAGTTAGAGAAAGAACAAATCAAAAATCCCCAATTAAATACCAAATTAGAAATTCTAAAAATTAAAGGAGAAATTAATAAAATGAAAAGCAAAAAAACTATTGAGTTAACAAATAAAAACAAAAGTTGGTATTATGAAAAAACTAATAGAATTGATAAACCTCTGGTCAATTTGATTAAAGAAAAGAAAGAAGAAAACCAAATTACTAGTATCATAAATGAAAAAAGGTGAACTCATCACCAATGAGGAGGAAATTAAAGTAATAATTTGAAATTATTTTGCCCAACTCTATGCCAATAAATTTGATAATCTAAGTGAAATGGATGAATATTTACAAAAATATAAGTTGCCCAGGTTAAATGAAGAAGAGATTAAATACCTAAACAACCCTATCTCAGAAAAAGAAATTCAACAAGCCATTATTGAACTCCCTAAAAAAAAATCTCCACGGCCTAAAGGATTCACAAGTGAATTCTACCAAACATTTAAGGAACAATTGGCTCCAATCCTATATAAACTCTTTGTAAGAATAGGGAAAGATGAAACTCTGCCTAACTCTTTCTTTGAAACCAATATGATACTGTTAGCTAAACCAGGAAGAGTTAAAACAGAGAAAGAAAATTATAGACCTATTTCCCTGATGAATATAGATGCAAAATCCTAAATAAAATCTTAGCAAAACAATTACAAGTCATCACTAGGATAATACATTATGATCACGTAGGATTTATTCCAGGAATGCAGGGTTGGTTCAATATCAGGAAAACTGCTAGTATACTCAATTATATCAACAACAAACCTATCAGAAAGCATATGATCATATCGATAGATGCTGAAAAAGCTTTTGACAAAATACATCATCCATTCCTATTAAAAACACTAGAGAGTTTAAGAATAAATGGACTGTTCCTTAAAACAATTAGCAGTATCTATTTGAAACTATCAACAAGCATTATATTCAATGGGAGAGGCTAGAGGCATTCACAACAAGATC